>NC_139946.1:53418443-53428443 GCF_963454915.1 Gymnoscopelus microlampas | reverse complement strand
TGTGTGTGTGTGTGTGTGTGTGTGTGTGTGTGTGTGTGCTCGTGTGTGTGTGTGTGTGTGTGTGTGTGTGTGTGTGTGTGTGTGTGTGTGTGTGTGTGTGTGTGTGTGTGTGTGTGTGTGTGTGTGTGTGTGTGTGTGTGTGTGAGAGAGAGAGAGAGAAAGGAAGAAAGAGAGAGAGAGTGTGAGTGTGTGTTGTGCATCAGAGTGAATGCTTGTCAAATGGAGCAGAACGGTGCAGTTAAACACACAGTTGGAGGACACACAGACAGAGCAGGCTAATTGGACATAATTGGTTTATGTGCTGGTGTTCCCAATGACCCACTTTAAGTGGCTCCTCCCCTCTCTCTCTCTCTCTCTCTCTCTCTCTCTCTCTCATTCAGAGGACACAGACATGCTCTGTATAGCCTACAGTCTACAGCCAATAGCATTGGTTCATCTCAAACTTTGTTTTACATTTGAAGGACCACCATGTAACTCTGAGAGCGTACACATGGACCCACACCTCAGAGTTACAGACCTGTAAGGGTCCATTTGGAACCCCCCCCCATCAATCAATCAATCAATTCACTAACAATTGGTTTGTTCTCAAACTGTTTTGATTTCACGGACGTAAAGCCTTAACACATATTGCACAGATTAAAACACAGTTTACATTCTGACCCACAGAGATCTTTAAAGAAAAAATAAATATGATGTGTCTAATGGAGAGAGAGAGAGAGGGGGGGGGGGGGGGGGAGGGAGAGAGGGAGAGAGAGAAAGAGAGGTCGCGCCGACCCCTTGCAATTATGTATACAACACCTACATCCACACCTCAACCTCCATCTGTTCCTTTATCTCCTGCTCTGGTTTTCATATCTGCTGCACTCACCATTAACTGAACGCATACATTTATACACACTGGGAGTTACATTAACACTGAGGACACACACACACACACACACACACACACACACACACACACACACACACACACACACACACACACACACACACACACACACACACACACACACACACACACACACACACACACACACACAAACACACACACACACACACACAGTGATGGTGCAGAGATGTCTCACTCATATGTCTCTGGGGTGTCAGGCAGTGTTGCCAGATTTTGCGAGAGAAATAAGCAACTAGGTCTATGAAAACAAGCCCAAAAGAAGTGACAAGGCCACATGAGCGTCGTATATTTGAAAATAGCAGATCTACAAGCTCACAATGCGTCGCGTTGTGAGGTTGTAGATCTACTATTTTCAAAAAAATCTTGAAAAAAGGGAAAAAATCAAACAACACAAATCCGGTACAGAGGTCACACAATACTTTTAGATGGGGAGGTCTGTGGGCAAATACATATTAATTTGGGGATCCTTGACATGAAAATGTTTGAGAAAGACTGGTTTAAACACCATTAGGAAACAAGCCCAAAATAAACAACTACACTTTAGAAACAAGCCCAACATACCACAACCCGCAACCACCAATATTTAGTGATTTTAAAGAAAAATAAACCCAAAGACTTAAGTGGCTTATAATATGCAGGCATGGCAACGCTGGTGTCAGGGAAACAGCAGGCTGCTGATCCACTACACACACACACACACACACACACACACACACACACCATTAAAACACTTTGACTCAAACACTGCAGATACAGTCCGTTAACACCTGCCTACAGAGAGAGAGAGAGAGAGAGAGAGAGAGAGAGAGAGAGAGAAAGAGAGGGAGAAAACACGCACGCACGCAGGCAGGCACACACACACACACACACACACACACACACACACACACACACACACACACACACACACACACACACACACACACACACACACACACACACACACACACACACACACAGATGACTCACCCGATCTTGTTTAGAACAAACCAAATATATTGGTATAATAAAGTAACTCCTACTGATATTACTGTACTCAACAATTATACACTCTACTCACTGTTAGTAGATTTAATTAAATACTGGATTCGACTACATTTGGAGGCACACAGTTAGTATAGTCTACAGTTATGCTGTTAGTTATGTCACACTCAGGAGGAGATTCCATTGAAAGGTTCTCTTTCAACCCATTTTCACTTTAAAGTCAATTCTTGAGATGTCTTCTCTTGTAAAGAAAACCACTCAGCAGCAGAGAGAGCATCAGTGAGTTGGAGAGAGGTTGGCTGGTATTCATATTGAAAAGGTTAGTCAGGATACTCTCCAAACTAAGAGATACTTTCTTTTTGCTTTTATTTGATTAGTCATCAAGACTTCTGGCGTAGTATTTAACACACATATTGCATTTGATGTATGGGATTACCTTACTTATTGTACGTCGCCCTGGATAAGAGTGTCTGCTAAATTGTAAATTCAATTGTAATATCTAAATCAAGAAACAAGTGCTTTTATTTTATTCTTAAAATTATTTTTGTAATTTTTTAATTGATTTTGTAACCCCATTTTTTACACCCAGTGCCAATTGTCTATCCTGGGCCCTACCTTCCCTCTGCCAGCCTAGGGAGGCCAGGGCCGAGCTCATGCCTCCTTCAATGCATGAGAGCCAACTGACCTTCTTATCACCTGACAGGGGAGAGTTTCCCTGGTTGGACGTAGCGCGTGGAAGGAACACGTTATTCCAACCAGTTCCTTTCCCCTCCATCAGGCGCCCCGGCTGAGCAGGGGGAGGCAGTATAGAGACCAAGATTACTGCATGTTTTTGTGAGGGTACCTACCTAACACGGGGAGAACATGCAAACTCCACACAGAAAGGCCCTTTCACCAATCCCACCTAGGGTATGGGCAGTGCTTCTACTCGAGTAGTATTGTCTAGATCAGCGGTTCTCAAACTATGGGTCGCGACCCAAAGTGGGTAAAATGCATGGAAACAAATGGACATTTGCCGTTGCAGGCAGCCTATACAGATGCCCAGCTGCGATGGAGAAAAAACACACACGGTCAGTATTTGAGAGCTGGATAAAGAAACTCCGGTAGTTCTTATGCTTCAGTTTAAATGTGTGTACGGAAACACTTCCGTTATATTTATTGATATTGCAGCGTTTCAGTGGTAGGTTTTAGTGCTCCGAGCTGGAATCAAAGCCCATTCTCCAGTGCAGCAGAGCTGACCAGGCACTGGCAGGCAGTAACAGGCTGCGCCAAGACAATTATCTCACCTGAGGAGCGAGTCGACAAGCACTTGGAATTGCGGGCATTACATTTAGTTTGACTCGGTTCCACTGATAAATATTGTGAAAATAGCCGATCTACAAGCTCACAACGCCTCGCACTGCAAGGCGTTGTGAGCTTGTAGATCGGCTGTTTTCACAACGTTTGCCTCTTTCTAATGTAATATTTGTCAATTTGGCCAATTTGGTATTAAAAAGGTCTTCATGACATCACATTTTTTTTTTTTAAACGGTCTGACCAACGGTCTGACAAGCGATCGTAAAGGATATTAATGTTCTGTGGCCAGTTGGGGTGGTGGGAAAGACGTGCATTTTTGACGGAAGATGCTGTTTTCGGCGTGCTGCGAAAAGGTTAAGGCACCATCGGGAGCGTCATTTTTTTCCTCTGGGGGACGGCCGCTGATACTGTTTGTGTTTACACATGGTCCGATGATGGATCATAATGGATATACATTTTCTGTGACCAGTTGAAAAGACCAGGTTAAAAAACACGAAAACGCTGGCAGTGGGTGAGTTTAATCAGTTTATTAATGTATATGTTACAGGGAAATTGGAAAACCAGGGAAATTGAAAACGGAGCGCTTGTTTTCACCCCCCCCCCCAGGCAATTCTGTAGAACCAACACTAGAGGGCAATGCAAGCCACACTAGACTAGAGCCCCCCACCACACATACACACACGCACACGTGTGTCGTGGATAGTAACCCATGAAAAGATCTATTCTCCCCCTATCGGTTTACAACTCGGTCAGCGCTGATTTGACTAGCATACCATCGGCCGGTCGGCGCGGCCGGTCGGCGCGGACACTCGGGCGCGCCCCCTCGGCCTCAAGCTCTGCTGAGTCGGCGCGCCTCCGCCATCACGTGTGCGTGTGAACGCGTGTTCAGCGTTCACCTAGCGTAGCTTCCTGGTTGCTATGTGGGGGGGAACAGCAAAAGCCAGGTCCGCCTCGCATCAAAGCCCCGCTTCGCGCCTCCTCCTCCTCGCGAGGAAGAGCGCCTCGCGTAAAAAAACCTGTCTCGAAAAGCCCCGCCTCGCGCCGAAGCCCCGCGCCTAAAACCGAGCATACCTTTCCAATTTCCCAACGAATGCCAATTTCCCCGTGACATATATACTCTGGCAGTGAAAGACTTAAGCTAATCATCTGGGGACGCCCCAAAATAATTTGGTAACCCCCCGGGGGGACCCGGTCCCCAGTTTGGGTCTAGCAGTCCCCCTGGTCTCGTCCCCACTGCCCCAGAGAATGTCCTCACTGACAAGGACATTCACACAGAGGAAGGATTTGTCCTTTTCAAGAGCAGAAATGAAGGGATAGATTCAGCCAGTTTAAAGGAGTGAGAGAGAGATGAATGGACGCAGAGAGGAGAGGCAGGGAGACGTGGAAATTGATTTGAAGGTCCAATGGCCCTGAATAATCTGAGCTTAAGAACAAGAACAATGTTTACTTTGTAGTGTGTGTCTTCCCAATGTACACACAAGTTGACACAACCCCCCCCAAACTAGAGGTCTTCACGGTTCTACCCCAACCACAGCAGTGTTTTAATGCGAAACTTGAAGATGTAGTTTACAGTATGATCAGCATTTGGTCCACGGACCCCCATTTTACTACAGATTGTTTTACCTGTTAACACATCGGGTGCCAAACACGGTTCAAACCGTGTTTTCACAGAGTAGCGCTTTGGTGCTGAACACGGTTCAAACCGTGTTTTAAGTCTTTTTTTTCCCCCCGTTTTTTTCCACAAGGGGGGAGCGGGGGTAGCGCAGCTCTGGAATCACCCATGAACACTCTAAGAAGTAAGGGACAGACGGATCACCGTGGCGAATAAATCTGGCTCCCATCCGCTTCCATTCTATCTCCTTGATAAAAACCTCTGTATCTCATTAACTTTTTACAGTGGGTAAAACAAGTCATTCTCGATGCGCGATCGCTCCGCAACAGTGACTCACGTGAGACATGTTGTTGTTCCAGGCTTTAGCCAGGACCATCCATCGTCGTCCACGCATGCATTGTTTACGTGCGTGTGCTCGCCGTGGAGTCTATACAGCTCTAAACAGTGCAGCGTTGCAAACGGTGAGATTTCTGGCACTCAACGTAAACTGTTTTAATAAACCTCTGGCACCCGTTTAACTCTGAGAGTGTACAAATGGAACCACATGGACCTGTAAGGGTCCATTTGGTTCCATTTGTACACTCTCAGAGTTACAGACCCGGAACGGTCAATTTGGTTCCATTTCCATTTGTATAAGAATTGCAGACCAGTAAGGGTCCATTTGGCTTCTAAATCAATCACTGGGGATCCCCTGAATCACACCCTTAAAAAAAAGCGTAACCACTTAACCTTTTATCCTGCTATAATCCTACTATAACTTTAACAAACCTCCGTCCGTCAGTCTGTCTGATCCGCATGTTTCTCCTCAGTGGGTTGAGTTGACCATTTTTGTGACCATTTGATCTGAGCGTGCACACGGGGCATTGGCCATTAGTGGTTGTGTTGTGGTGATTTTTTTTAAGCTGGTGGGGCACTATTTTCATGACGCCACGTGCACACGCGTGTGAATGCACACAGACACACACTCGACGCAAGCATTATGAAATATTAGTTTTTAGTTTGATTAATATCAGAGGTCTGGGGAACCCCAGGGGTCCTGGGGGGGGGGGGTACCAGGGGTTCCCCATCAAATGTAGTTAATAAAGCGTCACAATCATTTGAACCACTTTAACCATATTTTATACTTTGGCTATTAAAAAATAGCAGTTCAGTCAGATAACTCACGAATAGTTTGAACCAATATTTTATTATGAATGTGAATACAAGTGTATATAATAATTTATCTTGGCGTTCGGCTTTGCAAAATATTTTCTCCCTGCTCGGCACAATCATACAGACATCATTAACCATTAAGAACAGAGAGATAGATCTACATACATAACAACCCCCCATGGGGAACAGAACCAATTTGGTGGTGCTGGGGTGGTGCTGGGAGTAACAGTTGCATTCCAACAACCAGGGGTACAAATGACAGCAGAGAATGAATGAAGACAGAGGTGAGCTTAAATAACCCGCTGATTGGTCAGCTGATTGTCACGTCAGCTCTGACGTAAGATTGCGTAATAGTGTTGTAATAACTCTGTATGCACCCGCATAGCCGCAGTATGTAACCTCTCGAGTACATGCTGCCTGAACTAACTCGCAGGCTACGTCTCATATCTACAAGCTCATAGCACGGCACTACGTGCCCGCAGGCCAATGCATATATGAAAAAGTTATTTGGTCTTATATTTCATTTGTAACCAATAACGTCTTCAATATGACTTTGTGAAACATGACGTCTCCCTGCTAGGTGTGTGTGTGTGTGTGTGTGTGTGTGTGTGTGTGTGTGTGTGTGTGTGTGTGTGTGTGTGTGTGTGTGTGTGTGTGTGTTGTCAGAGAGAGATGAGGGCTGTCACAGCGTGATGGAGAGGAGAGAGCTAAGTGGGGTCATGGGATGAGAGAGAGACACACAGAGAGAGAGAGAGAGAGAGAGAGAGAGAGACCTTGGGCTAAGAGAAAAGGACGGTAGAGTGCGCCCTGATAGTAATGGAATGATAGTCCACACACACACACACACACACACACACACACACACACACACACACACACACACACACACACACACACACACACACACACACACACACACACACACACACACACACACACACACACAGTATGTCGCCATACTAGAGCAGGGCAGACCTCTAAGGGCACTGGCCAAATCTAATTTCTTTGTGTCACCAACACACACACACACACACACACACACACACACACACACACACACACACACACACACACACACACACACACACACAGCAAATGCACACCGATGCCCTTATCGTTTCAACACACACACACACACACACACACACACACACACACAGAGATTGTTATGTTCGTGTGACCTTGAGGGCTGAGATATTGGAGGGGACATGGCTGTCTCCACCTGTGTGTGTGTGTTCGTGTGTTCGTGCGTGCGTGCGTGCGTGCGTGCGTGCGTGCGTGCGTGCGTGCGTGCGTGCGTGCGTGCGTGCGTGCGTGCGTGCGTGCGTGCGTGCGTGCGTGCGTGCGTGCGTGCGTGCGTGTGTGTGTGTGTGCGTGTGTCCCACTGGGGGCCATAGGGCAGAATAAATATTGGTGAAAGAGGTCAGACCAGTAGACTGTATACTGGTGGTAGACACTCAGGTACATCTGGGTCATCGTTTGCTCTCTGACAGAAACCTTGTATCTCCATATTTCAACGTTTTCTTTTTCATAAATGAATGCCCTACTTTGTTGTACTACAGTGTTGCGCAAAAGCAGCTAAAATAGCCAATCGACTAGATTAGCTATTAATGAACTATTTTGAAAATGAAAGTGGTTACAGTACATCTGTTTGTGTGTTTTATGATAATGTAACTAATGAATAGTATTAACAAGAGCTTGTGACTAAATGATAACTATACATTGGATCCATTTGGAACACAGATTATTTTTTCCATTTCCTGAAAAGTAACAAAAAAGAATGCTTTAACCCATTGAGACCTGAAGCCTACATGTCTCCTAAATCTCAACAGTATTCTGAAAAACTTATGTTTCTATATCAGTGGTGTTCAATATTTTTCATCTCAAGGACCCCCAAAATTATATGTATTTGGCCGCGGACCCCCATCAAAATATTTTGTTCCAGGGACCCCCCAGAAGCAAAGATTTGAGTTAAAAATATTTGCTTTAAAAATATATATATTCAAAGATTTGCACACATTTTCACGATTTAAAAAAAATAGCAGATCTACAAGCTTATATAGCGCGGCACTCGGTGCCGCGCTATAAGCTTGTATATCTGCTATTTTTGAATAGCCCAAAGTGGTAAAATAATGCTTTTTAGCTCAAATCTAAAAATGACACAGTTCCAGGTCTTAATGGGTTAAGGAATATAGCAACATCTCGGTCATTAGAATAGAAGTCTAATGACCCAAACATTATTGTATTCCCATTAAAGTTTTTTTCTACATTTGAGGACAGTGTGCAAGAGTTTTTTCAGGGGAAAGTGACAGTTTTGGACATAAAGACTAATGCTAAACGCAGCATTGTGTGGCGCTGTACCTACCCAAGACAATTACCATAAGTAATTATGTCTCAGAACAAGCCACCTCACCCCCCCCCCCCCCATCCCCTGTCAATCACAAACGTGTTATGGTAGCTAAATGCAACGTGCTCGTTACAGAGAATGATGTCACTATACTGCAGATCCATAACGACATCAAGGCACCGACACAATACATTATAGTCCAGGGGTCTTCAACAGGGGGTCCGGGACCCCTAGGGGGTCCTCAGAGTTATTATAGGGGGTCCGCCAAATCTTTGTGTGATATGATTTTTTTTTTTACCATAACCATTTGAACCCTAGCATCCCTATTCTGAGGAGAACTTTAGCCAAAAAATAGCCGATCTACAAGCTCACAACGCCTCGCGCCGCGAGGCGTTGTGAGCTTGTAGATCGGCTATTTTTTGGCAAAGAGGTATTAAGTGTAGAGGGAAAAAAGAGCAGACTAAGTAAAAAAAAAAGGTTTAATCTGAAACACAATTTTATACAATATAGAGGGGGTCCCTGCTTCGTCTCTCTCTGAGCTAGGGGGTCCTTGGCCTGAAAACGTTGAAGACCCCTGTTCTAGTCGACTAAATCTAGTCGACTAGATTTAGTCGACTATAATCTTATGATATTTAGTCGACTATAATCTTATGATATTTAGTCGACTAAAACTAGACAAAAAACTAAAACATTTCAGATGACTAAAATATGACTAAAACTAAATGGAATTTTATTCAAAAGACTATGACTAAAACTACATCAAAATTTGCTGTCAAAATCAACACTAGTGTGTTGATGTGTTGGTCTTGGACTGATCTTTTTCCCCATGCAACAACAGCAGTGCAGGAGTCGCTTATTCAAAAGAAACTGCTGGTTTATTCGTGCGTGTCAGAAACAGTCCATCATGTGAAACAGGTAAACAGGACGCACGCCAAGTCCAGATGCTTTAGTTAGGGCTCATTTAAACGAATCGTCTGAATTGTATTTTGAAAGAAAAAACGGTCTCATGTGACCGCATAGAAATGTGCACCGACCGCTGACTACATCGATTGCTGTGCTGGCACGAGCCGGAAACGAGCTGCGCGCGAGAGAGACCGTGACACAACGACACTGACTGCACAATGCACATATTCAAAGAAAATGCCGGTATAGCCTGTCATCTTGTAGAATGAAACCTTGCTTTCTGTGACCACATTAGCTCTTCAAACGGGCCCCCCTTAAGACCGCCTCTGCAAGAGGACACACACACACACACACACACACACACACACACACACACACGTTGACACACACCTACACACACCAGCGCAGTTCTTTTCATGGTTAGTGTGTTGCCAGAGGCTGTGTAGCTTTTATGGTTTCCCCTCCTGTCTCAACAAGAGGAAGTGTTCCGGCGCTGATCTGCATAATGCTGCCTTATTAATTAATGAGCGTCTTTGTAATGGACTGCTGTTAATGTGCTGTGTGTGTGTGTGTGTGTGTGTGTGTGTGTGTGTGTGTGTGTGTGTGTGTGTGTGTGTGTGTGTGTGTGTGTGTGTGTGTGTCACTGTGTGTGTGTGTGTGTGTGTGTGTGTGTGTGTGTGTGTGTGTGTGTGTGTGTGTGTGTGTGTGTGTGTGTGTGTGTGTGTGTGTGTGTGTGTGTGTGTGTGTGTGTGTTTGTGTGTGCGTGCACAGTGTGTAAATCAGCACAATGTTAAAG
>NC_139946.1:53358443-53413443 GCF_963454915.1 Gymnoscopelus microlampas | reverse complement strand
GATGATGTACTGTACTTGTTTGCTTGTTCACTGTATAAAGCTTAATGTTATATATAGGCCTAATTCTCTATCAAAAAGAGTTGTTTAATTGTATTCATCTGTTTGGTTATCGATCAAATGTTCTCAAATATAAACTTCAATCCAATCTAAGATTTTCTAACTGATTTCAAGAATTTGCACTTTTAATCTTTTCTTTGTTTTTCAAGATATCAGTTGTCAGCATACATGTAGATCTGCTATTTGTGAATAGCCAATATATGGATAAAGTGGTTAAAATGATTGTGATGCTACTATGTCAACTACTTTTGCTGCATGGGGACCCCCTGGAACCCCCCCCAAAGGACCAAACGGATTGACATCAGACCCCAAAAAACTCTGGCCTGGGGTCAGGCCCCTGAACAGAATTAGATCCCAAAATAAGACAGATGTCACCCAGCTGCAGTCTGGCTGCAAAGAACAGAACGCTCTCTAAAAATATGCATCGCTGTGCATATTTTTAGGAGAGGCTTGAACAGTGTTTAAACCATTTAGACCTGGAACGCATCATCGGTGTCATTTTATAGATTTCTTTGGGCTATTCAAAAAATAGCAGATCTACAAGCTCATAGCGCGGCACCGAGTGCCGCACTATGAGCTTGTAGATCTGCTATTTTAGAAAAATGTGTGCAAATCTTTGAATATATATATATTTTTAAAGCGAATATTTTTTACTCAAATCTTTGTTTCATAGGGGGGGGTCCCTGGAACAATATATTTTGAGATGGGGGTCCGCGGCCAAATACATATAATTTTGGGGGTCCTTGACACAGAAAAAGTTTGAGAACCACTTTTTTTTAAGGATTTAGAAGACATTTGTAGAATCCCCCCAGAAGCAAAGATTTGAGTTACAAATGTTCGCTTTAAAAATAAAAAAAATCTAATATTTGCACAATTTTCCCATTTTTTTCTAAAAAATAGCAGATCTACAAGCGCTATGAGCTTGTAGATCTGCTATTTTTGGAAATGCCCAAAGTATAAGATAATGGTTATAAAGTGGTCACACAGAGATGCGTTCCCGGTCTCAACGGGTTAAGACCTAGCGATCCATCCAGTCACTGAAAAGCTGTGTCACTGCTGACTGAAGAAACAGCCTGTTTGTGAGGAATGGTGTGTGTTGTCCTTGTTCAGTGATAGATGCTTCAAAGCAAAGCACAAAGTACACACCGATGCTTTCCTTTGTAAAACACACTGAGGAGGAGCAGTGTGTGAACATGATGGATGCAGGGTGTATATAGTTTAGCAGAGGAGAGCATTATAGCCATATATATATATTCAGTGCTAGCCTGGACAAAGTACTCAACTTCAGTACTACAAGTGAAAGTTGCACTTGAGTTTAAGTACTGGAGCACTTTGCTCCAAAAAGTATTCAGAAGTACAAATAGCGATGCATTGCTGGGTTGTAATTTTCCAAAATATTCAAAGATCGCAGACCCCCACTTTCCCCTTCAAGCCCTGTCTGGGAATCAGAAGGTTCTCGGATCAATCCCCACTCATCCTACTGTCAGACCACCTGGTGTTCATGGAAGGAATAAAAGTGTCCCTTTGACTTGACTTCATCTATCAATAGGCTCTATGCACAGCAGCCATATTGGAAAGAAATTGGGCCTCTTCTTACTTCCTTCACAGGTGTTACCAATGATACTAATGGAGGCTCTCTTCCATTCTGGTCAGGGTGCTGATATCGTGCATGATGGCTCACTAGAAACGCTCCATTTTGGTGGGTGTGTAACTCTGAGAGTGTACAAATGGAACCAAATGGACCCGTAAGGGTCCATTTGGTTCCATTTGTACACTCTCAGAGTTATGGGGGTCCTTGAAAATAAGACGACCACTATGCCACACTAAATGGAACAGAGCCTTAATTAGTATCATTGGTAACACCTGTGAAGGAAGTAAGGAAGGGGCCCAATTCATTCCCAATATGGCTGCTGTGCATAGAGCCTATTCCTCTCAACGTTGTGACATATTCAATCTCTACATAACCAGTGTGGTTCAATCTCTACACAACCAGTGTGGTTCAATCTCTACATAACCAGTGTGGTTCAATCTCTACATAACCAGTGTGGTTCAATCTTTACACAACCAGTGTGGTTCAATCTCTACATAACCAGTGTGGTTCAATCTCTACATAACCAGTGTGGTTCAATCTCTACATAACCAGTGTGGTTCAATCTTTACACAACCAGTGTGGTTCAATCTCTACATAACCAGTGTGGTTCAATCTCTACACAACCAGTGTGGTTCAATCTCTACATAACCAGTGTGGTTCAATCTCTACATAACCAGTGTGGTTCAATCTTTACACAACCAGTGTGGTTCAATCTCTACATAACCAGTGTGGTTCAATCTCTACATAACCAGTGTGGTTCAATCTCTACATAACCAGTGTGGTTCAATCTCTACATAACCAGTGTGGTTCAATCTTTACATAACCAGTGTGGTTCAAGCGCTTGCCTCCAGATTCAGAACCACACAAACCTCTGGCTGGACTAGTCTAGGGTTCAATGTCACCAAAGCCTTCCTCCTGTATTCATGCACAGGGCTAACTGTTTCCATGCCACTTCCGTTGATAAAGAATCCAACAATATACAGCATCAAAAATGAAGCTCTGGGGACCCCCTGGGGTCTTTGTGGGGGGGTTCCAGGGGGTCCACAGCTAAAGCAGTTAATATAGCAATCATAATCATTTGAACCACTTAATTCAATTATATGTTGGCTATTCAAAAATAGCAGATCTACAAGTTTTGAAGACTATCAAAAATATTTTTTAAGCCCAGACGCTTGGCGTAGCGGTCCGGGCACCTAGGCTCAATGTAGCCTGACAGTTCACCGCGGGTTTGAGTCCCGATCCCGACAGCATTTGCTGCGTGTCACTCCCCATCTCTCTCTCCATTTCCTGTCAAAATACTGTCCTATCAATAAAATCTTCTGGGGGTCCCTGGCACAAAACATTTTCAAATGGGGGGGGGGGGGTCCACGGCCACATACATATCATTTTGGGGGTCCTTGACTTGAGAAGGGTTGAGACCCACTGATGTAAGGGACTGGTTATCATCAGCTGTCAACCTATCAGCTGTTCACCATCTAAACGTCGTCCCCAAAATGTATTAGGACGGAGGAGAGAGGCGTGACTCTCTCTCTCAAAGCCAAATGGATTTTAATTACGTTTGGGTTCTCTCCTGTTCATCAGTACAAAGTGATTAGAATAGACACCAGCTTGTAAAAATGTGTTAAGCCATTCAATCCGGGAACGTATCTGTGTCATTTTGTAGATTTATTTGGCTATTCATAAATAGCAGATATAGCTTATAGATCTGCTATTTTTTCAAACAAAATCGTGAAAATGTGTGCAAATCTTTGAATATATACATCTACATTTTTAACTCAAATCTTTGCTTCTGGGGGTCCCTGGAACAAAATATTTTGAGATGGGGAGGGGTCCGTGGATAAATACATAACATTTTGGTGGTCCTTGACAAGAAAAAAGTTTGAGAACCATAAAACATAAAAACAAAATGAACTGTGGATTTAGAAGACATTTGTAGAATCCCCAGAAGCAAAGATTTGAGTTAAAAAATGTTGCATTAAAAAATATATATATATTAAAAGATTTGCACACATTTTTACGATTTATCCAAAAATCTACAAGCTCATAGCACGGCACTCGGTGCCGTGCTATGAGCTTGTATATCTGCTATTTTTGAATAGCCCAAAGTATAAAATAATGGTTATAGGTACACATCTAAAAGGACACATTATATGCGTTCCTGGGTTGAATGTGTTAAGCAGAACACCAGGTGTCAGTTTGTCTATAAAGTGTTGCAGTGCATTGTGGGGCAGCAGTGGCTCAGGAGGTACAGTAGGTAGAGTTTGTCTATAAAGTGTTGCAAAATAGCAGATCTACAAGCTCACAACGCGTCGCGATGCGACGCGTTGTGAGCTTGTAGATCTGCTATTTTCAAAGGTATGAAATAGGGCTAAAGCGGTTAATGTGTGTTTTATAATATAATAATGTATGTATCTACAAAGTAACTAGTAACTAAAGTTTTCAAATAATTGTAGTGGAGTAAAAGTACAATATTGGTTTCTGCTGGACAGAGAAGACACTTGGGTGTAACCTCTCAACCCTCAGCAGACACACTGCTGGTCCTATCCATTAGTAATATCATTTTCTATAAGTGCCAGCACAACAACATCAGAGCTCCAGTAAATGTCCTTGTTAATCTAATACTTCCTAAAAGCAGACTCTCTCTCTCTCTCTCTCTCTCTCTCTCTCTCTCTCTCTCTCTCTCTCTCACTGAACTGTGAATATTGTTGTTGTCAGGTGGAAAACTGCTACTTTTCAGAATTCAAATAAAAAAATAGCGGGGCCAAAAATAGCAGATCTACAAGCTCACCACGTGTGAAACTGACTGTAGTATGACGAAGTAGAGCATCAACTCATTCAGTGCCAATGAAATAACATAATAATTGGGAACAGTGCCAGCTATTTTTCAATTTTCTTATACATTTTTCAAGTATTCACAGAATATTTATCTCCAGTATAATGGATCCCCTGATGGGTGCTAATCACTGAGGGTTGCACTGAGGGTTGGTTTCACAAATGTCAACGAGGTCATTGAACCTTGTTCACATTAATTGTCTGCCTTTTGAAAATAACATAATAACATTGAAAAATACATACAGTAGTAAAAAAAAAGTGCTCAGGAGCCGAGATACAGCCCTTTTCAGTATTAAGTTAAACAAGAAGTTAATGGAGCAGCAAATCTTCAAATGATGATATCTTGGGTTATGAACGTTTTTTTTTTTTTTTTTAAACACGTCAAACACGTCATTGGCACGTTGTTGTGCCATTGCGGTAAAACACGTGAAACACATCAGTGGCACTCAATGAGTTTATGAAAAAACAAAAAGTTAAAATATGGAGATAAGAGAGGTTCCTGTTCCTGTTTATATTGAGCAGCAATATAAACAGTACAAACAGCCTGTGACCATCTACTGCTGATCTGACCACTGGTAAACCAATGTAGCATCATGTCCCATCTCATTACAGAGACACACAGCACACATTGACGTGTGTTCTGTATCCTGACTGTGTACAAATGTGATTTAATCACATTAAGACCTGAGACCGATTCTACAAAATGTCTTCTAAATCCCAACAGTTTTCTGAAAAACGTATGTTTCTATGTCAGTGGTGCTCAAACTTTTTCATCTCAATCTCAATGATATGTATTTGGCCTCCGACCCCCATCTCAAAATATTGTGTTCCAGGGACCCCCAGAAGCAAAGATTTGAGTTAAAAATGTTCGCTTTAAAAATATATCTATTCAAAGATTTACACACATTTTCACGTTTTTTCAAAAATAGCAGATCTACAAAGCTTGTTGCGCGGCACTCGGTGCAGCGCTATGAGCTTGTATATCTGCTATTTTTTAATAGCCAAAGTGTAAAATAATACTTTTTTTAGCTCAAATCAAAAAGTGACACAGATGCGTTCCAGGTCTTAAGGGGTTAATCACATTAGATTTACACCTGGCCATTCAAAGCAGTCTTGCAGCGTCATGTCAATTCACAGTAAACTGTCTCTATGCATGACTGTGTAGTGACCGGGTGTCCAGGAGGTGGCGTGCCTCCTCATCTCCTGTTGCGGTTCAGTGTCTCACATAGCTTTGTTTAATTGGCTTGGCAGCAGATCTGGGGAAACACACATTAAGGTGTAATTTGTGTTTCCGAGTTTCAAATCTGCTGCCAAGCCCAATCAAGCGAAGGTATCGGACCACCGAAATGTAACAGAAAACCTGGGACTACACTTACAAAGCCGTTTGCATTCAACATGTCTTGGGTTCTATTCTATTCACACCTGAATTGTAGTTTTGAAGTGGCACATCTGTATAGCGGTAATAATATAATATAGTATAACAGTAATAATAATTCTAATGCTTAATATTGGTTATGTAGTGTATAATAGCATATGGTTCCTTTTAACGATTCCTATATATTTTTAAAAAATCGATATAATTTTGGACTTCAAAATTCAATCATACAGTACATACAGTAATGCATTCTTGATGCATTCGGTAATTGTAGTGGTTCTCAAAGTGAGGACCATGCAGGGACCATCTGGGTTAGGCTACTCGAGGCCGGGGGGGTCCCAAAAATGGACCCTTACAGGTCTGTTAACTCTGAGAGAGCACAGATGGAACCGGCTGCACTAGTAATGTGGCCACAGCGATTAGCACTGTCACCAGTGGGTGGCTGTTGCAACGTGGCAGATATAGCGTGCAGGTGACACTCCTGAACAGTGTGACACACTGAGGCCCTGGCTGTGTTAGGAAAACCTGCAAAGAGGAAGCCAATGGCGTGCTGTTATTTCACTCCATTGAACCACAGGGGGACATTTCCCTGGGGTGTCAGGACTTGGGCGGCTGCCTTCACAGTATTTCCCTCTCGGTACCAACAACAAGTGAGTCCTATAGTACTCACTACTACTACTACTCGAGTATACTGTTAAGGCTAACTGATAGATAGCAGCATGAACACTATTCAGGACTTTTTTTCAGCTTTCGGTTTTCAGGAGGTTTATGTCAAGTGCTACACATCAGCTTTAGATAGACTTTTACTGATGCTGCGAGGGAAATCCAGGTTCTCATACCTGTAGCAGCATCACCGTTAGCCCTAGAAAGTCTGTGATCTTACGTTACATTTCATGTATTCCAAATACACACAGCCATAGATCGGTCCTATCCGCGCCCGGTTAGCAGACTGATCTCCGTGGCATAAAAGTGATCCGCGCAGCGTGTGTAACTCACCCAATAATAAATTCCTAAGACTTGGAGGTATAGAGCACCGAAGTCTCACGTAATTTACACATCCTTGGTTTGTCTACCTGGTTCGCGGTTTTCCACCCCCATTCTGAATCCCCATAGACGTATTTAATATCGCGTCAAATAAGAACTGTGTTCCAAAAATAAACAAATGACCCCGGCGGTTTGACTCTTATGGATATGAAGCATCAACTGACGGTGAGAAAACGATAATGTTACTTCCGCCGAATTAGTTAAATTTTCGCCAGAAACAGACCGTATCAAATATAAGTGACTGACTATCATAAACGATACAGAACCTCCTCCCTGACAATATCGCCGAGACAGTTTGTTTATTGTTGGACCAAAATTCTTATATGAGACGATTCTAAGATGACCCAATGTTATTCTCCATAGCGAAATTACTTTACGAACCTGGGGATGAACGAGTGACGTCAGGACTTTGGTGGTCTATTGTCCTCTTGTTTCATATCCATTTGAAAGTTCTGGTAGAAAACGTGTGTTTAGTCAAATATCTCCACTTTTCACTAGCTTCCATGTACATCATTGTTTACAGGCGACATTGTCTACAGGCGAGGGGTCCAGAAAGAGTGCAGGACTGAATATATCTAAACTTCCGTTGGGAAGCACAAATGTTTGGGGCACACAATTGGCAGGTGGTGTGATTAATTACCCCACACCAATCACAACGCACCTGCCAATTGTGTTGCCCCATTCGTTTGTGCTTCCCAAACATCGACTGTTTCCAACGGAAGTTTACATATGTTCAGTCCAGCAGTCATTACAGGTCCGGCCTCGTCGCTGACAGAGAATGACGTCCGTGTGAATCTCGAGGAAAAGTGGAGATATTGTATTAAACACACGTTTTCTGGCAGAACTTTCAAATGGATATGAAACTAGAGGACAATATCTGACTCCAAGTCTTAGGAGTTAATTATTGGGTGAGTAGTCAGTCTGCTAACCGGACGGAATACATGAAATGTATGCAAGATCACAGACATTCTAGGGCTACATCACCGTTAAGAAACACAGGACAGATAGATATAGTGGTAGAGATACTAAACTTGAATAATAAAATAAATACTAAGAGAGATTAAAGAGGTAGTAACGCACACGGATTCGAAATAAGGTACCAAAAACCAAAGGAGTTTCAGCATCTTGTCTGCCTGGATTTGCAAGGTGTATGAGCTATTAACAGGAGAATATATTCAGTTATGTACAACACTGGAATGGAAGGGAAACGTAGGCGTTTTTTTTTAAAAGCACAAACTATGGAAGCCTCTTTCTAAGCTTCTTGATTTGAGGTACAGTATAAAAACATTCAAATGAGCATATCATCTTCAACTCGTTTCAGATTTCAGTGTAAATGGTAAATAAATGGTGCATTTATACAGCGCTTTTATCCAAAGCGCTTTACATAGATTGTGCATTACATTCACACATTCACACACACATTCACACACCGATGGTGGAGGAAACCATGCAAGGCACCAACCTGCTCATCGGGAGCAATTAGGGGTTCAGCGTCTTGCTCAAGGACACTTCGACAGAGCAATGTAGCAACCTCACAGCTTCCCATCCAGCCACTCTACCCCTGAGCCACTGCCGCCCAGTGTACGACACTGAAAGCTTACAGTACATTCTGCACTTCAGTGGCGTGCACAGACATTTTGAGGGGCAGGTGCTCAAGTAAATTATACATTTTTTTGTTGACTTGGTCTGCTCTTTTTTCCCTCTACACCTATACCTCTTTGCCAAAAATAGCAGATCTACAAGCCCACAACGCCTCGCAGCGTGAGGCGTTGTGGGCTTGTAGATCTGCTATTTTTGGCTAAAGTTCTCCTCAGAAAAGGGATGCTAGGTTTCGAGTGGTTATGGTAAAAAGAAAAATCATATCACATAAAGATTTGGCGGACCCCCTGTAGTAACTCTGAGGACCCCCGAGGGGTCCCGGACCCCCTGTTTTTTTTTTTTTTCAAAAGGGCACTTCTGGTCAAGAGGGCAAAGGGCAGGCGCTCTAGCACCACCTAGAGTCTATCTGTGCACGTCCCTGCTGCACTTTGATAATGTGTAAAAAACTGAACAATGAGCATGGCCTAGTTGAGACACATTGTATCAGACACTGTACGTGTATTTGTACTAGAACAGACGTTCTCAAAGCGTTCTTCTCAGGGTTCCTTGAGCTGGGAGTTCCAAATGTACCCTTACAGGTCTGTAACTCTGAGATGTTAAAGGGATATTTCACTTTCAAAACAAATTTGGTCATTTTATCATCTACTTAGGCTTTTGGGAGCACCCCAGACCCCAGACAGTTTTTAAGTTGCTTGATTCAGTATTTAGATATAGAGCATCACAGTTCCCGCCCACTTCCTGGTGCCACTGCAAAATACTCAATGCATTTTTCCCATTGACTTTTCCAAAAATATTTATATCAATTAATTTAAGCCTAGAATCAAGCTATCCAGGATCCTGGTGAATCATGACCATAAAACGTTTGATTCTGTGAAAAAAGAAATTTGAAAACAGCAAAACAAAGGGTATTTATTAAATATAGTATCATATCATTAAATATAAAATTTAAAAAATCACAGAATCAAACGTTTTATGGTCATGATTCACCAGGATCCTGGATGGCTTGATTCTAGGCTTAAATTAATTGATATAAATATTTTTGGAAAAGTCATGGGAAAAATGCATTGAGTATTTTGCAGTGGCACCAGGAAGTGGGCGCAACTACGATGCCCTATTGATGTTGCACTACTGCTTTATACTCTTGTAACTGTAAATGGAATTGATATTTACTCCTACTCGGTATTGACTGATACGCAAGTTGTGGGTATCAGAATAGGACCGGGGGAAAAAATGTTTAATATTAATCTCTACTTTTGACGAGCACTGCAGTAAATGGTGACTGGTCTGTTTACAATAAATGCTGCAGTCAGTGCAGTCAGCCTTTAGAAACATCACAGCATCACCTCTGAGACTTTCCTTCCAGCTTCAACAACGTATTATTCATCAGATCAATTGCAACCTTATAGCCTTTCATCTTCACGACTAATTATTCAACATGTCTCCATGAGTTGTTTCACATTTTGAACGGTACTAGGCCGGTGAAATGAATACTGTCAATGTGAAATGTGATTGTATTATATTATGCAGTGAGTGGCTCAGTCAGGAGGTAAGAAGAACGGCCCGCTTCGGAGAGGGGAAAGTCCCCCCCCCACGCTCCTCTTTGCTTTAGTCGAGCAAGACATTTAACTGCTAACTGAGCGGGTTAGCAACGATAGCCGATCTACAAGCTCACAAACTTGTCACATTGCGACGCGTTGTGAGCTTGCAGATAGCACATTTTTATTTAGTTTTAGTCGTAGTCTTTTGAATAAAATTCTGTTTAGTTTTAGTCATATTTTAGTCATCTGAAATGTTTACTTGTAGTCTGATTTTAGTCGACTAAATCTACAGTTGATTTAGTCGACTAAAATATTTTTTGGGCGGGCCGTGATGGCATCGAAATGATTTTCACTTAGCTGAATGCCGAAAATAGTTGATCTACAAGCTCACAACGCGTCGCGCTGCGACGCGTTGTGAGCTTGTAGATCAACTATTTTCGGTCTGTGAGACCCATGATGACTTGTTTTTTAGTTCTACTGGATCTGTTCTCAACTCGTCCCTCCCAAACATTTTAGTCTAGTTTCTATTTGTCATCAGTATATTTTGTCATATTTTAGTCATCATAGCTTAGTTTTTATTTAGTTTTCGTCAGTGAAAAAAGGTAGTCGGAAGACATTTTACGTCATAGTTTTGGTCAACGAAATCAACACTGGGCCACTGTTTTAGATGTTTTGAAATATACATTTGTATAATAATTATTATCATCATTATCATCATTTTAAAAAGCCTCTAAAGCCTGTGTCTCTCCAGCCAGCTGTGTTGTTGAGCTGAGCTCTGGCCCTCACATACCCTGACTCATCCATTCTCTGTCTCTCTCTCTTTCCCTCTCTCTCTCTCCCTCTCTCCCCCCCTCTCTCCCTCTCTCTCCCACATGTCTCTCGCTCTTTCTCTCTCCCCCCTCTCCCTCTCCCTCTCTCTCTCTCTATATAGTCATGCTAATGAGCTAACCTGGCTGCTCTGCACAGCCAGTTGACCAGAGGGCAGACTTAATAGAAGAAGCCTATTATGGAGAGCCTGATGCAGTTATAGGAGACTGTGTGTGTGAGTGTGCGTGTGCGTGCGTGTGCGTGTGCGTGTGCGTGCGTGCGTGCCGTGCGTGTGTGTGCACGTGTGTATATTGTCGCTGTCAGGAGGAAACCTTGTACTATATCCAAAACTGTTACTTATCAGGAAATGGAAAAAAGAATTGCGACAAGTTGTGAGCTTGTAGAGCTGCTATTTTCGCTACTTTCGCTCGACACTGTGACACAATTAAGAAGGACATTAATTTATGGGGGTAAAAAAACATCAAAAGTTTAAATATGGAGATACTAGGTTTCTGCCCGCCAGCAACGATACTGTATGTGTGCATGTGTATTTATACGTGCACGGACAGTGCAGGGCGGGCGGGACCAGCTGTACTAGTAGACACTAGAGGAACACTGAGTGACATTGACCTTGATTATCCAAACTGCCTGGTTTCAAGACTAAAACATCCTCCTGCCCCTCGTTTCAACCTGCTGCAACAACACTCTCCACGAGGGGTACGAGTACGAGCAGTGGTGGGAAAAAGTATTCAAATGTTTTCCTTAAAGGTAGGGTAAGTGATTCGCAATTATTCAAATAATTGTAAAATTGGTCTATATTGTGATAGTACTCATTGCTATAGAGTGTTTGTTCAGTAACAGGAGTCTCCATGTCTCTACACCTCTTTATTAAACAGAAAATACATTTTCGTTTCAGTTTCAGTTTCATTTCCAATTTTATCCAATCAGGATAGAGAACTCAATCAGGATATAGATTAAACAAGTGAAATTGGAAGTGATGACACTAAGAAATGAGCAGGCAAAATTGGAACTGGAACACTATAAAAATTAAGCTTAAAAATGGGTACTTTCTCCTGATTGGCTGAGATTTTGACACCTACCAGAAAATGTATTTTCTGTTTATTAAAGAGCTGTAGAGACGGGGAGACATCTGTTACTGAACAAACACTCTATAGCAATGATTACTATCAGAATATAGTATTTTAACCTTTTAACAAAATACTTTTTGTTTTAACCCAAAAATATCACTTACTTTAAGTAAAAGTATCAATACTGCAAAGTACCAAAAGTAAAAGTACTGAGAATGTTTGAAAATAGCAGAGGTATAAATTAGGGCTAAAGTGTTTAATGTATGTTTTATAATGTAATAAGAAGACAAGGATGAAGGACGAATGAAGACAAACTCCTGGCCGACCTAAATGACTAGTGGAGTGGCTCTCGGTTAAAAAGAGAAGAAAAACAGAGATAGATTATAGAAGCATAAAACAAAGAGTCCATAAACTTCAGGTTTTTTTTTAGATTGGGAAGGAGGAGGGGCCAAGGTCAAGGGCTTGGGGGGGACGGGGGGGGGACACGCGGCCATTTTGTGATTTCACGTCGTGAACGCGCTGTGGTTCTATTAAGACGGTGGCTATAGACTGCTTGTAGATCGGCTATTTTCGACACAAGTGGTGCGACGGGGGTATAGAATAGATGGGGCTTTGCATGAGCAGAGATGATGATGCACACATAGCTACTGTTGCCGGGTAATAAAGTCAGAGAACATGCTGCTGTTTAAGGGGGGGGGGGGGGGGGGGGTAATAAGAGCCTAGGACAATGAGGGGGCTCCGTGAAACGATCAATGCTTTTACAAGGCAGATGTCTCTCTGCCTGTCTGTTACCCCCACTCACATGTCTCTCTCTCTCTCCCTCTCTCTCCCTCTATCTCTATCAAATTCTCCACCTCGAAGGCTTTTAATTCCTTGTAGAGAATCCACTTATCATGAGATGGGCCTTTACAGCACACACACACACACACACACACACACACGCGCACGCACACACACACGCACGCGCACGCACACGCACACGCGCACACACGCACGCGCACGCACACGCACACGCACACGCACACGCACACGCACACGCACACGCACACGCACACGCACACGCACACACACACACACACACAGCATGGCAACACACAAACACACACACACACACACACACACACACACACACACACACACACACACACACACACACACACACACACACACACACACACACACACACACACACACACGTGCACACACACACACAGCATGGCAACACACACACACGGCAACACACACACATTAAGTGGCAGCGGGGTAATCCACGCCCTTTGACCCCCCCGGTTGCCATGTGAGCAAAAAACGGGAGGAGAGAGAGAGAGAGAGAGAGAGAGAGAGAGAGAGAGAGAGAGAGAGAGAGAGAGAGAGAGAGAGAGAGAGAGAGAGAGAGAGAGAGAGGGGAGACAGACAGACAGAGGAGACGGAGGGGGGAGGTGCATACTAGGAGATCTGTGTGTCACAATGGAAGGCAGTCAGCAGCGCACACACACACACACACACACACACACACACACACACACACACACACAGTTGTCTGTGTTTCATGGGTGAGCGCACCGCAACCGACCAATACCCACGTCTCCTTATGACCTTATGACCTTATGACCACATCTCCTTATGACGCTCACATTTGGATCAGTGATTCTCAACCTTTTTTCATTTCAAGGACCCCCAGTTTGATATGCATTAGGCCATAGACCCACATATATGTTTACCCGTAAATGAATGCCCTACTTTGTTATACTACAGCGACAGAGCCTCAAAATGCTGCGCGAAGCGACGCGTTTTGAGCTTGCAGATCTATGAGTGCACTTTTTTTTCTTTTTTTTTAATCTCTGGGATCCAGATCTACACTAAAATGTATTGATTGAACTGTACAAATGGAACCTTTTGGTTCCATTTGCTTATCAACCAACCATCTTTGCTTATCAACCAATCTTGGCTTATCAACCAACCATCTTTGCTTATCAACCAATCTTGGCTTATCAACCAACCATCTTTGCTTATCAACCAACCATAGCTAAGACCTTTTCTCCAACACGGAGAGAGATAACGATGAAGCAAAGACCTTGCAGGATTATGCAAAGGCTAAAACGGAAAAATGGAACCTTTTGGTTCCATTTGTACAAACAGAGCAGTAAGGGTCCATTTTGGTTCCTAACTATCATTGGGGACCCCCCGCCTTAGAAGCTCCTCAAGGACCCCTGCTGGGGGTCCCCGCGTGGACTCCATGTTGAGAACCAGTGCTCTGATACTTTCTCAGTTCCAGTAACAGTATCCAGTAACAGTGTAGCTCCATGATGGAACAATGCCATTTCTCAACCTTTATGGGTCGTCTCTAATGGCGACTATAGCGCCATGTGCGTGATTGATTGCTTGTTTTTTGTGTAGTCAAAAGTTACAAGAAAAACGGTATAATGTAAAGAAAAAGATGACGTTACAAGACAGAAGTTGAGCGGAAGTCAAATTGGACTCACTAGCGCTACACAGAAGGATTTCAGACGTGATCAGAATCCATTTACTTTGTCATGTGGAGTAATGGGGGTCCCACTGCCAAATACATATCATTTTAGGGGTCCTTGACATGGAAAAAGTTGGAGCACCACTGATATAGCAACCAACAACCACAATGATATGTATTTGGGCGCCGTACTCCATCTGAAAATATGTTTTCTTTAAAAATATATATATTCAGAGAATTGCACAATTTTCCAAGATTTTTTCAAAAATAGCAGATCTACAAGCTGCCGCGCTATGAGCTTGTAGATCTGCTATTTTTGAATAGCCAAAGTATAAAATAATGGCTACAGCTAAAAATCTAGAATAACACAGATGCGTTCCCATTGCGGGTTAACAACAAGACCAATCCACCGTTTTGTAAATAATAAATGACATAGTGAGTTCTCCACCAATCTTTGCTTATCAACCAACCATCGCTAAGACCTTTTCTCCAACACGGAGAGAGATAACGACGCAAAGACCTTGCAGCAGGGGCGTCACGGCCATTCACTGTGCGCACTGTACGTACACTGTGCGTTTCAGCGTTCAGCCTTCAGATCAGGAAGCAGGCCGCGCTTTACCCAATCAAATGTAGTGGGCCGGGATTTACGTGTGTGCCGATCGTTCCCTGCTGGAAACAAACCAAAACTCATTTAACAATAGCATCCTCGGAGCAGACAAAACCACGGAAAGTTATTCACATTTTAACTTACTCTTTCATCATAGAAACAAGTGGGCTTATAACCAAAACGATCCATGTTCTTTGGGAGAAATGGTGTTAGTGTTCCGTGTAGAAATATTGTTAGTGGGAATGAAAACATAGTCGCACCACCGGAAGTGGAAGGCTGAGGTCAGACCAAAACCCCGTTTTCCCTGAGCACGGGTCCTCCGTTCAGCTCCGCCCAGAGTCAAATGAACAAGTGAAAAACAGCAGAGGGTGCTGTTTTTCCTTTTTATTTGACGATGGGTTCCCAGATTGGTTATTATTAGATTATTGGTTTACTTATGTATTACGTTATTATTAGATTACTATTTTTATGCATTTGATGTATTATGTGTATTATGATGTATTATCTCGTGGCGTTGCTTACTGTAAATCGCTCTGGATTAAGAGTCTGCTAAATGCCTAAACTGTAAACTGTAAAGAAGCTAAAGTCACTGAACTGGATGTGAAAATGGATAAGCGGTGGTGTTGTGGGACTTGTGTAATATGCACTCACAAACAACACGGCAAAATGCTATTTAAATTCCTTTCCCAGAGACCCAGAGCTCATTTGGAGCAGTACTACAAATTGTGGATTAAATTTATGTAGACCACACCGCACTCACCGTGTGTCAAACCTATTAAGACATTCAATCCTGGAACGCATACCGTGTGTCATTTCAGATTTTTGTTATAGCTATAACCACATTATTTTATACTTTGGGCTATTCAAAAACAGCAGATATGCAAGCTCATGCCGCGCTACGAGCTTGTAGATCTGCTTTTTTCTTTTTTTAAAAAATATTTTCAACTCAAATCTTTGCTTCTGGGGGATTCTACAAATGTCTTCTAAATCCTAACAGAAAAAAAGTTATGTTACTATAATATCAGTGGTTCTCAAACTTTGTTCATGTCAAGGACCCCCAAAATGATACGTATTTGTCCGTGGACCCCCCCATCTCAAAATATTTTGTTCCAGGGACCCCTAGTTGCAAACATTTTAGTTAAAAACGTATATATAAATTCAAAGATTTACCGAAAAAAATCACGATTTAAAAAAAAATAAAAAAATTGTAGATCTACAAGCTCATAGCGCGGCACTCGGTGCCGCGCTATGAGCTTGTAGATCTGCTATTTTTTTTGAATAGCCAAAGAAATCTGAAAAATGACACAGATGCGTTCCCGGTCTTAAAGGGTTAACAGGCATACTTACAGACAGTCGGCTCAAAGGTAATTAATCCACCGTTCTGTCAGGGCTGCTTTCATCAAAAAAAATTAATTGCATATTAAAACAGTAATCTAAATTGCAACGTTCAGGCATTTGTTAGGTTTGGCGGCATGGCTCTGCTCTGCTCTGGGATCTCCCTGCCATTGGACGGTGGGTCCTACTTATGAAAGGGTTTCCAAATGTCCACGGAACATAACTATATAGACCCTCCAGAAAAATGCGTTTATGCGATCGCAGAATTTACCGCATAATCAGCAAAATGGCGCATAATTGCGGGGGTAACGTTTTTTCAAAAAGGCCGCATCGCATCGCAAAATATGCGCATCGCATCGCATAATACGCACATCGTATCGCATAATATGCGCATCGCATCGCATAGTATGCGCATCGCATCGCATAATACGCACATCGTATCGCATAATATGCGCATCGCATCGCATAGTATGCGCATCGCATCGCATAATACGCACATCGTATCGCATAATATGCGCATCGCATCGCATAGTATGCGCATCGCATAATATGCGACGAAGACACGAAGACAGTAGACACTTTGTTTCTCTAAGCACCTTAACCAACGTCCATAAGTATATCATGCACAGTACAGTATACATTGCTGCTATGCTCAGGCACCTTCGTCATATTTTTTGAGTGGTGCCAACCACTCCTATATCTGACTTTGTCTGTGTGTGTGTCCGTCCGTATGTATGTATGTATATCCAATAAACAAACATTGATGACAACATCAATACGGGGCTCATCAAAGGCACCACTCTCTTCACACAGGGTGTGATTTTTTTTTATCTCAGGTACTAGTGTAAATATGTAGATAAGTTGTTTGGCTTTTTTGTTGTTCTCTTGTTTGATCTCCCTTCCCACTTGACATAAATAATGAAGACATAAATAACACAACAGAAAACAATATCAACATACAAATAGAACATGCACTAAAAATCTCTCTTTCTCTCTCTCTGCCCCCCCAGAACTGACGCTATTATATGCTCAATTATTATGTAGCCTTC
This sequence comes from Gymnoscopelus microlampas, assembly GCF_963454915.1. Classification (NCBI taxonomy): domain Eukaryota; kingdom Metazoa; phylum Chordata; class Actinopteri; order Myctophiformes; family Myctophidae; genus Gymnoscopelus; species Gymnoscopelus microlampas. The sequence goes on along the minus strand of NC_139946.1, from coordinate 53,396,054 downwards.
TTAATGTGATATGGAACACCAAATAATATTGTAGATGTATCTATCAACACGATCTGTTCCACTGTCAGACGTGTGTGTCTGTCTGTGTGTGTGTGTGTGTGTGTGTGTGTGTGTGTGTGTGTGTGTGTGTGTGTGTGTGTGTGTGTGTGTGTGTGTGTGTGTGTGTGTGTGTGTGCGTGCGTGCGTGCGTGCGTGCGTGCGTGCGTGCGTGCGTGCGTGCGTGCGTGCGTGCGTGCGTGCGTGCGTGCGTGCGTGCGTGCGTGCGGCGTGCGTGCGTGCGTGCGTGTGTCAGCCTCCTAATAGTCTGGAGGGGGGTAATCACAATGTCTACTGTCTGATTAAGGCATGTGGGAGGGAGAAAAATAGGGTTTTCGAAAGCCTGATTTAAACCATATAAATAGCAGATCTACAAGCTCTCAGCGCCATGCATGCCAACGCTCTCTGAGCTGGTAGATCAGCTGTTTTCAGAGCGTGACACCGGGCGTGCCACCATGGGTGCCAGGAGGAAAGAGAACCCTGCCAAGATGATTTCTCTAGCTTAAATTTTAGAGCGTTCCAGTCCCAATTATGTCAGCTCATTATTTTCACTTCTAATTTAACTTGTTTATCCTGTGCATCCTGTATGAATTATCTCTCCTAATTGTTGGTTTTTCAAATTTTCCCCCTATTTTTTTTAAGAATATCGTTGCTGTCGAGCAGAAACCTCTTATCTCCGTTTGAACATTTTCACTTTTTTCCGTAAATTAACTCGATCATACTACAGCGTCACACAGAAGTATCAAAAGTAGCAGATCTACAATTTCGAGCTTAGAGTAGATCTGCTCCTTTTGCTGTCTGTTTGGGTCGTTGTGCTATGAGCTTGTAGATCTGCTATTTCTTTTGCAAAGATTTGCAAATATTTGAGTTACAAATGTTCACTTAAAAATATATATATATTCAAAAGATTTGCACACATTTTCACGGTTTCTATTCAAAAATAGCAGATCTACAAGCTCGTAGCGTAGCGTATGAGCTTGTAGATCTGCTATTTTTAAATAGCCCCAAAGGAATCGAAAGATTACACACAGATGCGTTACCGGTCAGCAATTTGCGTGTTTAAAAAAATATATATTTTTGTAATTTTTCATTCAAATAAATTATCTGATTGTGGTTTTAAGCACTACGACAGTTCCACCAGTAGAGAGCAGCAAATCCAAACATTGATCACCTCGCTCGCCCCCTCCCAAACAGGCCCACGTCACATCCGGTCATTCACCGGATGCTATGTTTTCGACAATCCCTGATCCCCGGATCGGCCTGAAAACGATGTGATACACGACGACGATGACTGTTAGTCACCCGGACCAAAGAAAATAGAAGTTGAGCTGTCCGTTCGTTTGTTATACCGTGTGAAAAAACGTGTTTTTCCCTATTCTGGTCGAAAATGACCGGAGAAAAACACTGTGACCCGGAAACGAAATCTGCGTTATACTGTACATCCGGCTCCGGGTGAGTGTGACTTAAGTGGAAAACGAAAGTGCTGATGAAAAATGAACAGAGCAGCGCGATCACAGATTAAACAATGAAAATTGCTGGCAAGCAAGCGATGGATTTGAAAGAACGCATCAATGCGATCTTGGCAATCAATGTGTTAATGGGTTGACTGTGGCCTATATGCCTCTGCAACAGACCCAGAGTAAGAGAGCTACTCGGAGGAAAACCCAAAGAAATCAAATCAAAGGCTTGCTGCCCTCAGAGAGCATGAAAACATCTCACAAGTACTGTTAGGGCTGCTTCATGGTCATCACTAATTACCTCCACTCCACTGCACAAGCGTTCCCTGCAGTTCCGTTACGCGTTGCTACGCGTAACTACCCTTTAACTCCGACAAGTAGTCAAGGGACCGACTTAGAGGTCCTCTAAGTAATATTCACATGCATCTGCATCTAGAGATGGTAATAGCTGGACTTTATGTTTATGAGGATGTAACGAGGTGTGTTTTACGTGACAGGAATAACTCCTATAGTACAGTATCCGCATTCTGCGACACTTTTAACCCATTGAGACCTGAAGCCGATTCTACATGTCTCCTAAATCTCAACAGTTTTCTGAAAAACCTATGTTTCTATATCAGTGGTGCTCAATCTTTTTCATGTCAAGGACCCCCAAAATTATATGTATTTGGCCACGGACCCCCATAAAGATATTTTGTTCCAGGGACCCCCCAGAAGCAAAGATTCGAGTTAAACATGTTCGCTTTAAAAATACTTTTGTTGTGTCGTTGTGCTATTGCTACATTTACGTGAGTAAAAAAACATCTGACTACTTGCCTGCAGACATGTGGACAGATACAGACATGTGTATGTCAGAGGATGTATGAATGAATGAATGGTGAACAGCTCTGTACAGGACCTCATGCTGGCTCTATATGGCCTGTAGGGTTAACAACAATGTGTTCCATACCACGGTGGAGAAATGGCCGACGGCCAGGAAGTTGGTTATCATGAAGGGTTAATTTGTCATGACACTTTGCCGCCTTGTGTTGTTGTCGCAGTCTCCCCCAAGTTTAAATGGCTTCGGAATGCCACGTGTGTCGGCATGCGCACGTGCACGCACACACTCACACACGCACAACAGCTCCCATGGAGATAAACGAGAGCTAGACGGATATCAAACCGCCACCCCCCCCCATGGCTGCCTACCCACACACACACACGCACGCACGCGTGAGCTGATATCAATTATTAGATTATAAAACATATTATCCACTTCAGCCCTATTTTATACATAGGCTATTTGAAAATAGCCGATCTACAGGCTCACAACACGTCGAAATAAAAATAAAAAAAAGTGTGAGAAGCACTGGTCTAGGGCATTGGTTCTAAAAGTGGGGTCCGGGGACCCCCAGGGGTCCTTGAGGGAGTTCCAGTGGGTTCCCAGCTAAATGATGGATAGTTAGGAACCAAATGGACCCTTATGGGTCTGTAACTCAGAGTGTGTACAAATGGAACCAAATGGACCCGTTCCACTACTAGAGCTGTAAAAATCTTCTCTTATGGGGGTCCCTGGCATATATTTTCAAATGGGGGTCCGCAGGCTAATAAGTGTCAATTTGGGGGTCCTTGACATGAAAAAGTGTGAGAAGCACTTGCTGGTCTGGGGAACATTCCAGACAGTAGATTTGCGGATAATGCTCGCTGTCTTTGGACCAAAGTTAGTGAACAGACGGACGGACAGACGGACAGACGTCCTTACAGAGCCATAATGGAGCCTCTTCCACAGCAGACAACAACACAGCTTAGAGCTAATAAAACATAATTGTGGGGAGGGTTTCATTTTCAAGTGTTTCTGTGTGTGTGTGTGTACCAGCCCTGAAGTTAACTGTACAGGAACCTGTCCACCTAAATCTAACACAACACCCAGCAATTAATGTTATTACCTTCAGCTGTGTGTACAGACACATCCTAATGGCTACTGTAGTGTGGAAGTGGTCTATTATCAGCGTTGCCAGGTTCCGCGAGAGAAACCAAGCGGACAAGTCTACGAAAACAGGCCCAAAGAAGCAATTGGAAGATAGCAGATCTACAAGCTCGCCTTGTGAGCTTGTAGATCTGCTATTGTCAACAAATCTGGGAAAAACATGTGGAATATTGTTGAAACATTTTAACAACACAAAACTGGTCTGGGGTCTCTGGCACAAGATATTTTGAGATGGGGGTCCGTGGACAAATACATATACATTTGAAGGTCCTTACAGCTGCAATATGTAACTTTCCTTGGATTACCCTGGATTTGAACCTGGTTTCCAGCGCAAGTGCAGACACTGATTATGATCTAGCAAACAGCCAAACAGCCAAACGCCAGCAGCCAAGGAGCTCCAGTCGAAGCTAAACTTGTGTTACGCTCACACACAGATACGCTACGATTACACCCAGGCATGCTAAGCTAGCAACAGCACAAGTAAAATGTTTGTCCTTTTTGTCATTGCAGCTTCCAACGCAACTGCCAACTCCAGGTCTAAGCTACTTAAGAATTATATCAAGGATTAAAGACTGTATGACTCAGCAGAATTTTTGGAAAAGAAGTGTCCTTGCATTGATCTTCAGTAGACTGGACTACTGTAATAACTCTGGACTCAGTCTACCACTCAGCTATGAGGTTTATTACTGGTGACAGCTACAACACTCACCACTGTGCCCTGTATCAGGGGTCTTCAACGTTTTCAGGCCAAGGACCCCTTGGCTGAGCGAAAGATAAAGCAGGGACCCCCATTATATATTGTATAGAATATAATCTCTTCATAGATTTCATTGATAGCTTCATGGACTTGTTTGACAGACACTGTCGTCAGTGTTGGATTCATGTTAATGTGTGTTTTCAGACTTTTAACCACATAAACCGTCCATACTAAGTCAACTTGACCCACTCTGTACTTGGTCTGCTCTTTTTTCCCCCTACACCAAACCTCTTTAGCCAAAAATAGCAGATCTACAAGCGCACAACGCCTCGCATTGCGAGGCGTTGTGCGCTTGTAGATCTGCTATTTTTGGCTAAAGTTCTCCTCAGAATAGGGATGCTAGGTTAATGTAAAAATCACAAAGATTTGGCGGCTCCCCTGTAGTGACTCTGAGGACCCCCTAGGGGTCCCGGACCACCTGTTGAAGACCCCTGCCCTGTATGATAATGTGGGCTGGTCTTCTCTGACTGAGAGGTGCAATAATCATTGGCACCTGTTTATTTACAAAGCCCCTGGTTGGAAAATGACCACCTTATATCTCATCCATGCTACGTCAGAAACCTTAGTCACATGTTTTGGCCCTAAACCGTTCAATGCTTCGTAAATCAACCAGTAGTATAGTGTTGAAATCAGTTCGTTCACAGACAGGGAAGCCGGTGAACTGCAGTCATATGATCCACTTTCCTTTTGGTAGTAAGGACCCTCAGGATTCCTCGAAACGGGTTCCAAATGGACCCTTACAAGTCTGTAACTCATTGACAGTGTACAACATGAAACCAAATGGACCCATACGGGTCCATTTGGTTTCATGTTGTACACTGTCAGAGTTATGTTGGGGTAATAGATGTTTATAGTTTATACAACCTGTATAGCGTATCGTTGCTGTCGGGCAGAAATCTCTTATCTCCATAATATATTTCGTAAATGAACTCCCTACTTCAGGGGTGATGCAACTTTGATGATGATGGAGAGGGCCACTATATTTCCACACTCACTCCAGAGGGACACATTGTGCAATATCATGAACTATCTAGTAGATCTCTCAGGTCGTCTAGGCTGTGGGACAGCTCTGCTTTATGTCCAGCAGAATCACAACTAAACGTAGAAGAAGTTCAGGTTCAGAAGCAGCGTTCAGGTTTTTTTTTATGAACCACATGATCTGTATCTGGAACAAACTCCCAGTAGACTGCTGGTCTGTTGAAACTCTATGTTAAACCACTTAAACCTTCTAGACATAACCCATTAAGACCTGGAACGCATCTGTGTCACTTTAGATTTATTTGGCTATTCAAAAATAGCAGATATACAAGCTCATAGCGCGGCACCGAGTGCCGCGCTATGAGCTTGTAGATCTGCTATTTTTGAAAAATCGTAAAAAAAGATATATATATTTTTTTTTTTTCAAAAAATCTGCTAGGATTTAGAAAACGTTTTAAGAATTGAACTCAGGCCTTGTAAACTGGACCTAAGTTGTCTCTGCAAAATCTATTTGCCAAAAACAAGCTCACAACGTGTCACAATATGCTATTTTTGGTCCAATGTTCCCCCCCAGAAAATGGATGCTGGGGTTAAATCAAAGCTAAAGACCTTTCAGTTTTTACTTTTGTTATGCACTGTAATTTTACTCTCTTATCTTTCTCTCTTATTTAGATTTCTTCACATTTGTATTGTTAACGCTGGGCGTCTTAATGTCTTAGTACTTAATATTGAGTGTAAATCACATTAAATGGCCTTGTTGTTGTTGAAGTGTGCAATACAAGGCCAGGCCAGTTTTATTTGTACAGCACATTCCAACAACAAGGCAATTCAATGTGCTTTACACAGAACATAGAGCTAAGGAAACACAATTATACAATGACATTAGGATACAATAAAACTAAATATGTAACTAGATGTAACTTGTAGATCTGCTATTTTAGAAAAATCATGGACATTTGTGCAAATCTTTGAATATATATATATATATATATTTAAAGTGAACATCTTTTACTCAAATCTTTGCTTCTGAATCCTAACAAATAAAAATAATAATGTTGCTATAATATCAGTGGTTCCCAAACTTTTTTCGTGTCAAGGACCCCCAAAATGGTACGTACTTGTCCGTGGACCATCCCCCCCCCCCCCCCCCCCCCCCCCCATCTCAAAATATGTTTTTTGAGATGGGGGGGACCCCATATTTGAGTTAAAAATGTATATACTCAGAGATGCTCGTAGGCCTGCGTCCTGCGTCGCTGACGCACCATATTGCGAAAGGACGCATTCATGACAACTCTAGTGCGTCCATGGGACGCAGCTCCGATTAGCTCCGATAATATATAATATTTGTCAGCTGTGATCTACATGGACTCTCTCGGTTAGGCACCGTTGGTGGAGAAGTATAACTCTCCGGTTAGACACCGTTGTACTGGAGAAGTATAACTCGGTTAAACGGCGTTGTGTGGCAGAAGCAGCAGCACAGCCCCTCGCTGTTAGTCTACGCTACTCACACACAGAGAGAGAGAGAGAGACGGCATGAGGACCTGCTCTTAAACGTGTTAAAACGTCTTGGATAGACCACTGTCTGGAATAATAACTGATCATCATACATACAGGTCTACTACTAATCTCTGTTGCTGTTGTCATCTTAAATTGACCAGCCAAAGTAAAATCCCCGATTTTAGAGTGTTCTCCCACTTGCTTGGAGATCAGAGTGATGTATGTGGTGGATTAATGCATGTTGCCAATCAGCTGTGTAACATTAGCAGGTTAACGATGGCTCGTTGATCCTATGCATTTGACCCTGATTTGACCACAAAGGCAAACAAAAGCACTAATTAATGGCAGCTGTAAGTAACCGGTTGTCTATCGTCTGTGTCTTGTGTATGTTTAATAGGCAACTGGATGTTTTCTGTAGCTTAGAGATATCATAACAATTAATTCCCTGAAGAGGGTAGACCCTCTCCCTCATGCTAAACTTAAAGTGACTTATAAGGTTCCACTTCTCCTCAAAAAGACAACTTTATTTTCCTTTCTCAATGACAAGCCTAATAGTATTATTGCATGTTGACTATGTGCAATAACTGCAAGCCAATGTTCATAGGCATTGTCAGTATTTGTCTTCATTATTTCTTGAATTCCTATTTCTTTATTTGCCAATACTTCCACTGTAAGCCAGTGTTTTCAGTCTACACAATAAATAGTAAAAATAAATTCTACATTCATAAATAATACAAAATAAAATAATAATAATGATTAAAAGGTTCTATGATTAAATGTATTCTATTGGTCAAAGGTATGTTAAATCCACCTGTTGCCCACTACTAGTATTTCTTACCATAAGGTGTGCTAATACTACAGAATCATATACATTTGAAAAAATATATTTATGATTTTTTAATATATGTATATATATCGGTATCGGTCTTGAAAAGCAGGAACGGGTCGCACTGATCTAGATCTGCTATTTTCACAATATGTATCTGTGGAACTGAATCAAACTAAATTAAGTGCCTCAACTCCTAATTCCTCAGGGTGGGGGGTCCCCAGTTAAAATATGATTATTTTGGGGGGTCGCTGCCTGAAAAGGTTGAGATCCACTGCATCAGGATATAATGTACACAGTCACACACGCATAGAAGATATGGAGATTGGAGATCAAAGAAAACGATAGGGGGGGGGACGTGTAATTGGGGACCCATAAAATGTCCCTGGGACCCATCTAAAAGACCACCCTTGCATCCCAGGACCCATTACATTGAAAACCTAGCAACATCACTGTATACTGTATATATGTTCAAAGATTTGAAATTTTTGAATGGCCAAAGAAATGCAAAGAGTACAAATAGACCTGCCCTGCCTCGCCTATTCCTCCACCACACACACATACAGTAAGTGGCGAGGAGGGGCTGAAGTAGAGAGGGGTTGAGAGAAGGAAGGTAGTCGATGGCGATCAATGGAAGCTACAGGATTTCATTAACCTCCTCTCCCACAGGCTCAGAGGGAGCTGACTAATGTCTGTCTCCAGTATGGATGGCTTTCCATCACATCACCACACCCTCCATGCAACAGAGCCATCGACCACACCCTGCACAATGCTGCCGTCTCAGTAGGGACAATAGAACTGGCTGATTTAATCCATTATTAAAAAGCCATTCTTTAACTCATTGAGTGCCCAAATTATTTCTGGCTATTGCTGGCCAGTGCAATTTTAATTTTTTCATTTTTTCAAAGTAAAAAAAAAGTGCTTAGGAAGCGAGATATAGCCTTTTTCAGTTATAAGTTAAACAAGGAGTGGATGGAGCTGCAAATCTTCAGATAATGATATCTAGGGTTCTGAACCAAAAATGTTGATTTGAAAAACGTGATTCTGGATTACTCGATTAATCAAAATAGTAATCAATAGAATAATCGCTACGAATATATCATCTGTATAAAAGCTGAGAAATGACATATTTCACCACCATCCTCCAAATTCAAAGCACAATTGAGCCATTACATGGGCTGTTGAGGGTCAAACTGCCGATGCTCAGATCCCCAGACCAAACATACAAATAGGACTTGTTTTTGTATCATAAAGTATGGCTGAGTATGGCTCACCCTACAAACTGCGGTGACCGGGAACGCATCTGTGTCATTTTTAGATTTCTTTGGCTATTCAAAAATAGCACCAAGTGCCGCACTCATAGCGCTATGAGCTTGTAGATCTGCTATTTTTGAAAAATTGTGAAAATTTGTTTAGTCTTTGAATATATATATTTATTTTTAAAGCCAACATTTGTAACTCAAATCTTTGATTCTGGGGGATTCTACAAATGTCTTCTAAATCCTAACAATTTTATTTATTTTTAAACGTACAGTACAGTACAGTATGTTGCTATATAATATTTGGGTTCTCAAACTTTTTCATGTCAAGGACCCCCACAATTATATGTATTTGTCCACGGACCCCCATCTGAAATGATTTAGTTCCAGGGACCCCCCAGAAACAAAGATTTGGGTTAAAAATGTATATATCAAAGATTTGCACACATTTTCACAACTTTTTTTTTCTTTTCGAAAAAGAGTGCCGCGCTATGAACCTTGTAGATCTGCTATTTTTGAAATAGCCTAAAGAAATGTAAAAGTGACACAGAGATGCGTTCCCGGTCTTAATGGGTCGACAGAATCTTGATGGAAAAAGGTCCCACATTCCAGCCGTTCTTCCTCCCTCCCCTTCGCTGGTCACCAGTGAACTTTAGAATTCATTTTAAGATTCTTTGAATTACTTATAAGGCTCGTCTGTGCGTGGCCGTGGCCTAGCTCCGTCTTACATAACTGAATCTCCTCAACCACTTTAGATCATCTGACCGAGGTCTTCTCTTTTTACATCCTTTCATCATTTTCCAGCCCTAAATCTAAAGAAGGGCGACTGACCGGTTTTTTTTTTTGGCCCCCCCTCTTCCTCTCTGGAACTGTACTATCAGCAAAGCAGTCAGCCATTCAGTCTATTCTTAGTGTTACATGAAGAATGTCTAACGCAGTGGTTCTCAAGACTTTTTTTCATGTCAAGGACCCCCCCACCAAAATGATATGTGTTTTGGCTGCGGACCCCCATCGCAAACATATGTTTTGCCAGGGATTAAAGATTTACACAAATGTTCTCGATTTTTCAACAATAGCAGATCTACAAGCTCATCATGAGCTATGAGCTTGTAGATCTGCTATTTTTGAATGCTATGAGCTTGTATGTCTGCTATTTTTGAATGCTATGAGCTTGTATATCTGCTATTTTTGAATGCTGTGTATCTGCTATTTTTGAATGCTATGAGGTTGTAGATCTGCTATTTTTGAATGCTATGAGCTTGTATGTCTGCTATTTTTGAATGCTATGAGCTTGTAGATCTGCTATTTTTCAATGCTATGAGCTTGTAGATCTGCTATTTTTGAATGCTATGAGCTTGTATGTCTGCTATTTTTGAATGCTATGAGCTTGTATATCTGCTATTTTTGAATGCTGTGTATCTGCTATTTTTGAATGCTATGAGGTTGTAGATCTGCTATTTTTGAATGCTATGAGCTTGTACTGTATGTCTGCTATTTTTGAATGCTATGAGCTTGTAGATCTGCTATTTTTGAATAGCCAAAGTATAAAATATGGATAAAGGGGTTAAAATGACTGGGGACCCCCTGGTACCCCCCTCAAGGACCCCACGTTGATGCTCTCTGTAGGCCTCTCCTCTCCTCCCAGACAGAGAGAGGTCCTAACAGTGTGTTGTTCCAGCTCCTCGGTATCCGGCCCCTCAGGGCCCCTGGAGGGCCACAGATTAAGCCAATTAAAGCAGATGAAGCAAAAACAAAGGCCTGAGTGATCTCTGCATCCTGTACCCTACACCACTCTGCCAAGAGGCTCTGCATCCTGTACCCTACACCATGGGTTTTCAACTGGTGGTCCGTGAAGGTATTGCATGTGGTCCCTGACCATGCATTTAGATTAGGTGAAAGTTTATCGACCACTTGTTCAGAAACAGTGCGGTACGTATAATGACGAGTGAATGTTATCAGTTACTGCGAAGTCTGATGTGAAGAACTTCCAAAGAAATGGGAGTTAGAATCTCAAGGGAAACTGTACCGGATTGTCTGGTTGTGTCACCAATATTAGGAAATGTGCTCGTAATCAATCGCATGTGTCTGCTCGCTCATACATAAGTTGCCGTTTCAAGCTTTTCCCCCCACACCACACCCATATCGCCCCTCCCAACACAACAGTGGTCCCCAGGTTGATTCTTAGTCGGGGTGGTGGTCCCTGGTTCATAATCAGTTGAAAACCCCTGCCCTACACCACTCTGCCAAGAGACTCTGCATCCTGTACCCTACACCACTCTGCCAAGAGACTCTGCATCCTGTACCCTACACCACTCTGCCAAGAGACTCTGCATCCTGTACCCTACACCACTCTGCCAAGAGACTCTGCATCCTGTACCCTACACCACTCTGCCAAGAGACTCTGCATCCTGTACCCTACACCACTCTGCCAAGAGACTCTGCATCCTGTACCCTACACCACTCTGCCAAGAGACTCTGCATCCTGTACCCTACACCACACTGCCAAGAGACTCTGCATCCTGTACCCTACACCACACTGCCAAGAGACTCTGCATCATGTACCCTACACCACACTGCCAAGAGGCTCTGCATCCTGTACCCTACACCACACTGCCAAGAGACTCTGCATCCTGTACCCTACACCACTCTGCCAAGAGACTCTGCATCATGTACCCTACACCACTCTGCCAAGAGACTCTGCATCATGTACCCTACACCACTCTGCCAAGAGGCTCTGCATCCTGTACCCTACACCACTCTGCCAAGAGACTCTGCATCCTGTACCCTACACCACTCTGCCAAGAGGCTCTGCATCATGTACCCTACACCACTCTGCCAAGAGACTCTGCATCCTGTACCCTACACCACTCTGCCAAGAGGCTCTGCATCCTGTACCCTACACCACTCTGCCAAGAGGCTCTGCATCATGTACCCTACACCACTCTGCCAAGAGACTCTGCATCCTGTACCCTACACCACTCTGCCAAGAGGCTCTGCATCCTGTACTCTACACCACTCTGCCAAGAGACTCTGCATCCTGTACTCTACACCACTCTGCCAAGAGACTCTGCATCCTGTACCCTACACCACTCTGCCAAGAGACTCTGCATCCTGTACTCTACACCACTCTGCCAAGAGACTCTGCATCCTGTACCCTACACCACTCTGCCAAGAGGCTCTGCATCATGTACCCTACACCACTCTGCCAAGAGACTCTGCATCCTGTACCCTACACCACTCTGCCAAGAGGCTCTGCATCCTGTACCCTACACCACTCTGCCAAGAGGCTCTGCATCATGTACCCTACACCACTCTGCCAAGAGACTCTGCATCCTGTACCCTACACCACTCTGCCAAGAGGCTCTGCATCCTGTACTCTACACCACTCTGCCAAGAGACTCTGCATCCTGTACTCTACACCACTCTGCCAAGAGACTCTGCATCCTGTACCCTACACCACTCTGCCAAGAGACTCTGCATCCTGTACTCTACACCACTCTGCCAAGAGACTCTGCATCCTGTACCCTACACCACTCTGCCAAGAGACTCTGCATCCTGTACCCTACACCACTCTGCCAAGAGGCTCTGCATCCTGTACTCTACACCACTCTGCCAAGAGACTCTGCATCATGTACCCTACACCACTCTGCCAAGAGACTCTGCATCCTGTACCCTACACCACTCTGCCAAGAGGCTCTGCATCCTGTACTCTACACCACTCTGCCAAGAGACTCTGCATCCTGTACCCTACACCACTCTGCCAAGAGGCTCTGCATCATGTACCCTACACCACTCTGCCAAGAGACTCTGCATCCTGTACCCTACACCACTCTGCCAAGAGACTCTGCATCCTGTACTCTACACCACTCTGCCAAGAGACTCTGCATCATGTACCCTACACCACTCTGCCAAGAGGCTCTGCATCCTGTACCCTACACCACTCTGCCAAGAGACTCTGCATCCTGTACCCTACACCACTCTGCCAAGAGGCTCTGCATCCTGTACCCTACACCACTCTGCCAAGAGGCTCTGCATCCTGTACCCTACACCACTCTGCCAAGAGACTCTGCATCATGTACCCTACACCACTCTGCCAAGAGGCTCTGCATCCTGTACCCTACACCACTCTGCCAAGAGGCTCTGCATCATGTACCCTACACCACTCTGCCAAGAGGCTCTGCATCATGTACCCTACACCACTCTGCCAAGAGACTCTGCATCCTGTACCCTACACCACTCTGCCAAGAGACTCTGCATCCTGTACCCTACACCACTCTGCCAAGAGGCTCTGCATCCTGTACCCTACACCACTCTGCCAAGAGACTCTGCATCATGTACCCTACACCACTCTGCCAAGAGGCTCTGCATCCTGTACTCTACACCACTCTGCCAAGAGGCTCTGCATCCTGTACCCTACACCACTCTGCCAAGAGGCTCTGCATCCTGTACTCTACACCACTCTGCCAAGAGGCTCTGCATCATGTACCCTACACCACTCTGCCAAGAGGCTCTGCATCATGTACCCTACACCACTCTGCCAAGAGGCTCTGCATCCTGTACTCTACACCACTCTGCCAAGAGACTCTGCATCATGTACCCTACACCACACTGCCAAGAGACTCTGCATCCTGTACCCTACACCACTCTGCCAAGAGACTCTGCATCCTGTACCCTACACCACTCTGCCAAGAGGCTCTGCATCCTGTACCCTACACCACTCTGCCAAGAGACTCTGCATCCTGTACCCTACACCACTCTGCCAAGAGGCTCTGCATCATGTACCCTACACCACTCTGCCAAGAGGCTCTGCATCATGTACCCTACACCACACTGCCAAGAGACTCTGCATCCTGTACCCTACACCACTCTGCCAAGAGGCTCTGCATCATGTACCCTACACCACTCTGCCAAGAGGCTCTGCATCCTGTACCCTACACCACTCTGCCAAGAGGCTCTGCATCATGTACCCTACACCACTCTGCCAAGAGACTCTGCATCCTGTACCCTACACCACTCTGCCAAGAGACTCTGCATCCTGTACCCTACACCACTCTGCCAAGAGACTCTGCATCCTGTACCCTACACCACTCTGCCAAGAGACTCTGCATCCTGTACCCTACACCACTCTGCCAAGAGGCTCTGCATCCTGTACCCTACACCACTCTGCCAAGAGGCTCTGCATCCTGTACCCTACACCACTCTGCCAAGAGACTCTGCATCCTGTACCCTACACCACTCTGCCAAGAGGCTCTGCATCCTGTACCCTACACCACTCTGCCAAGAGACTCTGCATCCTGTACCCTACACCACTCTGCCAAGAGACTCTGCATCATGTACCCTACACCACACTGCCAAGAGACTCTGCATCCTGTACCCTACACCACTCTGCCAAGAGACTCTGCATCCTGTACCCTACACCACTCTGCCAAGAGACTCTGCATCATGTACCCTACACCACACTGCCAAGAGGCTCTGCATCCTGTACCCTACACCACTCTGCCAAGAGACTCTGCATCCTGTACCCTACACCACTCTGCCAAGAGACTCTGCATCATGTACCCTACACCACTCTGCCAAGAGACTCTGCATCCTGTACCCTACACCACTCTGCCAAGAGGAGAATACCCTTTATACAAGAGAAGAGAAGAGAAGAGAAGGGAAGAGAAGAGAAGAGAAGGGAAGAGAAGGGAAGAGAAGAGAGGAAAGGAGGGGGGAGGAGAGAGGTGATATATCATCAGGATTCAGCTCATTCCCATGCTGTCTGTGTGTTCATGTGTTCATGGGTCACAGCCTGTAACCTGAATGTACTGTGTCAGCATCCAGGATGTTTTTATAATCATAATAATAATCATCACATAGAGCCATATTAATAAGCCAATTAAAATAAAAGGCTGCAGTAGATGTCATTTGTGTTGCATTGTAATAAAAACAGCATGGTGAGTGTGTGTGTCTTGGACCAGCTGCAAGCCTCACAAACAATACAGGCTGTTTTAGTCATAATGAGGAAAGCCTATAGGGTACCGAGTCTCAAACAAGGGTCTGCAGACCCCTGGGGGGGGGGGGGGGGGGGGGGGGGCGTGGTGGGATGTGTGTGTCTGGTTTACAGAAGATACTGTCTTTTTTTAAGACGACATATCTTGAAATGTCAACTTAAATCGATTGTTCTTTCTCTTTTTTTTTACGGCCACTTATTAAATCATATTAACCACAGCTGCTGTGTGCCTCTCTCTCTCTCTCCCTTTTCTCTGTCTCTCGCCCATCGTCTCCCGGACCAGTTATATGACCAGTAGGATAACGCTCTCTCTCACTCTCTCTCTTTCTCTTTGTCAACTTTAATGTAATTCCGCCAGTATGCATGCCGTAAAACATTACTAGGAAGCTTGGCCGTAACATTTAGAACACCAAAACTGGCGCCTCGCCAAGTTCAGTGCCCGTTTTCACATGAGATGGATTAAATTATCTAGAAAGAGAATGTGACGTACTCCATTAATAATAAATAGTATTAATGGAGTAATAAATAGCTGTAATAGCTGAAAACCTCACAAGGTGGCGCCACCTGTCCATTGAACGGTTCCTCAAGCTATACACTTCCTGCTATGGCACCAGGGGGTCCCCAGCAAAATAAGTTAATAAACGTCACAATCATTTAACCCCTTTATCCATATTTTATACTTTGGGCTATTCAAAAATAGCAGATCTACAAGCTCATAGCGCGGCACTCGTATACTATATATGTCTTTGATTGTATGTGTGGCACTGCTTCACTTGCCACATTACTGCACACACACACTCACACTCTCACACACACACACGCACGCACGCACGCACGCACGCACGCACGCACGCACGCACGCACGCACGCACGCACGCACGCACGCACGCACGCACGCACGCGCACACACACACACACACACACACACACACACACACACAAACACACACACACACACACACAGAGTGCATGTGTTCTGAGGATTGGCTTCCAGCCTGAATGAAACAGGAAAAAAAAGCAGTAGTGTTTAGATCATCTGCTCATAGTGAACATTCTTGTCATATTGTTCCCAGCATTCCGCCTGACAGAGACACAGGAATCTGTTCCCAGCTGGAATACACCCCCCCCCCCCCCCTCCACCCCACCCCCACGGGACAGACAAGGAGGGGGGGGGGGGGCTGCCCGTCTGTCCTGTCCCGTCTCCCAAGAAGTGCTCTGATTTGTTTTACTTCTAAAAGATATTTTTGGGGAATTTTAATGCCTTTATTTATAGTGTATAGTGGAGATTAACAAGGAAACAGGGAGAGAGAGAGATGGGGAGAGACGTGCGGTAAAGAGCGTCGGGAACGGGACTCGAACCCGCGATGCACTGTCAGACTACATAGGAGCCTAGCTGCCCGGACCGCTTGGCAAGCAGCCCGGGCCTGATTTTTTTTTTCACTTAACCACTTAAACCCCAGCATACTTATTGTGGGGAAGAGGACTTTAATTCACAGAAAATAGCCGATCTACAAGCTCAAAACGCAACGCGTTGTGAGCTTGTAGATCGGCTATTTTCAGCAAAAGCTTTCCCCCACAATAACAGAAAAGATATTATTATAGAGCCCTGAGGGACTCCGGTCGGGTCAACCATATGGGGGTTTTAAGTGGTTTAAGTAAAAGTAGCATTACCACCATGTAGAAATACTCTGTTACAAGTAAAATGCCTATCTTGGAAATATACTGCTCAAAGAAATGTAGGGAACACTTTGATCCCTTAATTATTTTGAGTTTTCATGAACTGTGAACATACTGCTAGCAAAAACTCTTGCTATGACCTGACCAGGGAATCGAACCCCGACCCGGCGACCTCCCGATCTCAGGGTGGACACTCTAACCACAAGGCCACTGAGCTGGTCAAGTAAAAGGCATCTCAACATCGTAATAAGTACATGTACTTTGCAGCACTGCCTCCTCAGTGCTTCTGTATAAAAACGCAGACGTTTGTGCACCTCCCTCCTCCTCCCCTCCGTGCGTCTCCCCTGCTCTCCATTCATCAGGGTGTCACCTCCCCCCCAGCACCCATCCATCTCCCTTTCTCTGCCTGTGTCACATGCAGCTTTATGGAGTCACCGGGAGTTATGCTGCAGAAAACTCAACTCTCATGCTGCCTGACTGCCTTTCAAGTCCCAGGGTCAAACTCACGTCTGTCTGTCTGTCTGTCTGTCTGTCTGTCTGTCTGTCTGTGTGTGTGCTCCCGATGAGCAGGTTGGTGTCTTGCATGGTTTCCTCCGCCATCAGTGTATGAATGTGTGTGTTAATGTGTGAATGTAATGCACAATCTATGTAAAGCGATTTGGATAAAAGCGCTATATAAATGCACCATTTATTTTCAAGTTATTTAACTACTTCCACCCGCAATACTTAGTAAACTTGACCTTTGGCTCAGTACTTGGTCTGCTCTTTTTTTCCTCCACACCAAACCTCTTTGTCAAAAAGACAAGCTCACAACGTGAGCCATGCAATAGAGAATAGACTAACGTTAGGTTTAGCACCAACACTGTTACGAGCAACAACACTGTACAAACTATGACGAAAAATGTTGGTCGACTACCACCGAAAACTAAATATAAACTAAGCTATGATGACTAAAACTAAGACTAAATATATTGACAATTTCGTCAACAAATAAAAACGAGACTAAACTGTTAGAGACAGAGACTAGAGGAGAAGAGATCCAGTAGAACTAAAAGACAAGTCATTTTATGTTTGGTTGTGCTAGGGTGTGCATGCTGAAAATAGCAGATCTACAAGCTCACAACATGTCGTGCTGCGTAGATCGGCTATTTTCAGCATGCAACCGAGTGTAAAATCAGCCATAACGACGCCCTCAAGGCACCGCCAACATACATTATAGTCGACTAAATCAACTGTAGATTTAGTCGACTATAATCTTATGATATTTAGTCGACTCAAACTAGACAAAAACTAAAACATTTCAGATGACTAAAATATGAGTAAAACTAAATGGAATTTTATTCAAAAGACTATGACTAAAAGTAAATCAAGATTTGCTGTCAAAATCAACACTGGGTTACATTAGTACATGGTCAAAGTTGACATAACATTCAGGATTTGAAAACAGTGACAATGTTATCCTCTCTGTGCAGTGAGACGGCGCTATTTGAACAAACCCTTTGTCACACCATGCCACGCAGTGACACATGTGCATACGTTAATTGGAATGTAGGAACAGACGCATCGGTGGCACGCTCACACACACACACACACACACACACACACACACACACACACACACACACACACACACACACACACACACACACACATACACACACTATACTTGTGAGGATATCAACATTTTAAGACAGTGATTTTTATGAACGCCATAAAAGCCTGAAGCTTAACAATATCAGATCTACAAGCCCACAACGTGTCGCAGCGCGGCGCGTTGTGAGCTTGTAGATCAGCTATTTTTCGATGCACTACTTAATCAGAGTGTAACACCAAGTGTAAATCAGGCATAACTCAATATCTAACCCTATGTCTAATCCTAACCCTGACCTCTATACTGTATGTCTAATCCTAAACCTGACCTCTAAATGTCTAATCCTAATCTCAATCTTTTTCTAATTGTGAATGTATCTGTAAAAAACGGGGACATTTGGAACTCACAACACACACACACACACACACACACACACACACACACACACACACACACACACACACACACACACACACACACACACACACACACACACACACACTTAAAGCCCCCCCACTTAGCGTTCTCACTCTCCAGTGCTCAACAGGCCCTCAGGCTGGGTGGGGAGGTGTGATTCACTTCTTCTTAAAGAGACCACCTGCTCCTTTGTTGGACAGGCTGTCCAACATCAACACAACACAGAGGGAATACACATGCCTCACTCACACACACACACACACACACACACACACACACACACACACACACACACACACACACACACACACACACACACACACACACACACACACACACACACACACACACACACACACACACACACACACACAGTCAGTCAGTCAGTCAGTCAGTCAGTCAGTCAGTCAGTCAGACAGACAGACAGACAGACACAATATGAAACGTTCACGTCACAATTATTGTGGCCAAAAACTATAACAATATTATCACAATAATCAAAATATGTTTAAAACTCTTAAAATGACACTTTTGTTTAACCACTGGCATCCATATCCTTGGAGGAAACATTAGCCAAAATATCAGATCTACAATTTAATAAATAATAAAACTTGTATTTCTGCTATTTTTGGCAAAGAGATTTGGTGTGTAGACGGAAAAATGTGGTCCAAGTATTACTGAACCCCTAACAGACAGACAGACAGACAGACAGACAGACAGACAGACAGACAGACAGTATAATGATGTTGTCATAGCAGCAGCACAGTAACAAAGATACGGGTACGGGTAGAGAACAAGTACAGAATAAGTATAGCATCGCTGTCGAGCAAAAACCTCCATACTTTAACTTTTTGTGTTTTTTCATTAATTAACGCCCTACACGATCATACTACAGCATCACACAAAAGCATCAAAAGCAGCAGATCTACAAGCTCAAAACGCGGCGCGAAGCGACGCGTTTTGAGCTTGTAGATCTGCTACTTTTGCTACTATCGAATTTGAATCCTGAAAAGTAGCAGTCTTGGACTTATGAGGTTTCCACCCCGACAGAAAGGATATTCTCTAATAATACGTAGCAGGGTATCACTTATTAAAATAGCATCACACACACACACACACACGCACACATCAAAAATGCATTTCCATTCCCTCTGGTTGTGTGCATAAACAGTAGTACCACCATCTGCCCCCGGGGGGAGCTTTAATAAATTGTGTCGTTTTCATTTTCCTCCAAATTAAATGTTAAAAGGTTTTTGCAAAGTCGTACTGATCTTTATTAACCCATTAAGACCGGGGACGCATCTGTGTGTCATTCTTAGATTTCTTTGGCTATTCACGATATACAAGTTCATAGCCCCGGCATCGCGCTACGATACAAGCTTGTAGATCTGCAATTTTTTTGAAAAATCATGAATATTTTTGTAAATCTTTGAATATATATATATTTTTAAAGCAAAACATTTTAACTCAAATTTTTGCTTCTGGGGGATTCTACAAATCTCTTCAAAATTCTAACAGTTTTTTTATAAAAACCTAGGTTGCTATAGTGGTTCCCAAACTTTTTTCATGTCAAGGACCCCCCAAAATGATATGTATTTGGGCCGCGGAGCCCCATCTCAAAATATGTTGTTCCAGGGACCCCCCCAGAAGCAAAGATTTGAGCTACAAATGTTCGGGTTAAAAAAATATATATTCAAAGATTTGCACACATTTTGACGATTTTTCAAAAATAGCAGATCTACAAGTTCAGTGCCGCGCTATGAACTTGTAGATCTGCTATTTTTGAATAGCCAAAGAAATCTTAAAAATCACACACAGACGCATGTGTGAATAACGGTAGTACCACCGTCTGCCCCCGGGGGGAGCTTTAATAAATTGAGTCGTTTTCATTTTCCTCCAAATTAAATGTTAAAGGTTTTTGCAAGTCGGACTGATCTTTATTAATTCAAGGTTTCGTAGCGATTTTCTCTTAATCAATCAAGCCCAGAGGAAAGCCGGCTAAATGAGGCAGATTACAGATTCCATCCGCTGGTTTGTTCCCAGAGAAAGCTGACAGGCAGCCTAACACACTAATGGATTCTAATCAATGTCACACCAAGAAGAAAAAAAACAACAACCGCCAGGGATAAGAGACCCGACGCAATATCGTAATAGCCTCGGAACGACGGCCTGTAGCTTCCAATCCGTCATGCCATTTACTTTACAGATTAACCACTTAAGCTTTATATACACTTTGTTGTTGGACAAATAGCGAAAATAGCAGCTTGCAGGACACATCCCTTTGTGATGCATCTTGAGCAGTGTTGCCAGTATTTGTGGAAGAAATAAGCAACCCGGGGTCTAGGAAAATGAGGCCAAAAATAAACGACTATAGGCGACATGAGCACTTTAAACTTTTATAATGTATACATCTTCTATTTAAAAAAAAAAATCTTGGAGACAATGTAAACAAGTTTGAATATTTCTAAAACATTTTAACAACACAAATCTTGTCCCTGGCACAAAATAGATGGAGGTCCTAGGGTTGGGTGAGAAACGAGCCCAAAAAAACTCAACCAGCAACTACCAATATTTACAAGCAACTTTACAGAAAATCAAGCCCAAAGTCACTTATAATAAACAGTGGGGATGCACCGACATATCGGCCACATAATGGTATACGGTTAAAGTTACAGGAGTTAGGAGGCAATTATATTGTGTTTCTGCAGATTCTGAACAGTTATTTCTTATAATGAAGATGTATTAGTTTCCCTGGCACAAAAGGGGGAAATAATAACAACACAAACTAAATAAACAAATATCGATATCAGTATTGGCTATCGGCTAAATAGTTATTTTAAACATATAAAATTAATGATTTCCATATGGGTGCATCCCTAATAAACAGACATGGCAACACTGATCGTGAGCACACACGCACACACACACACACACACACACACACACACACACACACACACACACACACACACACACACACACAGACTAACCCTCTTATAGAAGGCTAGCCTCCTGCAGAGCAACGCCGTAAAAAACAGATTACCGGAAGACAAGTGCACATCCAGAGACAATTTACCATCTACAGTCTCTTCTCAGACGCTCTTATCCAGAGCAACTTATAAGTTATACATGATGCCATGCGAGAGTATACGGTCAAGCCGACACCAACTCAGGACTCCTGAACGGCTGCCCCCCTCCACTCCCTCCTGTCTGGCACGAGGGTCTTGAGATCTGCAGTGTTGTTACCTAAGCTGTCGCGCCGCAGTGTGTCAGCGTAGGTGGCGCGCCTCTATGTCCCCTTCCTGTAGTTGGCTCCCACAGTCAGTTTGCTCAGGTTGCAACCGACAAAGTGCACAGTCCCCTCCCTGTGCACCCAACATAACAAAGTGCACATTCCCCCTCCCTGTGCACTGAACATCACAAAGTGCACAGTCCCCTCCCTGTGCACTGAACATCACAAAGTGCACAGTCCCCCTCCCTGTGCACTGAACATCACAAAGTGCACAGTCCCCTCCCTGTGCACTGAACATCACAAAGTGCACAGTCCCCTCCCTGTGCACTGAACATCACAAAGTGCACAGTCCCCTGTGCCACCAACATCAAGCTGCTTCCCCTGTGTTACCGTCCAAGTGTCCTTGAGCAAGACAACTGAACCCGATGAGCAGATCGCTGCC
The DNA here is from genome assembly GCF_963454915.1 of Gymnoscopelus microlampas. Classification (NCBI taxonomy): domain Eukaryota; kingdom Metazoa; phylum Chordata; class Actinopteri; order Myctophiformes; family Myctophidae; genus Gymnoscopelus; species Gymnoscopelus microlampas. Next base: position 53,373,927 of record NC_139946.1, on the reverse strand, counting down.
TTTGCACATTGTGTGAATGTGGTGAATGTATTGCACATTGTGGAGCACTTTGGTGATAAAAGGAGGCTTGTGTAAATGCACCATTTAATATACTGCAGAGTGGAGAGAGCCAAAGCGTGTGCTTTGCTGCACACATGAACAGAACACACTGCAGACACAGTCCCTGTAGCCTCACCATGCATTGTGTGGCTGAACGCTCTGAGGCTCAAACATTTCATGGTCACTGCACCAAGCACAGCACAGAGAGAGAGAGAGAGAGAGAGAGAGAGAGAGAGAGAGAGAGAGAGAGAGAGAGAGAGAGAGAGAGAGACAGGGAGAGACAAACAGAGAGAGAGAGAGAGACAGGGAGAGACAAACAGAGAGAGAGAGAGGGAGAGAGGGAGAGACAGAGAGATATAGAGAGGCAATGTGATGACTCTGTATGCTGATTACAGCCATACTGGTCAACCTGTCGCCACCAAACCCCACTGCTGCTTTAATAGTGATCTCTCTCACACGCGCGCACACACACACACACACACACACACTAGCGCGCACACACTCACACACACACACACACACACACACACACACACACACACACACACACACACACACACACACACACACGCACACACACACGCACGCACGCACGCACGCGCGCGCACACGCAAATCCCATGCAGATAACGACAGTGTTTCCTTGCAGCCGCCCACAATACAGACATAGGTTGAACTGAAGATTTTATATTGTATTACCATTTCAATGAAACATTGTTCCATCGGAATGGTAATGAGTGTGTGGGTTAGTTAGTGTGTGTGTGCTCGATGGAGGTAGATAAAACAATAGAACACAATGCCAACACAGACATCACCGTTAAAACATAAAACAACGTTATAGGGGAGTTTGGTTTAGTTCATGGCCTGGACTCATGATAATGAGAGGTTGACCACGTGAACCCTAGTGGCCCAATGTCAGAATAATAGGCCCACGTTCTGCGGAAATATATTAATATAATATAATTTCACCGCAGTGTTGATTTCGTCGACTAAAACTATGACGAAAAAAAAACTAAGACTAAATATGTTGACAATTTCGTCAACAAATAAAAACTAGACTAAAATGTTAGTTAGGGACTAGTGGAGAAGAGATCCAGTAGAACTAAAAGACAAGTCATTTTATGGTTGGTTGCGCTAGGGTGTGCATGCTGAAAATAGCTGATCTACAAGCTCACAAGGCGTCACGCTGCGACGCGTTTTGTGCTTGTAGATCGGCTATTTTCAGCATGCAACCAAGTGTAAAATCAGCCATTACGACACCATCAAGGCACCGACAAAATACATCATAGTCGACTAAATCAACAGTGGATTATAGTCGACTATAATCTCATCATATTTAGTCGACTGAAACTATACAAAAACTAAAACATTTCAGATGACTAAAATATGACTAAAACTAAATGGAATTGTATTCAAAAGACTATGACTAAAACTAAATAGAAAATTTGCTGTCAAAATCAACAGTGTTCCACCAAAGAGATTTGGTATAAAGGGGGAAAAGGGGAAAGGTGACAACTCAATTGTCACTTCAACATCACAGGTTGTCAAAAACGTGGGTGAAAGTCTTTGTCGTGCAAGCTCTACAAAGAATTGCAGTTTCAAGAAAAGTGGGAAGAGATAGAGAAAGAAACAGAAAAAAACAGGTCAGATATCAATAAGAGCGTAAAGTGTAAAATCATAGACTGTAAAAGGAAATAATAAAGGAAAAAATATGGTCACCTATTGGTTTCTACAGGCCCGTTTTGAAGCCACTATTTCAAGCTCATTCAAATCCACCATCTTGGAATTTCCGGTGCCGAAAAGCAACCGGAAACGAATGCTATTGGCTGGAAGGGGAATGAGGATGGGTCAGTAGGCCCCAATATCACAAGCCCCGAAAACATACCGTGCTTTATCATCAATTTGAAAATGAATGCGACCACAATTCGCAAAAATGCATAATCATGCTGTGGGAAGAAGACTTGGAACTAGCCATTGAAAACATCAAGTCTTTATAAAAAAAAGATTTACTGCGGTAATAAAATCAAGTGAAAATGGGCCCTGTGCACAAAATCACCACGGCCCCCCCACCAGTCGAAAGAGAGAACGCACTTCCAAAGTGTCTACATTGTGTAAATCACAAGCACACAGCTTTCTTATCGTAAATATGCAGTTTTGCCAAATTCTCCCGTTTAATCCAGGTCTGTTGTTTTGCTTGTCAAATGGCTTTAATAGAAATTGGATTTCCTCCTACAACTGGGAGGCTTTCAAAATAAGAGTGTATTTTATTTTGAAAAGCGTGATGTCATTAGACAACACAGGTTTTATTTTGACATCTGCGCAGTGGAAGTAGATGAAACGAACCGATGGGGTCTCCCACTGACTAATCGAAATGTTGACTGGCCCCCTTGGCCCCCTGGCTGCAGGGCCCCCTTGGCTGCAGGGACCCTGTGCACGTGCACAATGTGCACAAGCTATAATCCGTCCCTGGGCTTCATATCCAGGAGAGAACGCTTGCCGCCTGTGTAGAATATATAGTGCATGATGATGTGTACATAAGGTCTGTGGTTAAAAATAGCAAATATGGGACGAGGCGGTTTAAGTAGCAGCAGACAGACGTCACATAAGTGACAGTGGCAGCATGGCAGCAGCAGCATCGGACCCCCTGGAGGCACCTCCGGGGGACCACCAAGTACATTATACTGTCACTGTCGGGCAGAAACCTCTTATCTCCATATTCTAACGGTTTGTGTTTTTTTTTTCAAAAATAGCAGATCTACAAGCTCGAAACGCGGCGCGTTTCGAGCTTGTAGATCTGCTATTTTTGCCATTTTTGAATTTGATTCCTGAAAAGTAACAGTTTTGGACATATGCGGTTTCCACCCGACAGAGACGAGGTTTAAATGGTTTAAATGGTTCAGGGCCTTCATTGCCTCGGGATACGTGCAGTTAACTCTTTAACTGCCAGAGTATATACAACTAAATAAAGCCCAGACTTTTTCAATTTTCTTACGTTATCTCCAGTATGATCGATCCCCTGATGGTTGCTAATCACAGAGGGTTTCACTGTGCTGCCGCGAAAAAAGAAAAAATGTCATTGTGACCTCCCGTTCACTTGTTATACGCCGTTGAAAATAGCATGTTTCTGCAAAAATACATGAAAAAAACAAAACAACACAGGCGCCGAGATACAGGATTTTTAGGTAATAAGTTAACCAGGAAGTGAATGGAGCAGTACATCTTTGGATCACGTTATCTCTGGTTCTGTGTGGGGAAAAAAAAAGAAGAAACGTCCAAACTCGTGTAAATATTCTGTAACTACTTGAAAAGGTAAGAAAATAGACAAATCGTTGGCAGTGTGGGCACTGGCAGAATTCGACGAGTTAACTCGTCCATGGCAGTCAATTAAACAGAAATGACAAGTAAAGTACTTCTGCTCGTAATACTTAAGTTAAGCCTGACTCATGCTTTTGTCGTATATGACGATGTCGTGCGGCGAAAGTAGCCGATGTACAAGCTCACGATGCGTCGTGCAGCTGCTGTGATATCATACAGACTTGATAACCTCCTGCATCTGTCAAAGATGTTTCTGCTGGAATGGGAGTCATCGTTTAGTGAGATCCAACCCAGGATTCAACATAATAGAATAATAATGAGTCGAGGTACAGTTGTGATTGCATCTGATGACTGTGTGATTAGTCATTGTTGCTTGTAGCTTTAGCATGGCCTGATGATGTCACTGTTTTTGCATCGTGAGTGACAGGACAGAGAGGGTCTCTCTCACAGCAGTGGTTCTCAAGCCGTGGGTCGAGGCCCCACTGGTGGGCCGTGAGGATATTGCAAGTGGGCCCCTAAATGATGATTTCGTCGACTAAAACTATGACGAGAAATGCTGGTCGACTACCTTTTTTCACTGATGAAAACTAAATAAAAACTAAATAAAACTACGATGACTAAAACTAAGACTAAATATATTGACAATTTTGTCAACAAATACAAACTAGACTAAGATGTTAGTGAGGGACTAGTGGAGAAGAGATCCAGTAGAACTAAAAGACAAGTCATTTTATGTTTGGTTGCGCTCGGGTGTTGCACTCTGAAAATAGCAGATCTACAAGCTCACAACGCGTCGCACTGCGACACGTTGTGAGCTTGTAGATCTGCTATTTTCAGCATGTAACCCAGTGTTAAATCAGTTATTATGACGCCATCAAGGCACCGCCAACATACATTTTAGTCGACTAAATCAACTGTAGATTCTTAGGATATTTAGTCGACTAAAACTAGACAAAAACTAAAACATTTCAGATGACTAAAATATGACTAAAACTAAATGGAATTTCATTCAAAAGACTATGACTAAAACTACATCAAAATGTGCTGTCAAAATCAACACTAGTGCGGGTGTCACACCCCGAAAACACGCATGACACCCGCGTCACGCTGCGACACCATGAGTGTGTAGATTGGTGCGACACCGCCCGCAGTGCAACTCAGTATAAATGTGGTTTCAGAATGTGGTTATTATACATACTGTACTGTAGTATGACAGATAGAATGTGGGTGTTATTATACATACTGTAGGATGACAGATGCCTGGCAAGTCCTGAGCAATGATTTCTGATGCCGCTTTCACTAACTTATTAAACTCCTTGCTGTCATCCACTGAGCAGTTGCCATACCACGCTGTAATGGATAGCCATGGCACTTGAAGCATCATATGCTATAACACACACGCACACACACACACACGCACACACACACACACACACAAGCACACCCACACCCACGAACACACACACACACACACACACACACACACACACACACACACACACACACACACACACACACACACACACACCAAGACATCCAGTATGCAAAATCTACTGACACAACATTCCCAAACACACACACACACACACACACACACACACGCATGCTGCATGCATACACATGCTCACGCACACAATACACACCGTTTATATACTGTACCTTCACACAGCATCAATGCATGCAGTATAGATAAACACAACACACACACACACACACACCGACACACACTCACAAAAGCGCCAGGGTGCCAGTTATGAGTCAGCAGTTATTAGATGGAGAACCATGACTAATGAGCATCATAGTAATCAGGCCTGTTCCAGCTCCCACACACACACACACACACACACACACACACACACACACACACACACACACACACACACACACACACACACACACACACACACACACACACACACACACACACACACACACACACACACACACACAGTGAGAGCAGCAGTTTTCTCCGTAGCCGTGGCTGTGATGAAAGATTGATGCTCTCTCCGTCCAGCCCTCATGCTGCCTCATGTTAAATGCATGGAGAGAATCTGCTGCTCCCTACGCTTTGCACACAAACAAATAAACACGCACACACACACACACACACACACACACACACTGTCTGGTCGGCATGCGACTTGGCAGAAAAGGCAGTCTCCTCTCCGGGCTGATCGTTGGTGGCCATAGTGCTGCTGTGTGCTTGACTGAGTTCAATTCTCTCACAAACGTTATGCTCTCTGATCTCCAGCTGGTTCAGAGTGAGCTTCTCAGAGTAGTTTGTAGATATTATTATCTGTGTCCTTGTGCTGCAAACACTGGTTATTTTATCAGCTATTATTCGCTTAATGGAATAATTGAGAAGCAACGAATTGACTACAGCAGTGGTTCTCAAACCTTTTCATGTGAAGGACGCCCCAAATTGATGTGTATTTGACTGTGGATGCCCATCTCAAATACTATGTTGTGCCAGGGACCCCAGAAGCAAAGATTTTAGTTACGCAAATGTTCACGATTTTTCAAAAATAGCAGATCTACAAGCTCATAGCGTGGCACGAAGTGAGGCGCAATGAGCTTGTAGATCTGATATTTTTGAATAGCCAAAGTATAAAATATGGTTAAAGTGGATAAAATGATTGTGAAACTGAATTTTAAAAAAAATCTGGGGATCCCCTGGTACCCCCAAAGGACCCCTGGGGGTCCCCAGACCCCACTTTGAGAACCAATGGACTACATAAAATTAAAATAAAAGGTCGATCTACAAGCTCACAACGTGTCACCTCACGATACATTGTGAGCTTGAAGATCGGCTATTTTTTTGCAAATTATAAGCAAATTATGCTGATGCTATTTTTTAAAATGACTATTTTTCATGATCAATTATTGATCAGTTTGGTTATCTGCTGCACCCTTATTGTGTCCACTGTCTTTCACTCTTTATAAAACAATCAGTTTATCAGTTTTCAAATGAACATCTACATCAAAAACAGCTTGTGTTCTTTGGATGGACTTCAGGCAAATGTTAGACGTTCAGAAATGACCGGCACATGCCTCAGATCACATACCAGTATTTGCCAGTAACCACGGCAACAAAAAGATGTGAAGTCTGGCCAAAACTAACACAAGACCGCAATGTCTTAAAATATTTTAATTACAGACGTGTAGTGTTGAGAAAAAAGGCCTTTGAGATATATGAAAATAACATGCTGGTTGAACATGGGTGATTTAGTGAGCCTTTTGATGGTTTTTAACTTGCCCCGCCCGGACTCATTGTACGCTATAGCAAGTACGCATCATTGGCATTCTTAATCTGAAAGCGTTTTTGATTAGACTTTTGGTCAGACGATGGGGTTTGAAACGTTAGGAAAATGAGGAGTGTTGCATTTTGAGACGTTATTGCCCTGTCATTATCCTACAGTTGAACTTGTCAGGAGTTGCTCCGGATCTGAAAGGGCTAAAGATTAAGTGAAAAGTGAAAAAATACCTACATACTAAACAGAAATGTGCTAGACATGCAGCCTTTGTGTGACACCGTAGTATATACATGGACAACTGGCGGCCCCGGGCCACATGCGGCCCCCACCTTCACTTAATGCGGCCCACAGGTTAATATCAGAATAGTGATATATTATTGATTTCAGCTGTTACAATTCCAAACAATGCAAACATGACCCGCTTTAATCACTTCAGTCTATATTAGTAGCTTAATGACTAGTATTGCAATTATATTGTCTTTTCTAAGTCCAATGTATTTGTATTTAAGTTTCATAAAGTTAACATAAGAATAACTAAATGCATTTGAAACTAAATAGAAATGTTACTTTTTAGGATTCGAATTCAAAAATAGCAAAAAAGAATTCTAGATTCCAATTCAAAAGTAGCAAAAATAGCAGATCTACAATCTCAAAACGAGTCGCACTGCGATGCGTTTTGAGCTTGTAGATCGGCTATTTTTGCTATTAAGATGCATGTGAGGTTTTTAATCGGCCGTTTTTGAAGGTTTTTGCGGCGTAATGACACGCCCAAAAATAAGGAACGACAGGTTGAAGACGGATGAAACTTGCTCAGAATCAAAGTTCCAGTGACACGGAGTGTTTCAGAGCCAGCGGAAAAACAAGCGAGGGCTCAGCAGAAAAAAAGTGGGCGTGTGTGTGTGTGTGTGTGTGTGTGTGTGTGTGTGTGTGTGTGTGTGTGTGTGTGTGTGTGTGTGTGTGTGTGTGTGCGCGGCATGGACTTCATTTGTCATGATGAAGAGCCTGAGTCTCAGCCTGTCAGGACTCAGGAGTCATGTTCTCCGTCTCTGTGTGAGGCACGCTGTCTAATACCATACAATATACAGTACAGACACACTGTCTAATACCATACAATATACAGTACAAACGGAGAGAGAACTATTGAAAGGAAAAGAGAGAGTGACAGTGACAAAGAGAGAGAGAGAGAACTTTATGACCTAGCTCCTGTAACTGACTGACACTTGTGTATTCCTCCAGCCAATTAGAGATTGATCCTGTCAGCACTGCGTGAGCGCACGCACACACAAACTCACACTCACACACACACACACACACACGCTCACACACACACACACACACACACACACACACACACACACACACACACACACACACACACACACACACACACACACACACACACACACACACACACACACACACACACACACACACACACACACACACACACACACACACACACACCCCCACCCCCCCCCAGAAATCTGTTACAAGTAAAAGTCCGGAATAAAGCATTTACTTGAGTAAAAGTACAGGCATCAAAATATACTTGTACCAAGTACCAAATGTAAAAGTACTCATTATGCAGAATGTCCCATTTGAAGTTTTCGAATGTATAAAATTATTTTGAAAATAGCAGATCTACAAGCTCACAATGCGTCGCATCGGCTATTTTCAAATGGCCGAAATGTATATAGGGCTGAAGTCGTTGTAATAATAATCAAAAAAATCTTCAAAGTAACTAGTAACTAAAGTTTTCAAATATTTGTAGTGGAGTAAAAGTACAATGTTTGCCTCCGAGATGTAGTGGAGTAGAAGTAAAAGTACTGAAAATTGGAAATACTCAAGTAAAGTAGAAATACCTCGAAATTGTACTCAAGTACAGTGCTTGAGTAAGTTGCGATATTTTGCACCATGTTATGAATATTTGTCTAGCCCAAGTCTAACATGCACGGGCGCGCACACACACACACATGCACGGGCGCGCACACACACACACACACACACACACACACACACACACAATGTGCCTACATCGTATGAATCACGTACATTAATGTAGCCTTTGGGTATATAGCGTTGCAAGCACCAGATGTGTGTCCAAAGCTGTTGAGCTGTGTGTGTGTGTGTGGGTGTGTGTGTGTGTGTGTGTGTGTGTGTGTGTGTGTGTGTGTGTGTGTGTGTGTGTGTGTGTGTGTGTGTGTGTGTGTGTGTGTGTGTGTGTGTGTGTGTGTGTGTGTGTGTGTGTGTGTGTGTGTGTGAAGCAGCAGAGCGGTGTGTTTACCCCCCCCCCCACCCTCCACTCCCTTCACCCTCTGAGGAGAACACATCAAAGGCACATTATGATACAGTATGGAATCTACACTAACACTATCTCACTTAGGTAAGTAAAAGCAGGGACCCTCCCACTACATATTGTATACAATTGTGTTTCAGATTAAACTTTTACTTGGTCTGCTCTTTTTTCCCTCTACACCTATACCTCTCTGCCAAAAAAATAGCCGATCTACAAGCTCACAACGCCTCGCAGCGCGAGGCGTTGTGAGCTTGTAGATCTGCTATTTTTGGGCCTAAGTTCTCCTCAGAATCCTACTACTATAATTGACATGACCTCCAAAAGTACGTCCGGGGCGGGGTTGCTCAGCACAGGATCACTCCATTTGCCTCCAAACTCGCCACAGACTGTTGATCAGTGCTCTGGCTAATACTTAGGCTTCTTTCCCCGCCTTCAATGTACTTACATATTGTACAATTTTGTACGTTATTGTACGTTAATGAAGTCCACGATCATAACACCAGAGGCAGCTCCACGAATCATGTTCAACCCAGATTTGGCTCAACAAAGGGAATGAACTCGTTCTCATGCTATTCATCAAAAATGTGGAATGCCCTACCAAAAGGAGTGTAAAACCCTACTCTCTTTCAAAACTGCCCTAAAGATACACCTTCAGGAGGCTGCAATTCGAAAATGGCCCCTGTCCAAGTCTTAACCTACCCCAAGTCTTAAAGCACCTCTGTTCTTGGTCTCTAGGACCCCACCCTACTGCGCATCTCCATATATGGCCATATCAGTTGGCTCACCGGCGCAACGTAGCTGTGATGTAGCTGATCAGGCCTAGACCTCTATAGGGATAATACGGTTCAAGTGGTTAATGTAAAAAACAGAAAAATCATATCACACAAAAAATTGTCAGCCCCCCTGTATTAACTCTGAGGACCCCCCTAGGGGTCCCGGTACCCCCTGTTGAAGACCCCTGCACTACAGTCTACTGTCTATCTCGCAATGAATAAGAGGTCTTTGTTATCTGCGTGTTACAAATGTACTCATGCCATATGTTCCCATGTCGCCCAGACAAAATCCCCGCACGAGAGGAGAAAGGTCATCATTTTGGATGTGGTTTAACCCATTAAGACCTGGAACTGTGTAATTTTTAGATTTGAGCTAAAAAAGCATTATTTTACACTTTGGGCTATTCAAAAATAGCAGATATACAAGCTCATAGCGCGGCACCGAGTGCCGCGCTATGAGCTTGTAGATCTGCTATTTTTGAAAAACCGTGAAAATGTGTGCAAATCTTTGAATATATATATTTTTAAAGCGAACATTTTTAACTCAAATCTTTGCCTCTGGGGGGTCCCTGGAACAAAATATTTTGATGGGGGTCCGCGGCCAAATACATATAATTTTGGGGGTCCTTGACATGAAAAAGATTGAGCACCACTGATATAGAAACATACGTTTTCCAGAAAACTGTTGGGATTTAGGAGACATGTAGAATCGGCTTCAGGTCTCAAAGGGTTAATGTTGTCTGTTTCCATTGTGTTGCACGTGGGAGGATTTGTGTCTGTGTCTTATCTGGTGGTATATTGTGGAGATAGATGGGTAGTAGTAGGCGGAGGAGAGGAGACCCTCTCGTCTCTGGGGAGATGCAGTGATGTGCCGGGCAGAATCTGCCACCTCTCGACGCCCCCACCCCACTAAAAATAGCACCGAGAGAGAGAGAGGCGCACTTTAACATCTAGTGGAGAAGGAGGGAGCCAGGTCTGGATGGATACGGCTGCTGCCCGGTGTTGCCAGGTTCTGGGAGAGGAACAAGCAGCTAGGTCTACAAAAGAAATGCTCTTTTCCAAAAATCTAAATGACATATTTTCGAATATCTTTGAAAGATTTGAACAACATTAATTTTGTATGGGGGGGGCTGGCAAAAAATATTTTCAGATGGACGCCAGAGGACAAATACATACTAATTTGGGGGTCCTTGACATGAACATTTTTTGAGAACCACTGGTCTAAACCAGTGGTTCTCAAACTTTTTCATGTCAAGGACCCTCAAATGGACACTTATTAGCCCGCGGACCCCCATTTGAAAAGATACATTTTAAGGACCCCCAGTTTGACATGCATTAGGGCTACGGACCCCCATTTAATGACATCTCTATCTCTGGGACCCTAATTTATATTGTAAAATCTATGTTAATTTAACTCTGAGAGTGTACAAATGGAACCAAATGGACCCTAACGGGTCCATTTGGTTCCATTTGTACACTCTCAGAGTTACAGACCCATAAGGGTCCATTTGGTTCCTATCCATCATTTAGCTGGGGACCCCCTGGAACCCCCTCAAGTACCCCTGGGGGTCCCCGGACCCCACTTTGAGAACCAATGGTCTAAACAACAGTAAGAAACAAGCCCAAATAAGCAACTACACTTTAAAATCAAGCCCTAAAAAAAAAAGAATAACTGCAACCCGCAACTACCAATATTTACAAGCGAAAACAAGCCCAAAGTCGCTTATAGTAAGCGGACATGGCAACACTGACTGCTATAGCACACGTACCCTCGGGCACACGCACACGCACACGCTTGTCTGCGTACTGTATGTGTGTGTGTCTGTGTATGTGTGTGTCTGTGTACTGTATGTGTGGGCTGGACAACAGCTTTAGCAGAACGTGCTAAAACTGCTACAGTAAGGCTTGATTTAGGCTTCTAGTTTCTCACCAATAGATTGAAAACATTTCATTTATAGAAATGTGTGAATATTAGATGTGATCTTGGCGTTCCAGGCTCTATATGCATCATTCCTCTGCTCAGCACAGTGGAAGAAGACAGCCATTTAAGAGCAGGGAGACATACGGCACAGACACTATATTGTTCCTGTCGGAGAGAAACCTCCTATCTCAGAAATGTTCCACATTTCAACGTTTTAATGCCCTAGGCCTATGTCATAACACAAGAGAGTCGCACAGAAGTCGTGAAAATAGCCGATCTACAAGCTCGATGCGACGCGTTGTGAGCTTGTAGATCGATTATTTTCACTATTTTAACCCATTCAGTCCGGGGACGCATCTCTGTCATTTTAAGATTTCTTTGCCTATTCAAAAATAGAAGATCTACAAGCTCATAGCGAAAAATCTTGATTTTTTTTTCCAAATCTCAACCACTCCTACATTTGACTTTGTCCGTGTGTCCGTGTGTCCGTATGTCCGTCCGTCCGTCCGTATGTCCGTCCGTCCGTATGTCCGTATGTCCGTCCGTATGTCCGTCCGTCCGTCCGTATGTCCGTCCGTCCGTATGTCCGTCCGTATGTTTGAGCACGGCTGATTGGTCAAGCTTCACGTGACACGTGACAATATGTTGTGACGTGTCACGTGACAACATATTGTTGCTGATTGTTGCGGATGCAACCAGTTACACTTTCAAAGGCACCACTCTCTTCACACTGGGTGTGATTTTTTAAATGTATTTGTATCTTAGATCTTTGCTTCTGGGGGTCCCTGAAACAAAATATTTACAAATGTTCACTTTAAAATCTATATATTCAAAGATTTGCACAAACTTTCACGATTTTTCAAAAAATAGCCAAAGAAATCTAAAAATGACACGAGATTCGTTCCCCGGATTGAATGGGTAAAAAAACATATATATATATATATTTTTTACATACAATGTTTTCACCTGACAGCAACGATACATATACAGTATATAACAACCCCCCCCATCCCATCCCAGGGGAAAACAGAGCCCTTAGGGTGGGAGCAAACAAGCGCTCACACAGACACAACCGTCAGTGACACTGACAGCAAGAGGAAGAACAACCGTGAATGAGGTAGGCTTAGATAAGACAGCCAAACTGCTCGGCTGAGAGACACGTCAACAATGCAGCTACGCACACACACACACACACACACACACACACACACACACACACGCACACGCACACGCACATGCGCGCGCACACACACACACACACACACACACACACACACACACACACACGTCACTTACACATCACCCCCACATATACTGTAGTGGTGCATGTGCGTGTGTGTAACCCAGTGTTGGGCAGTAGCGAGCTACAAGTAGCGACGCTACATAGCTTAACTACATTTCCCAGTAGCGTGACGGTAGCGTCGCTCCTTTTGAACCAAGTAGCGTTTTCTGTAGTGTAGCTATTTTTAGACCCAAGTAGTGATGTAACGTCCATCATCGCTACACGCTACTCTCACTGGAGAAAAGTTGACTGCAAAATAGTTTTGTGAAGAAAAAAGAAATCCACGGAGGTGATTGGTTGGTTTAGATATGACGACTCACGATTGGGTAAGGAACATTACGGGTAGGCCAATCAGAGTCAGCATAGGGCGGGTCATGCATGCCAAACCAGGAAGGAAAGCAAAACACAGAGACCACATGAAGATCAGTCCGCGATGCGCAGTGGGATCCATAATAACGTGTCCGCAATACTTTTCAGCTGTGTGTGATACTTTTAGATGGATCATACAGTAACAGAAAGATCTATCCACCGTCCCAGCCATGGCTGTTGAAAGCAGCAACAGAGCATGGATCACAGACGATATATTATAACTCTATGATCACAGACGGAGCCAGCTAGTTTTGTTAGCCATTAGAAGCAGTGTTGCCAAATTGTGCGAAAGAAACAAGCAACCAGGTCTATAAAAATAAGCCCCAAATAAGCTGATGAAAAGCTTTACATAACCATTGTCAACTGTTTCCAAACAGCACACAAGTCAATGCAATGCCCTTTTTTTGTCAACAGATAACTAATAGATAGCTGCTATGTTTCACTTTAGGCAGAAAATGAATAACATTATGGGGTGGGGAAAAGAAAAGGCAAACTAAAATAAATACATACAGTAGGCTACATAAGAGGGAAAAGATCATCTAGAGCAGTGGTTCTCAACCTGTGGGTCGGTTCTCAACCTGTGGGTCGGTATCCCCAGGGGGGTCCCCACATGATTTTTGGGGGGTCCCCAGATGACAGTGAAGTGACCATTTATGGACTTTTAAGGCCTTTTTAATAAAAAGTAGACCATTACAATCAACAAACTATACTATAAAAACTGTGTCAGATATTGGCCAAATAGTCAAATAATATAAGAAAGAGGCAAACATTTTGAAAATAGCTGATCTACAAGCTCACAACGCTTCGCATTGTGTGGCATTGTGAGCTTGTAGATCTGCTATTTTCACAATTTGTATCTGTGGAACCAAGTCAAACTAAATAATGCCTCAACTCCTACATTCCAAGTGCTTGTCAGGGTGGGGGGTCCCCAGTTCAAATATGATTATTTTGGGGGGTCCCCAGTTCAAATATGATTATTTTGAGGGGTCCCCAGTTCAAATTTGATTATTTTGGGGGGGGTCCCCAGTTCAAATATGATTATTTTGAGGGGTCCCCAGTTCAAATTTGATTATTTTGAGGGGTCCCCAGTTCAAATTTGATTATTTTGGGGAGTCACGGCCTGAAAACGTTGAGAATAACTGATCTAGAGCAGTGTTGATAATTCATATCTTTTATATACATTTATTTGGATTTAAATACAGTCTAAATTGATCAATTGATTTTACTTACAAAATGAGGAATATATAGGAATATTATTTGAAAATTTCAGTTTTGTTTGACATCACACATTATAATAAACAATCAAACTGAGCATTTTTTGCCTGCCTATTTGTTTGGTGGAAAGTTGTTTTTGATCATGAAGTTGATAAAAAAAATGTTTTTAAAAAGTAGTGTCAATGTAGCTAGCTACTTTTGCCATGTAGCTTGTAGTGTAGCTTACTACATTTCTCTGACGATAGCTTCCGTTGTAGTTGAGCTACATTTAATCGAGAGTAACTAGTAGTGTAGCTTGCTACATTTTCCAAGTAGCTTGCCCATCACTGGTGTAACCCTCTCGAGTGTATCTGCCTGAACTAGCTCACAGCCTATACGCATCATCATACGGTATATATGTGTGGGGGTGTCATCGAGCACCAAAAATAGCAGATCTACAAGCTCACAACTAGGGATGGGTCTGAATAATCGATTATTCAAACAATCCTTTGAATATCTTTTTTGATTTTTTACAAAGGCTATACTGTCATCTAAAGCCTGTACATAGTAAGGACATTTTAGAGTATGCCTATTGGCTAGTATGGGGGCAATCATTTTTTTCTGTTCTGCATTAGCATCGTCATGTTAGCCTAATGCACAAGGCTAGTAGGCTAGGCTATAAAAGAACAACATTCATGGGGATACCAGAATGAATTCACTGTTGGCTAGCAGATCTACAAGCTCATAGCGCGGCACCAAGTGCTATGAGCTTGTAGATCTGCTATTTTTGAAAAATCGTGAAAATGTGTGCAAATCTTTGAATATATATATTTTTAAAGCGAACATTTGTAACTCAAATATTTGCTTCTGGGGGGTCCCTGGAACAAAATATTTTACAAATGTTCACATAAAAAAATTATATAGATTTGCACAAATTTTCAAGATTTTTCCAAAAAATAGCAGATCTACAGGTTCATAGCACGGCACTCGGTGCCGTGCTATGAACTTGTATATCTGCTATTTTTTAATAAACAAAAAAATC
>NC_139946.1:51995943-52113443 GCF_963454915.1 Gymnoscopelus microlampas | reverse complement strand
GCCTGTGAAAAGTCTCATAAGTAATGTGCGCGTAAAAGTGATTTTTACGATATTCACCCAAATGTCTGTGTTTGGATGTGTTCTCCGTACCGCTGTGTCTCCCCCCAAGCCCCCTCCATGTCAACTGACTGACAGACACTTTAATACCAGATTTACAAATCATGGTAGAGTCAGAGGGATAACAGGACCCCTATATACAACCATATCTGACCCCTATATACAACCATATCTGACCCCTATATACAACCACATCTGCACGTACTGTGACGTACATTCTATGTTCCACCAAACAAATGTTCTTAAGGAAAGCTGATATATAATCTCATTTTAAATAACCGCTAATACGGTACAGTCCGTATGCGTATACATGTAGAATGGGGACGGCAATGTCTATAGTTGTCTGAAAATACTGAACACCATCCAGCCGATCAGAATTGAGTATTCTCTGTGGCCATAGTATAACACGCCCTAATCATTTTCAACCTAGTGTCCACTTTTTGGGTACGGCAATAAAGGAAAAACATTTAAAAAACTGTCTAAACAGAAACATAGCGAAAATTGTCAGTAAATCGGCTATTTTCACTGTTCGATGTGGCATCAGTGGCTAAAACATATCCGTGGTACCGCAGCGATCCTCATCTGCTCCAGTGTTGATTTCGTCGACTAAAACTATGACGAAAAATGTTCATCGACTACCTTTTTTCACTGACGAAAACTAAATAAAAACTAAGCTATGACGACTAAAACTATGACTAAATATATTGACAATTTCGTCAACAAATAAAAACTAGACTAAAATGTTAGTGAGAGAGACTAGTGGAGAAGAGATCCAGTAGAACTAAAAGAGAAGTCATTTTATGTTTGGTTGCGCTAGGATGTGCATGCTGAAAATAGCATCTACTGTAGATCTGCTATTTTCAGCATGCAACCAAGTGTAAAATCAGCCATAAAACTAAAACATTTCAAATGACTAAAACTAAATGGAATTTTATTCAAAAGACTATGACTAAAACTGAATCAAAATTTGCTGTCAAAATCAACACTGCTGGTCTCCCTGTGGGGGGGGTGGGATAGGAGACTGTGGGTGGGTGGGATATGAGAGGAGTGGGCAGAGGAGGAACAGCTGTTTACATTGGCTGGGTGTCAATTAAACACCTCTATATGCAGAGGACAAACACAGCCAGTGCATTGATGATACGGTGGAGTGGTCCACACACACACACACACACACACACACACACACACACACTCTGTTCTCCATCTCACAGCAGCTCTGTCCATCTCCCACGGACGTGAGAAAGTGTGCGTGTGTGTGTGTGTGCGTGCGTGTGCGTGTGCGTGTGCGTGTGTGCGTGTGTGTGTGTGTAGACGAGTGTTGGTCCAGTCCAGTGCGGCGCTTTTGTGTTTCATTTGGAGTGTTACACCACTCCAGTGGTGTAAAGTAACTAAGTACATTTACTCAAGTACTGTACTTACGTACCATTTTGTGGTATTTTTACTTTACTGGAGTATTTCCAATTGTCAGTACTTTTACTTCTACTCCACTACATCTCAGAGACAAATATTGTACTTTTACAATTATTTGAAAAGTTACTTTGTAGATTTTGATTATTATTACAAAACATACATTAACCACTTTAGCCTTATATACATTTCAGCCATTTGAAAATAGCCGATCTACACGCGGTGCAACGCATTGTGAGCTTGTAGATCGGGATCTGCTATTTTCTGCTATTCGATCTGCTATTTTCAGTACAGTACTTGAGTAAATGCACTGAAGTAACTCATAGATCTGCTATTTTCAAAAGATTTTTTACATTTGAAAACCTAGTATTGATACTTTTACTTAAAGAGTGTGAGTACTTTTTCCACCACTGCACCACTCAGTTCAGTAGTAACATGTAACTGATATCTTCTCATCCCTTTCCCCTGCCAGACCAAAAAAGAAAAGCATCTCTAAACGAGCTCTGGCTGTAAAGACTTCAATACTCGCTTGTTTTCCCCTCCAAGGAAAAAAAAAAGAAGCAGCTTTGCAGAGCGCTGAGGCCTTAGCAACCCTGTGCTAAAACACATTACAGCCTCTCCTCTAACTTTTAACTGGTTGATGTCAGTCTGGTACACAGACAGGATCCTGCAGGCTTTTTGCACATCAAGGGCTGTCACTTGACTTGATGCACCTTTGGTCTATGATGCCAGGCTATAATAAAAAAGAAAAAAGAGTTACATAAGTGATGAGAAGTGATATGAATGGCTCTGATGTTATGCATTCCAGAGAGCCCGTCCCGTACAGACTTGCACCGCGTCGAGACAGACAGAGGCAGGTGGCAAGGCAGCTCCCTGCCTGATTTATATACCAAAAATATAGGCCGATCTACAAGATTGTTAATATAGCCTATTTTCAGTGGTGGAAAAAGCACTCAAAATGTTTTACTTAAGTAAAAGTATCGATATCGATTGCAATGTAGAAGTTCTCGGTTACAAGTAAAAGTCCGGAATTCAAAGTTTACTTGAGTAAAAGAACAAATGTATTGGTATCAAAATGTACTTAAAGTACCAAAATGTATAAGTACTAAAACGTTTGAAAATAGCCGATCTACAAGCTCACAACGCGTCGCGATGCGACGCGTTGTGAGCTTGTAGATCGGCTATTTTCAAATAGCCTAGATATTAAAACAGGGCTAAAGTGGTTAATGTATGTTTTATAATGTAATAATTTATATCTGCAAAGTAACTAGTAACTAAAGTTCTCAAATAATTGTAGTGGTGTAAAAGTACAATATTTGCCTCCGAGATGTAGTGGAGTAGAAGTAAAAGTATAGACAATTGGAAATGCTCCAGTCAAGTAAAAGTACCTCAAAACTGTACTTAAGCACAGTACTTGAGTAAATGTACTTCAGTTGCTTTACACCACTGCCAATGTTGGGTAAGTATAAAGTATACATCCCCCCTTTATACATGAATCCACAGAGCGCTGCCTGGTAGATGCCGCGCGGCCATTGCTGCGATGTCAGACTCGATCAGCTGCTGCTGCTGCGCGGTGTCATTCAGCTGCTGTCACTGACTGCTCACGTTGCTCTTTCACCTGCTTTTTACTAACACTAACCTTACAAAGATGTACAGAGAATGGGGATGAACCTGTGTAGTTTATGGCTGCTCCAACAGCCAAGCAGGTAAAGAGTAGGGGTGTTGGAAAAAAACGATTCGAATACGAATCGCGATTCTACTGTTGGACGATTCAGAATCGATTCTCTTTTTTTTTTAAATCGATTTAAAAAAAAAAAAGGATCTGAGGATCTTGGATTTAATAAAACCTTTACAATTATAAAAGCTACATAAATGTTCTCATGCCAGCAGATTGGAGTAGATCCTGAAATCCTATGTTTTGAATCAAGAATCGTTTTGAATCGAGAATCGTTTTGAATCGGAAAAAAATCGATTTTGAGTCGAGAATCGTTTGTTTTGAAAAAAATCGATAAAAATCGGAATCGTGACCCCAAGAATCGGAATGGAATCGTGAGATAGCAGACGATTCACAGCCCTAGTAAAGAGTAACGTCAACAGACGGACAGAACCGCAGCAGCAGCAGCTGACTTGAGTCTGACACCGCAGCAATGGCGGCGCCACCGACAGGGCAGCGCTCCGTGGATTCGTGTATACGCTGGTATAGGGGGTTGTGTGCCTTCGAGGAAGGAGAGCACTTCTGCTGTCCATGTATAAGCTGCTGTCTCAGCCCAGGGACCACTCAGGGACCACTCATCATGGCCTGCGGAGGAGGCAGATGCATGGGGCTGGCGCTGAGCGAGGCAGACAGCTCTCTGCCTCCCAGCACAGTCCCAGGCAGGCAGGCAGGCAGGGGCGGTTAGTCATCAACACACTACCATAAGGCTATTAGAGGTTGAAGAGGAAAGGGGGGAGGGCATGGGGGAGGGCAGGAAAGATGCCGGAGCTTCCAGAGGGGTCGGTCCAACACTAGCCCCAGCTAATGAGCAGTGGTTGTAAAGTAACTAAGTACATTTACTCAAGTACTGTTCTTAAGTACAATTTTTAGTTTTTTTTTGCTTTACTGGAGTATTTCCAATTTTCAGTACTTTTACTCCATTACATCTCAGAGACAAATATTGTACTTTTACTCCACTACAATTATTTGAAAACTTTAGTTACTAGTAGTTACTTTGTAGATTTAGATTATTAGATTTATTATTACAAAACATACATTATCCACTTCAGCCCTATATACATTTCGGCCATTTGAAAATAGCAGATCTACAAGCTTGCATTGTGAGCTTGTAGATCTGCTATTTTCAAAAGATTGTTATACATTTTATTCACCTGTTTCCTAGGCTGTGTATTTTCCATTTCCTGTCGGATTTCATTGGATATCATTGGTCATCTGACCAGTTTCATTGGATCAAATCGACAGGAAGTGGAAAACACATAGGAAGTGAAAAGCCTAGGAAACGGGTGAATACATTTGAAAACTTGTGAAACGGGACATTCGGCGCAATGAGTACTTTCTACTTTTGGTACTTTTTGATACCAATACTGTTGTACTTTTACTCAAGTAAGTTTTCCGTAAATTTCACTTGTAACAGAGTATTTCTACATTGCAGTACTGATACTTTTACTTAAGTAAGAAATGCGAGTACTTTTTCCCACCACTGCTAATGAGGTTTCCTCAGTGACACTATGACACTATCAGCATGGCGATCACACCATCATCCCCGCCTCGCAGAATGCAGATATAGGCCTTATGGGTGAAGGCAGGGAGCAGGCTGACATTTCAGCGCGGTGTGTCACAGAGGGGGGGTTTGGGGGGGGGCTCACGGTGTGGTGAACATCCACCTGTGTTTGCGTGGGACGGGCTGTGAGTGGTTGTGCAACAACGTGCGCCCTCTCTCTCTCACAGACCTAAAATCGGCCTGTGACTCATTAAAACAAACAAGAGCACGGCTGGTTGGGAAAAGGCTCAGCCTAACAGAGGGCCGTGTGTGTGTGTGTGTGTGTGTGTGTGTGTGTGCGTGTGTGTGTGCGTGTGCGTGTGCGTGTGTATGTGTGTGTGTGTCTACAAAATACCTTGAGTCAAGGAAGGTGGGTCCATTTGTCTCTCGTTAAAGAGTGACTGAGAACTTACATGATTGTTCCACTGGATTGGTTTCTGGGTTTTTTAACATAAACAACTCTTACTTTTTTATTTTTTTTGCAAAACAAACACGTGGAATCTGTTCTGTACACCTTTAAAGGGATAGTTCACCCCCAAAATGACTTCTTTTCTATGGATTAGTCTTCCTCCCATGGAGACTTGAATTCATGGATATTTCTTTGTTTTTGTCTCATTCCTAAGACAATAATTTGATGACCGGCAGCGGTTCCGGAAAGAGACAAGGACAAGGAGACAAAGAGTCTCCTTTGTGTCTCCTACCGGAACCGCTGCCTACCGGTCCGCTGGTCATCAAATTATTGTCTTAGGAATGAGACAAAAACTTTAAAAAATATCCATGAATTCAAGTCTCCATGGGGTGACTAATCGATAGAAAATTGTGGCTATGCCTTTAACACCTTGTTGAGATGCTACACCACTGGTTCTCAAACTTTCAAGGACCCTAAGTTTACTATGCATTAGTGCACGGACCCCCCAATAAACTCTTGAGAGTGTACAAATGGAACCACGGTTTCATTGTGTACACTCTCACAGCGGAGTTACAGACCCGTCAAGGTCCATTTGGTTCCTAACTATCCTTCACTTAGCTGGGGACCCCCTGGAACCTCATCAATGACCCAGCTTTGAGAACCACTGCACTACACCAGTGAATGTAGTTTAGTGTAGGTTGCAGCTTGATTTACTTTAGTCAGTGTTGTTGGTTTAAATCTCTCTGCTTCAATTATATATATAATATATATGTATATATATAGTATATATACTGCATTGCTGTTCATTGGTGCAATGCATCAACCGGACCCCCTGTTGTAAGACCCCTGAAGTAACAGGCCTCTCTCCACAATTAAAATCATCAATATGAATTCTCAAGTGGTTTGTTTTATTACACGTCAGACGTGTAGCTATGATATGGGATACTTGGTTAAATTAAACGTGTATGTGTATGTGTGTGTGTGTGTGTTCCGCGTGTGCGCGGCTTATTCTCATAGACCTGGTTGCTTATTTCTCTCGCAGAATCCCGGCAACACTGTCATGATACCATAGCATGGGAGGACGAGACCGCCGTTCAGAGTATGGGATGTCTCCCCATTGGCTTAAAAGGACAGCCAATGATCGAAAACATGTCGAGAATATGTTGACTATTATAGTGCTCTGTCTCTTAGAGACCAGCCGCTCTTCCAGCTAGCTGGTCAAAAAAACATACACGTAGGCTAGCTCAAGAGAAGGAGGGCAGAGGTTAAGATAGTTGTCTCTCAGCTTTTCACGTCCTCGCCACACACACACACACACACACACACACACACACACACACACACACACACACACACACACACACACTTTTCCCACATCAGTTCAAGTTCCACTCAGTTTGTCAAGCAGTGATTTGAAGGTAAACAAGCTCAGCTCTCTCCACTTTGGGAGTTTGTCTATTTTCAAGGGCCAGTGCATTCTCTGCAGGTTCCCATGCTCTGATTTCTGTGATTCTGAACGCTGCCCACTACCGTCCACCCTACAGATAACACCCCCTGTGACCACCCACGGTGTAGGGGGGAAGAGAGAGAGAGAGAGGTGGCTGTACAGTAATCCAATTCACCTCCTTGTCAAACACTTTATTCATATTTTATTCTTTGTCATGTGACGGTATTGCACGGAAATAGCCAATCTACAAACTCACAATTTGTCGCAATGCGTTGCAGTGCTGGAAAAAAGTATTCACATGTTTTACTTAAGTAAAAGTAGCATTACCACAGTGTAGAAATACTCTGTTACAAGTAAAACAAAAGGCCTGGGTTCAAAATGTTACTTGAGTAAAAGTACAAAAGTATTGGCATCGAAATACACTTAAAAGTACCAAAGGTAAAAGTACTAAAATGTGTGAAAATAGCAGATCTACAAGCTCACAACGCGTCGCGACGCGTTGTGAGCTTGTAGATCGGCTATTTTCAAATAGCCTATGTATAAAATAGGGCCAAAATGTTTTCAAATAATTGTAGCAGAGTAATAGTACAATATTTGTCTCCGAGATGTAGTGGAGTAGAAGTAAAAGTATTGGAAATTGGAAATACTCCAGCAGTAAAAAAGTTTAAAAAAAATAAAACAAATAAATGTACTTAGTTACTCACCCGCTATCAGAACACAAACATATAACAGGCTTGTAGCTCTGATGACATTTTAGTCAAAAATGTCACCGCAAGTCAAGAGTGGGCAAACGCCACGGCCCTTGGGCTCCGTGTCGGATGCCCCCCCCCGCCGCCCCCCCCCCCCCCTCCCCTGGCGCCTTGCAGATAGAAGAGGAGGATGTCACTCAGGACAAACAGATAAACTGTGTTTCCCCCCCGGGACCCAAAACACAACTGGAAATGTTATCAGCACACATACTGCTGAACAACAAGCCAGCAGCTCTCAGACCACAAGGAGCGGCTTCTCCCAGAGGTTTAGAGAGAGAAATACACTGGTATTTACTCAACTCAAGTACTAATACTCAAGTACAATGTCAAGGTGCTTTTACTTTCCTTGAGCATTTCCCATTTCTTGATACTTCTACTCCACTACATCTCAGAGGCAAATATTGTACTTTTTACTCCACTACAATTATTTGAAAAACATTAGCCATTAAAAAACGTTAAAATATTATATTTGTGGCATTTCTATTTTTAAGTAAAAGAATCCGAGTACTTCTTCCACCATTGTGAGGCACCACGGACCCTTCTCGGCTCATTCAGGGCCATTTGTGGCCCCTGAGGGTGCCAGAGGTCAAGGGGTCAAATGACGGTGAATCAGCCCAAAGTCAGCCCCGGGGATGGGAACTAAGCACTTAAAATGCCACAGTGCCAATGGCCCATGGATGACCAATCCTGGACCCCCAAAAAACTAAAATCACAACATGGAGGGTCAGGGAGGGTCAGAGAGGGTCAAACTGCTCTGTTGGAAGTTATTGGGGGGGTGAGGTATGGGGGGGCCACCTTGGGGATAGAGGTGGGGGGCACTATGGGTGGACGACGTGTTGTCACACAGCTGACAAAACAGTCAAAAGAATCAATTCCACTGACGGAAAGACGAGAGCTAATGACTTAGGTGTGGACATGCATGTGTCCACTTCAGACACACAGGGTAGCTCTGAGTCTTAAGTGCTTCGATAGGCTCTATGCACAGCAGCCATATTGGGAATGAATTGGGCCCCTTCCTTACTTCCTTCACAGGTGTTACCAATGATACTAATTAAGGCTCTGTTCCATTTAGTGTGGCATAGTGGTTGTCTTATTTTCAAGGACCCCCATAACTCTGAGAGTGTACAAATGGACACTCTCAGAGTTACACACCCACCATAAGGGGCCATTTGGGAACCAAAATGGAGTGTTTCTAGTGAGCCAACATGCACGATATCAGCACCCTGACCAGAATGGAACAGAGCCTTCATTAGTATCATTGGTAACACCTGTGAAGGAAGTAAGAAGGGGCCCAATTTCTTTCCAATATGGCTGCTGTGCATAGAGCCTATTGTACTATAATACAGACGTTCTCAAACCTTTTCATATCAAGGACCCACAAAATAATATGTATTTGGCCGCGGACCCCCATTTCAAAAATATTTTGTGCCAGGGATTTTTTCAAAAATAGTAGATCTACAAGCTCATAGATCTGCTATTTTTGAATAGCTAAATTATACAATAATGATTAAAGTGGTTAAAATGATTGTGACGCTATAATAACATTTTGCTCCCCCAGGACCCTACTTTGAGAACCAATGCGTTAGGGGGTACGGTACGCGTTTTGCTCAGGGATACCTCGACACATTGCCGTGGCCCCGGGAATCAAACCTGGGACCTTCTCCCCAGACGGGCTTTCCACCCATTCAGCTATGGCCGCGTTAATTGATTTTTTATTCACTCATTTTGCTGGGGGGACCGCCTGGAACCCCCCTCAAGGACCCCCCCGGACCCCACTTTGAGAACCCCCCCCCCTGGTATAACACCCTCACTGTAATATCAAAAACATCACCGCAAAAAGGACATGCTGTCATATATAAAAAACAACTCACACGTTTTTACATGAAAGTGTATCCTTTGTGCCTACGATTAGACTGACACACGATCTGAGCTGTTAAATTAGCCTTGATGACAGTTGTGGAGCATAAATCTGTATCAAAAGAAAGATCCAAGCCATTGGACCACACACACACACACACACACACACACACACACACACACACACACACACAGTTTAAAAAAAGAGGCTTTGGCTGGCCTGCACAGGTGCGATAGACCTGAGGTAAAAACAAGGTCACCCCCCCTCCTTTGGCTATTGTCATATGGAGCTTGGCAGGGGATGGGACGTGTGGATGAGGGAGGGAGGTACAAACTGGGAGACCACCCAGAGTCTGCTGTTATACCGACAACTGGCAACAACAAGCGGTATTAACGCACCGTCACAAACAAAGCGCGTACACAAGCCCGGGTTCATACGATACGCCGCACACGGAGCAAAGTTACAGGAGTGAACTTTTAACCCATTGAGACCTGAAGCCGATTCTACATGTGTCCTAAATCTCAAGTATTCTCAAAAACGTATGTTTCTATATCAGTGGTGCTCAATCTTTTCCATGTCAAGGACCCCCAAAACTATATGTATTTGGCCGCGGATACCCATCAAAATATTTTGTTCCAGGGACCCCCAGAAGCAAAGATTTCAATTAAAAATATTCGCTTTAAAAATATATATATATATTCAAAGATTTGCACACATTTTCACGATTTTTCAAAAATAGCAGATATGCAAGCTCATAGCGCGGCACCGAGTGCCGCGCTATGAGCTTGTAGATAGCTTTTTGAATAGCCCAAAGTGTAAAATAATGCTTCTTAGCTCAAATCTAAAAATGACACAGTTCCAGGTCTTAATGGGTTAACACTCCCACATTATCCCCGGGTAAGGATGGCTGTGATCCTCTCGGCACATCCAAGCAAACATGGAGAAAAAAAACTCTGGTTGGGTGCAGGTAACTCTGTGACCCCTTAAGGTGCACCGGCGCCTCACTGCCTCCACTCTGGCTCTCTGTGCATCAACACTCAAGCATCACTTAGCCTTAGTTGTGTATGGTGTCCTGTGACCAAAGCTCACAGTGCATCGTGAGCTTGTAGATCTGCTATTGTCGGGCACGGGACACCGTCCCGTCGTACGATGGGACCATAAATTGGGCATTAATGAAGTGCTGGGTGACACCACTTCAAAGCGGCATCACTATATTTATGAGTGTCAATATTTGATACATTGTTAAATATGGATGTTAAGAAAATGCGATAACGTAACTCTATATTTTATGAATTCATTAAATCAGACTTCTGAATAACAAGATGAAACGGGATACGACACGGAGGGAAACATGTCTGCCTTTACAATGTAACAATACAATACAAATGACAATATAATTAAAATAAAACATATTTTTGATATCCCATTACTCAACCCCAATACTTAAGACCTTGTTTTTCCTATCAATCAATACAATGTAAATTGCTCTGTCCTGTTGGACAGAACTCTATACTCCCCAGCCCTCGCCTTAAAGATGAAATTTGAACCACTGAGATAATAGAGACTGCCTGCTTGCTCAGGGGAGAGATTGAATTTTGATCTCCAGCAAGTAGCACTTGTAAAGTCAAACCAGGCAGACACAGGCAGTGGTGAAAAAACGTACTCAATGTGTTACTTACAGTAAGCACAGTAAAGGTAACTCTGTTACAAGTAAAAATCCGGAATTCAAAATTTACTTGAGTAAAAGTATTGGTATCAAAATGTACTTCAAGTACCAAAAGTAGAAAGCACTTATTATGCAGAATGTCAATCTCAATAAAAGAACAGGGAGACCAAATACAACCACCCCACCACTTCAGTAAGTTATATTGTATTAATGCAAGTTTCACAGGCCAGACGCCAGAGCAACAGAGACCGGGGTGGGAATAGATCACGCAAAGTTACAAACACACACAGACACAGGGAATAGATGCAAACACACAGGAGGACAGACAAGAGGAAGAAGAAGAAGAAGAAGCTAGTAGAACAAGTGGAACAGAGAGAGAATATGAGCTGGCAGGTAAGAGACGAGACCAGACAAGCCCCGCAGTGTAGAGGAGCAACAGTGTGACCTGTCACCGCTCACGGCATTCCTTACAGCCACACACACACACACACACACACACACACACACACACACACACACACACAGTCTGGGGAAACGGGTTAGAGGGGATTTGACAAAACTCCTTCTCACTGGTGTCTGGCCTGGAAAATCTTGAAGGCTCTCAGAGCCAGACAGACACACACACGTGTACACACACACACACACACCGTTTTGTCGGTGAAGCAGCGTTACCCTATAATGAGGGAGACAGCCCAGACTGCACCTTAATCACATGATTATGTCTTCTGATTTCTCTGCCCTGGAATTATGGAAAACCCAGTGTGTGGACCTGAGCTAGGGAATTCACGCACACACACACACACACACACACACACACACACACACACACACACACTATTTACCCAGTGCTCACACACTGCCGATTCACACTACATAATGCTGCCAGATCCTAAACTCACTGCCAGAGAGGTGGGTAAAAAAAACTGTGAGTAAATCTCAGGAGAGAGGGCATCTGCCACAGTGGCGGGTCACTGTTGATACAAGGGACATTTCGGGTGGAAAACGTGAGTGGTGTAAAGTAACTAAGTACATTTACTCAAGTACTGTACTTAAGTACAATTTTGAGGTATTTTTTACTTTACTGGAATATTTCCAATTTTCAATACTTTTACTTCTACTCCATTACATCTCAGAGGCAAATATTGTACTTTTACGACACTACAATTATTTGAAAACCTTAGTTACTAGTTACTTTGTAGATTTAAATTATATTATAAAACATACATTAACCACTTTAGCCCTATTTTATAACTAGGCTATTTGAAAATAGCAGATCTACAAGCTCACAACGGGTCGCATCGCGACGCGTTGTGAGCTTGTAGATCTGCTATTTTCAAACATTTTATTACGTTTACTTTTGGTACTTTAAGTATATTTGATGCCAATACTTTTGCACTTTTACTCAAGTAACATTTTGAACACAGGCCTTTTACTTGTAACAGAGTATTTTTACATTGCTTTATATTGCTACTTTTACTTAAGTAAAATATCTGAGTACTTCTTCCACCACTGGAAAACGTACAGATAGCCGTACATGTTCAGTGCTTTATGTAACTCTGCTTTTACTGAACCAACATTTTTTTTACTGTAATCCTATAAAGACAGGCTTTTTGTTTAGGATGAAGCGTAGAATAGCCACCAACAACTCAACAACGTATTACAAATAATTATCCAGAGTGTACTGTGTTCACAAATTGGTGGTAGTCACACAAGAGATTCTTCTCGCTAGTGTCATGCCTCATAAAATTATACTCCCGTGCCTAAAAATAGCGATCTACAAGCTCACAATGTGTCGCATCGATGCGTGTTGTGAGCTTGTAGATCGTCTGTTTTCGGCACTGACTGTACACCGCTGTATTTATGCGGTTAGCAAAAGCATAAATCAAGACTTTGCCAGCTATTCCCCCAACTAATTGGCACCTCACCCTGTGGCACTGGATAATAATCACTATGAAGGATTCACATACGTGGCAGCGCAGGGCCCCGCCTCAAACTGTGATTATGCCGCCTATCAGCAAGGAACCACCTGCTTTCCCCAAAGGTGGTGTTGAGACCAAAACAGGGACTCTAGGCTAGTGGTTCCCAAACTTTTTGCATCACATAATATTCCATTTTTTTCCCCCACACATATTTAGCATATTTTGCAACTTTTCGCAACTTCCCGCAATTTCACATAAAATCACATAAAACCCCTGCATATTTCATCGCATAATCAAGGATTTTAGCCCGCGTTTTTCTGGACGGTCTAACAGATACACTATACACTTGGTGTACAGATACCCTTAACTCTTTGACTGCCAATGACAAGATTTCTCGTCATATTTTGCTAAGGTGCAGACAGCCAATGATGAGATTTTGTTTGAGTTGAGTGACCATTTCATTGTCAGTCACACAAATCCAGGAGATCACGTGATCGCAAGATCTCTTCCACCCTTCACTTCCTTGTTATTCAATTATTCAATTATTCTCACCTCCCTGGTTTTCCTCTGCATTTTTTTACATGCTATATTCAACGGCCTATAACAAGCGAACGGGGGGTTGCAATGACATTTTTTTTTGCAGAAGCAGAGAGAAACCCTCCGTGTTTAGCGGCGATCGGGTGATCGATCATACTGGAGATAAATATTCTGTGACTAGTTGAAAAGGTAAGGAAAACTAAAAATCCCTGGCCGTGGCTTAGCAAACAATGTTTTATTATCGGTCAGTCAAGGAGTTAATACTGTATGTTGGTTTGTTTACTGAGAACACATGTTGCACATCAAGCAAATCATATGAGGACCCCCCCCCCCCCCCCCCCCAACAAAAAAATAATTTGGGGACCCCCATGGGGGTCCCGACCCACAGTTTGAGAACCACTGCTCTAGGCACATTGGAGCGGTGCATTAATATACAGAGCAAGAGAAACTGTGTCACACCGCAAGCCCATGTCTGCATGCATGGGTGGGCCGACTGGCCCTGCTTTGGGACTTAATGAGGAACACAGAGAAATGTGTAATGTTATGTCAACAGAGACAATAACACGGCTGACCTTATTGTGAAAGCTAAGCCTCACGTCTGGCTTTTAGCAGACTCACAAGTAGGTAGTGATGTGCGGGTCGGGTTTTTTCATGACGCGCCCCGCCCCGCCACGGAACCCAACCCGCCTCAACCCGCCCCGCGAACCCATATATAAATCTATGGCTCAACCCGCCCCGCGACCCGCGGTAAAAAGAAAATCGGTAAAATCATGAAGGAAAATAATCTTCAAGTATACACCCCAAGTGTATTCAAACTGTTTTATTGTTATTATTCTTATTCTTATTAGGAATACAGACAAAACAAGAGCATGTGACCCGCTCATCCGCAGCCCGCATAATTGCCTTTGAAATCCTGACTCGACCCACCCGCGCCGCAGGTTGACCCGCGGGTCCCGCGGGTTACGGGTCGGCCCGCTCATCACTACAAGTAGGTCTCTGAACACTTCACTCAACTGGAGACCGGTGACAATCTCCCAGCCTTCGTTGCTAAAACCGGGGTGGAAACAATTAAGAGTTTAAAACACCAGGGAAACGATGTAGATCTCAGGATCCGCATAGAAGCGGCAAACAAAATGATCTCGGACTTCTTTTGAGCGGCCGGTGACGTCGGTCGTCTAATGCTGTAGGATTCCACATTTTGGGGCAAGGTTTCAGCGCCATCACATGGACGTCCACTATGACATTAAACTTAAAACATTTCAAAACGCATAAAACATGAGAAAGAAAATGAGTCACGGTACTTAACCAATCCAAAGTCTCTAGGGGGCGGGCCGTCGTATGGGGGCGGTGATACGATTGGTTTCCAAAGCAGTAGATTTGTTAACAGAGTGCCGCGCTATGAGCTTGTAGATCTGCTATCTTTTTTAAATCGTGAAAATTTGTGCAACTATTTGGAGAAAAAAGAAAAAATGTAAGCAAACATTTGTAACTCAAATCTTTGCCTCTGGGGGGTCAGAAACACTCTCGTCTTAGTAGATAAAGAACAATTTACTGCCACAAATGGAATACAGTTAAGCTTGGCGTTAAAGCTCCGCTCTTGGGAGAATATTCACTGAATTTTGTCGAAGCATCCTGCTAAGCATATATTCAGAGAATGCTTAAGCAAATCCCCATAGGGATAAAGCAAAGCAAAGCAAAGCAAAGCAAAGTTTGTTGTTTACCCAGGGTGTCGGACTAAGCACGAAGCTTGTTTCCAGCCGGACCCTGCATGGAAGCCTTGCTCAAGGGCTATTCAGCGGTGATTCATGATTGATGTGATGAATTGGGGAATCGAACTAGGGACCTTCCGGTATCAAGGCCGCCCCTCTAACCACTAGGCCACCGCTGCCACGAATACAATGTCAACAATAGCAGTACATTGACATATTAGTTAGAATTAGCAGATATACATGATAACCACAAGTATTTGAGCCTAAACCAGACTCTAATCAAAAGGTGGAGGCTGGGGTGGAGGAGGAGCTAGCAAAATGCATTGGTTCAGCAACCAAGAAAGACCTAGAGAATAGAAGCCGTATTTAAAGGATCCTCTTTGCTCATGCGTGAGCTGTGATTGGATAATGAGTGTGTGACGTAATGACCACTGAGCTGTGTAACCGCTGGTTACAGCTTTGGCGTGCACGACTTCAGTGTCCTGCATGAACTAACGCTATGCTTCATATTCAAAGATTTGCACACATTTTCACGATGTTTTCAAAAATCGCAGATCTACAAGCTCATTGCGCGGCACTCGCGCTATGAGCTATTTTTGAATAGCCAAAGAGATCTAAAATGACACAGATGTGTTTCCCGGGTTGAATGTGTTAAGGGAGCTGTTTAGATTTCCCCAGACATAATCAGCAGGTGGAGCAAGGCGATGCTTTTAGGCTCTGCAGTCTGCAGCATTTAAATGACTAAAAGGAACAGCTACATTATTATTCTGTACGCGTGTGACACGCACTTTACAAAAAAATATATAGTTACTCATTAGTTCTGAACTTGTGACCTGTTAGAAAAAACAAAGTCTACATTATGAAAACTGCATTAATTCATTGAGACCTGGAACGCATCTGTGTCACTTTTTGATTTGAGCTAAAAAGCATTATTTTACACTTTGGCTATTTAAAAATAGCAGATATACAAGCTCATGGCGCAGCACAGAGTGCCGCCCTATGAGCTTGTAGATCTGCTATTTTTGAAAAATCTAGAAAATGTGTGCAACTCTTTGAATATATATTGTTTAAAGCGAACATTTTTAACTCTATTCTTTGCTTCAGGGGGGTCCCTGGAACAACATATTTTGAGATGGGGGCCAAATATATATCTTTTGGGGGGTCCTTGACATGAAAAGGATTGAGCACCACTGATACAGAAACATACGTTTTTCAGAATACTGTTGGGATTTAGAAGACATTTGTAGAATCGGCTTCAGGTCTTAATGGGTTAATTCACTGGTCCCAAAAAAGGGTCACCTGGGACCGCCGGTGGTCCCCACACACACACACATACATACACACACACAGCCGGTGGAGGAGCCATTAAATAACAAGTGTTCTGTGGTTCCCAGAATGAGAGTCAGCAGAGAGAGAGAGAGGGAGAGAGGAGCAGAGGGCGAGCGGTGGAGCAGCGGCAGAGCCCTGAGAGCTGTGTCGACTCACTGTCTAATCAACTGTAATCTCATTAGACCTTTAACAGGCCTGGACGCAGACAGCAGACTGCTGCACCTCCTACAGCAACCAGGACACATGTGGAAAAACACTGCCTCATAAAGAGAACATTATAGGTGGCGCACACACACAATCACACACACACACACACACACACACACACACACAGTCACACACACACACCAAGTGTGTGTGACTGTGTGTGCTCCGACCTCCATGGGAAACACAGAGGAGGCGAGGAAGAAGAGAGGTTTATGTGTGTGTGTGTGTGTGTGCGTGTGTGCGTGTGTGCGTGTGTGCGTGTGTGCGTGTGTGTGTGTGTGGAACAGGACACGATAAACACTGAAGCCTGGTTTAATCATGGTGTACAGTACGTGCTGAAAATAGCCACACTCTCCAGTGTGTAAATGAGGCAGTAATGAGGTGCTGGGCCGTGTCACTTCAAAGTGGCATCACAATATGTATGAGCAGGAGAGAGTGTCCATGTTTGATACGTTGATCACGTCCTCACTATGTAACTACATGTTTTATCAATTCATCAAGTCAAATCAGACTTCTGATGAACACACAGGAAGTGAGATCAGACTTCTGATGAGCACACACAGGAAGTGATATCAGACTTCTGATGAACACACAGGAAGTGAGATCAGACTTCTGATGAACACACAGGAAGTGAGATCAGACTTCTGATGAACACACAGGAAGTAGGAAGTGAAATCAGACTTCTGATGAACACACACAGGAAGTGAAATCAGACTTCTGATGAACACACAGGAAGCAACACGGAGGAATGACAGATGGTGATGATTTGGGCAAAGCCGTCTCCCTTGTTACAATACAGTAAAAGTCAAGAATGTTTTTGAAGTCCCAATACTCGATCCTAACACTTAATACCAGTGGTGTAAGTACATTTACTCAAGTACTGTACTTTAGTACAATTTTGAGGTTCTTTTACTTGACTGGAGTATTTCCAATTGTCTAAACATTTGCTTCACTACATCTCAGGGGCAAATATTGTACTTTTACTCCACTACAATTATTTGAAAACTTTAGTTACTATGCAGATATAAATTATTACATTATAAAACATACATTAAGGACTTTAGCCCTATTCTATACCTAGGCTATTTGAAAATAGCAGATCTACAAGCTCACAACGCGTCGCGATGCGACGCGTTGTGAGCTTGTAGATCTGCTATTTTCAAACATTTTTGTACTTTTGGTACTTTAAGTACACTTTGAGACCAATACTTTTGTACTTTCACTCAAGTAACATTTTGAACACACTAGGCCTTTTAACAAGAGTATCTTTATATTGTGGTATTACTACTTTTACTTAAGTAAAACATGTGAGCACTTCTTCCACCAACACTTAACACGGCGTTTCCCCCTATCCGTTCAACAAAACTCTTCCCTGGCACACGATTGGTCCAGGAGGGTCACGGCCCGTGCGTGTCCCAGCCGACACGACCTCCATGGGAACTACAGAGGACGTGAGGAAGAAGAGAGTGTGAGTGTGAGGAGGGAGGGAGGGAGGGGGGCAGGAGGACAGAGAGAATAGGCCTGGACTCGGTAGCAGAAACAGTCCCCAGTGGATCACAGTAAGTATGTGCTTGCCAGCGTTGCGGGCAGAAGAAGAAGAAGGCTGTAATGATGGGGTTCCATGACACCGGCCGAGGTCAGCCAGACGACCAGGAAAAGGGGGGGGCGGGTGGGGGGTGTGTTCACCGAAAACATTATGATGTCATCAAAGAGGGCCCGGCGGCGTGACTCATCGACCTCAGACGGAGAGGGAGGAGGAGCGGAGGAATTTTAATGAGAATGCTTTTTTACATGAGGAAGCCATAAACAGCATTCCTTCTCTTGGGAGAAATACATCAACTGCAGGGAGATGAGCGCACACACACAAAACAAAAAGAAAAGGGGGAAAAAACGCCACAAAGACATTCGTCTCAAGACACACACACACACACACAGAGCTTGGAAGCAAAGCGCCTGGCCGCTTTCTCATAAGGGAATGGGGGGGAAATTGGACTGAAATCCATTTAACCACCACAGACTCGGACCAAATTAATGGGCTTTGTTTGGTATTCTGTTTGCCTGATAGAACGCCCTGGACGGGGAGGTAATGATGATGAGGAGGAAAGGCGCTATAAAAAGAGAGCTTGAGAGAGCCAATAGAAGGCCAAAGTATGCCGTTTGTATCAAGTCCCTATTATCATCACAGGGGAAACAATGGCCTGATTCCATCCCTGCAGAACCCACAGCAAGGAGTTGAGTTTCACCTCCCAACAGCTCTACACAAAGACACGTTCTCACACACACACACACACACACACACACACACACACACACACACACACACACACACACACACACACACACACACACACACACACACCACAAATAAAGCCCTGAATATTAATTGTACTCTGAGAGGCTACAAATGTAACCAAATGGACCTACCGGTCCATTTGGTTACATTTGTAGCCTCTCTGAGTTAGAGAACAAACGGATAAATCAACAGTGAGGACTTTACTATGTGTACACACGTTGTCCTCTCAAGCTGTTATTATTGTTCATCACATCTTTATTACGGCTCACATTAGCGCATGTATCAGCTTTTAAAAGCGCGTCCTAGACTCGTCATCGTGGCTAATGGACGACGGCATTGACGAGAGGACACACTAAAACTTTAATGACAGAGAGACATTATCATAAAGCAGAGAGAGAGACACAGAGAGACACAGAGAGAGAGAGAGAGGCGCACAGGGCAGGCAAAGCTGGGCTCTGCGGAGGGCCAGAATGATAATTGAAGACATCCAAGGCGACCTCTCACTCTCTAATTCCTTTCTGCACCCCCCACCCCCGCTCTGTTGGCTTGGACCCCCCCCTCCCGTCCCCCCCGGACTACCACGACCCCTGCCCCCCCCCCCCACCCCCCTGACCTGCCAGACAGACAGTTCCTTAAGGCTTTTTTAACCAGGTTCTCCCTGCATGATAAATGCCGCCGTGCTCGCCCTATCTGCTCTGGATCTTTCTGTGAACAGAATACGACGACGAGGAGGAGGGGGGGAAGGGGAGGAGGGGGGGGGGGGGGGGACAAAGGGAGAGGGAAGACAAAACATCCAGTGTAACGTGATCGGCGTGGAGGTGAGTCACTGCCCTGAGCCCGTGGAGGAGGGCCAGGCCACACAGCTCAGCCACAGCCCTGCATTCAGCAACACACCGGGCCCTTTTATTTCACCCCCCACCCCCCCCCTCCTCATCAAAAGACATGCCGGGGGCCTCCCGGGGGGGGGGGGGGCAACCAAGGCTATACCGGCTCACTGCTAAGAGCGGTGGTGGTGGTATAGTGCGTGCCAAAAATCCTGAAGGGGGCGCCGTAAACAAGTGTCATTTGGTAGCGGCGGACATCTTTGTGGGGTATAAACAGGTTGACTTAACATTGCCCCCCCCACCAGTATGTCTGCAGCTACTATGCCACACCCCCCCCCCCCCCGTGGTGACGACGCGTTGGCACGCACTATAGCGATGCAACGCGTTGTGAGCTTGTAGATGTGAGCTATGAGCTATTTTTGCCCCACACCGTTGTACGAAGTTTAATAAAGTAGGGCGTAAGTGTTTTTTTTTCCTATATTTTTTCACATTGTTGTCACATCGTTGATACAGAAAAGAAATTGCCAAAAAAAAAAAAAACGGGATCCTCGATCGTAAAGGTAATCGATAGATTAATCGCTAAGAAAATAATCGATCCGCATCAAGCTAGCGGCTCACTGCTAGGAGTAAGTGGTGCTGGTGGTGGTTGTTGGGGGTGCTGCATGGCGGGGGCTCCGACCGAGGCTACCAACAACTTAACATTTGTCCCTTTTGGTTCCAACCGACACCTTTTTACTTAGCACCCCGTCACCTTCTGTCGGCGCTAGCCTGCCCCACCCCCCACCCACGCACGCTGCCGCACACAGTCTCACACACACACACACACACACACACACACACACACACACACACACACACACACACACGTTTGTATTACTATACTTGTGAGGACATCAACACTTTAGGACAGCCATTTTATGAATGTCATTTAAAAATATATATATTTTGCCATTTTTAACTGTAAGCCTAAAGCCGAAAAACAGCAGATCTACAAGCTCACAACGCGTCGCGCTGCGACGCGTTGTGAGCTTATAGATCTGCAATTTGTCGGTGCATGACACTGGCGCGCAACTAAGTATAAATCATGTTTAACTCTAATTCCAATCCCTAAACCTAACCTCTAAATGTCTAATCCTGACCTGAATGTTTGTCTAATTGTAAACTTATCTCTAAAAAAAACATTTTTCAACTATAAAACAACCATTTGTCTTGTGAGGACCAGGAAAACGGTCCTCACAATGTATATTTCTTCAAATTCCACTAGACTTCGGTCCTCGCAAGTATAGTAATACAAACACACACACACACACACACACAGAGTCCCCCTCCCTGTGCGTCCGTCACTCCTGACATGCGTTTCAGTCAGTCAGTGAGATCAGAGGGGAGCCGCAACAAAACCCCGTTGTGCATCTGTCGGGCCAGAGCCCCCCCCAACCCCCCCCCCCCCCCCCCACCCCATCCTGACCAGCCTTTGACCAGATAAGAGCCTGTAAGAGGGAGGCAGGGGTTTCAGCTGGAATGCAAGAACTCAAGCAATTGCTTCGACCCCTCTGGACGCTCGCAAAGAAAGAAAGAAAAAACAGAAGGCGTTCAGCGCAACAATACAAAGTTGGTTGTGAGGCAGTCAGCATGGTGGAGGGGGGGTGTGGGGGTCCCGGTGCATAGCTAACGTGAGCAGTGAGGCGAGCGGCCGTCCCCAAAGGAGCAGGACAACTTCTGTGTTCTGGCTGGAGAACAGGCATCATGGGCCCACACCCAGGGCTTTGATCTCTATAGCTTTTTAATGTGCTGACATCTTCCACCTGCAACACCACTGCGTCTCTTCCCCCGCCCCCACCCCCCCCCCCCCCCCCCCGTTCCCCCGCTGGCCGGCAGAACGCCTTCGGGACGGCAGGACAGACTTTACACGACCAGGACATGGGGGGGGGGGGGGGCGGGTGGATTCAAATCTGTAACTGCCTTTGAATTAGGGCTGGGTAATATATGGATATTACATTGATATCGTGATAGGAGACTAGATATCGTCTGGGTTTTTGCATGTCGTAATACCGTGGTGTGGCTAAAGTTCTGCCTTTTCCTGGTTTTAAATCACCTAAGCCCTATTTTATTCAACGCATCGCAGCTTGTATATCGGCTTTTTCTTTTACTTAAAAAGAACATTTATATTCACAATCCTGATGGAGCCATTTGGTCAGAATATGGTTATATTTGATTTTGTCCATATCGCCCAGGCCTATTTTGAATATGAATGCACTCCTGCTGCACTCTTATCCCACAATTATGTAGATTCTGGTGAAATGAAAAAAGAGGCTTTGATTTAAGGGAGAGAGAGTCTAGTATAGAGCAGTGGTTTTCAACCTTTTTCCTGCCAGGAACCCCTAAATTGATATGTATTTGGCCGCGGACCCCCATCTGAAAATATTTTGTGCCAGGGACCCCCAGAAGCAAAGATTTGAGTTTCAAATGTTGCTTAAAAATATGTATATATTCAAAAGGTTTGCACAAATTTTCATGATTTTTAAAAAATAGCAGATCTACAAGCTCATAGCGCAGCACTCGGTGCTGCGCTATGAGCTTGTATATCTGCTATTTTTGAATAGCCAAAGCATAAAAGGTTAAAGTGGTTAAAAATTATTGTCATGCTATATTAACACATTTTTCTGGGGACCCCCTGGAACCCCCTCAAGGACCACTGGTGGTCCCCGGACCACTGGCTGAGAACCACTGGTATAGAGCATTGTTACGTTTTCATCCCACTGACTGTGGAGAATGGTGACCAGCTGTCAATGCTACAGCCGCGCCGAGGGACCAAATAATAGAGCAGAGTCACAAACATGCCCACCTTCCCTCCCCACCCCAGACAAACAGGGGTTTCAAAGCATAGAGAGGGGAAATTCCAGCGTGCCCGCTCCTTTGAAAACAACCACAACAAGGCCCTCAGAAGTGATACTACGGTAAATGAGGCAAGTCCTGTCCCTCCAGTAGCCGTTTACAGGGAAAGGCCTGTGATCTTCGTACCTGCATGGCTAAGGCAGATACATTATCAGCACACAGACATTCCACTGATCCTGCACAGGAGAACCTTGACATCTTTTCATCTGGACTCGCCCTCCTTTCCCCTTTGTGTAGGAGCTGGATGACAACGACACACTGTTTGCCCCGGCGCTTTTTTGGTTTTGTACAAGCGGAAAAAAAGGACCCTAAGTGTGTGTGAAGGGATATCTTTAGAATCGCTGGTAATCAACCAGGGGTCCCCCAGCGGTACCTAGAGGGGGTTCCAGAGGGTTCCCATCTGAATGATCCGTAGTTAAGAACCAAAATGGACCCTTACGGGTCTGTTAACCCTTTAAGACCGGGAAAGCAGCATCAAAGTGTCATTTTAGATTTCTTTGGGCTATTCAAAAATCGTGAAAATTTGTGAAAATCTTGGAATATATATGAAATATAACATATTTAGTTCCAGGGACCCCTATGCAAAGATTTGAGTTACAAAAAAATCATTTTTTTCAAAAACAGCAGATCTACAAGCTCATAGCACGGCCCTATGAGCTTGTATATCTGCTATTTTTGAATAGCCAAAGAAATCTAAAATGACAGAGATGCGTTCCCGGATTGAATGGGTTAACTCAGAGAGTGTACAAATGGAACAAAAAATGGTCGAAAATTGGTCCAAATGGAACACGGTTCCATTTGTACCCGCTCAGAGTGAAACGAACACTGAGGATTTGACAGTGTACACACTGGGGTCTCAGAGATACACATCTGTGTCTGTGGGCCTAATGCTGGCTTTTCATGCGGAAGATTCTCTCTCTCCTTCCAAACTGTGAAACAGTGAGAGACAAAATCCTCTGCCTAAGTTGCTTGGCACCGAGCAAACCTCATAAATCAATGGCTTTGAAAAACACCCACACCTAATGCCTCTGATTTACCAGGGAGAACTAAATAACTCCTCGCTATTCAGCCAAGTCCGCGAGGTTATTAATCAGACAATACACTTGGGCGAGGACATGAAGATCCACTCTGTCATTGTTTAGCAAATAGATAGATGGACTTTTATTGATCCCGCAAGGACGTCCTTGACATTAAAAAGGGTCGAGAATCACCGCCTTAGAATCTAAGATGCTCTGGAGATATTTACTACGATGACTAACAGGAACAGCGAGGACGCTGTTATCTAGCATGCCGTTTATTTTGAGCAAATACTAGTTTTTGCACTGCCTGCCGCCCTTATTATGTTTCCATGGCACAAAGTTTGTGTACCTCTCGGGGTGTCCAGTTTCAGAGAAATCCGGTGGCACGCAGAACAAAAGCCATTCTGGATTTCATAACCAAGCGCATGGAAGGGAACACAATAAAACACTGGTCCAACACATGTTGTTATCATCAGCGTCGGTATCAATGATTTTCAAAACCAACAACGTGGAAACACGTGACGTGACGGACGACGAAAACAATTACGAGAGCAGGCCTGTGTGTTGACTTTCCCAGGGAGGAGTGCAGGTAAAGGAGAAAGAAAGAGAAAACATCAGGATTTACTGAAGCAAAAAAAAAAAAGAATAGCATTTAAGAGCACAAAAACAGCAGCAAAGCAAGGAGCTGTCATGACAACAACCTGGCAACGTCAGGCCACGGTCTCATCTTACACGTGGCTGTTCCAAGTTATGCATTGAGCATAACACACCCACACATTTCATGTCAACCTGTGTTTTTCTCTCTCTGGCTCCTGAAAAAGGAACGGAGGAGCAGACGGTAATTCCCATTTCCGCATCGGTAAGTCACGTCTCTCTCTCTCTCAAGAGATCTGAGAAAACAGCAATTTTCTATCTTGTTCCTGTAGTTAACTGTACCTTATATGAATCAGGGCTGCAGCAAGCTTAACCCATTGAGACCTGAAGCCGATTCTACATGTCTCCTAAATCTCAACAGTATTCTGAAAAACGTGTGTTTCTATATCAGTGGTGCTCAATCTTTTTCATGTCAAGGACCCCCAAAATTATATGTATTTGGCCACCGACCCCCATCAAAATATTTTGTTCCAGGGACCCCCAGAAGCAAAGATTTGAGTTAAAAATGTTCGCTTTAAAAATGTATATATTCAAAGATTTGCACACATTTTCGCGAATTTTCAAAAATAGCAGATCTACAAGCTCGTAGCGCGGCACTCGGTGCCGCGCTACGAGCTTGTATATCTGCTATTTTTGAATAGCCCAAAGTGTAAAATAATGCTTTTTAGCTCAAATCTCAAAATGACACAGTTCCAGGTCTTAATGGGTTAATACAACTATAGCCCCCGCCCCTACCTGTTTCTCTCACATACACACACACACTGTACAAACTGCACAACAACAGAGAACCTTCTTCTCAGTGAAAAACAGACTCCTGGCAGATGCCAACGTCAGCAGCAAACTAAAAGAAAGCACACAGACCCTTCCCTTAGTATGCTGCTGGAGGAGCCATGGCTGCAAAAAAAAAAATAGGGAGAGGAATCATTTGTTGGCTCAACACGCACAATGTTCTCAATCACTGTTGTTCTGTCAGCCTGGGCTCTGCTATAGTCAGCTGGCTGACTTTATGATCACCATTTACTGTTTATCTGGAGCAAAGATTAGAGGCAGCAGTAATGCAACACACTGCTGTTAATCCACACAGATTTACTCTTGTTTTGTTTAAGCTTGACCCCCCCCCCCCCCAGCCATGGGAAAACATGCATTCATGCTCGCTGGTACATTTTAAAATCCCCCCCCCCCCCCCCCACACACACACACACACACACACACACACAGTAGCTACTGACCCTGACTGAGGTGCTCTTGGCCTGAGCGCGTTGAGGCTGCGCTCCCGGGGCACCCTGTTCCCTGGGTCCGCCGCCCTGCACCCCCCTGGCCCCGGCGGCTCCCGACGATGTACCGTTGGCGATCACCACCACCGCGGCGCCCCCGGGTCCTCCTCCTCCGGCCCCCCCCCTCCGGGGTCTCTGCTTGATGCCGTCCAGCAGCCGCACCAGGAGGATGTTGCTGGGCAGCTCGTCCACGGCGCACTCCACCAGCGTGCGGCACTCGGGGCAGCGCAGCTCGCCGCGGGAGCCCAGGATGCCCTGCAGACAGCGGCGGCAGAAGGTGTGCTGGCAGGGCAGGACCTTGGCCGTGGCGTCCAGCCGCTCCAGACACACCGGGCACTCGAGCAGGTCCAACAGCACGGACTCGTCCATTCTCTCCACGTTTGGTGCCTCTCTCTCTCTCTCTCGCTCTACTACTACTACTGCAGCAGCAGAGGAGACATGGTGCTGA
Source organism: Gymnoscopelus microlampas (assembly GCF_963454915.1). Lineage (NCBI taxonomy): Eukaryota > Metazoa > Chordata > Actinopteri > Myctophiformes > Myctophidae > Gymnoscopelus > Gymnoscopelus microlampas. The sequence continues at coordinate 52,087,491 of NC_139946.1, read as the reverse complement.
TAAAAAAACGTTTGGGTTTTGGCAGCAGAAGCAGAACTTTCACGTCACTCCCATGCCTCGCCTATGGCCATGGCGTCTGCATTATCTGTAAAAAAAAAAGAGTTGAAATATGCTAAATCATTCGGCTGTAAAACAGGAGAAATAGGTCATTGCCCAGACAGATGGCGGAGGCAATTCTAGACTGTTGCTTTGCGATGCCGAGCACAAGAAACGTAATCTCACATGTGAATTTACATCATTACAACGGAAACGTTACACAGTCGTTGTAATCATAACCTGACGCACCAACACAGAGCGGGCTGTAACTTTAGTAGTTAGAAAACATTGACAAAGAAAACCACATTGCCCCATTTACTATCTAGGAAACCTCCATACACAAACACTTACACTCACACACAGGACCACAATGGAAATAGTCTCTTTGTGCTCATTGTGTTTTATCCCTTTGACAGATACGTACACATTATGCATATCTCTGCTGTCTGGCAGAAACCAGCTAACTCCAAAATGTTCATTTTTCAGGAAATGACCAAAACAAAACATAAAATGGAGTTAGGTGGTTTTGTTCATCGTTGATAAGAACAGCTGAATGGACCTCCAAGCTCTCAATGATGTTGGAGGTCAAAAGGAGGTGGAGCCTGGAGTCAGCAAAACCAGCTAACTCCACCCCCCTATGGTGGATTTAGCTGGTTTAGCAGAAAGTTTGAGGATCCAATGGAGTTAGCTGGTTTTGTCAGAAGCGCTTTTTAATACCTTTCGTTGGTTCAATATTTGTTTAATCAACACACAGACACAAAGGGTGTTCAATAGCAAAATAGGAAAAATGCAAAATCGGAAAAATGGAGTTCGCTGGTTTGTGCTGGACAACAATGATTATGCATGTTGTCAATGAAAGATGTCAAAGCAAGCAATCCCAGTATACTGTCTGTAGCTAAGACTTTGACACTTTGGGTACTGAGAAAAGCGCTATATAAGTCGGATGTATTATTAAGACAAAGAGTTTTTCTTACTCAGTCTAAAGCACATCTACGTGTTCTGACATCAAATGAGCAACATGTTAGTCAACATAACATGAGAGATTACAGGATAAGGCACAACAGTAGGACAGGAGTGAAAGCCAGTGATTTCCCTCACAAGGTAACCTACCTGTCAGCTTATCTGGCCTGTCATATATTATGGAGTAATGCAACGCAATGCAACAGCAATGTAACAGTTCTGAAGTCTGTTCCTAACAGCAGGACAGGAGTGAAAGCCAGTGATTTGCCCCACAGAGCTGAGGTTATGTTCACCAGTAAACCTACTGTATCTGTCAGCTTGGAGTAATGTAATGTAACACTACAGTAATATAGAAAAGGTAAAACGGTAAAAAGGTAAAACGATGTTAATGGGTCTGGAAGTAAACATTCCCAGCTCTCACAAAGCCCATTCTGGCGTGTTTGGATGGAAACCTATAACTTAAACAAGTCGTACTTGTACTCGGCAGCCAGCAGTGGTGGAAAGTAACTAAGTATATGTACTCAAGTACTGTAATTTAGTACAATTTTGGGGTATCTGTACTTCCAATTTTCAAATACTTTTACTCCACCACTACATCTCAGAGGCAAATATTGTACTTTTACTCCACTACAATTATTTGAAAACTTTATTTACTAGTTACTTTGCAGATTTTGATTATTATAATAAGACATACATGAACCACTTCAGCCGTATATACATTTCAGGCCATTTGAAAATAGCAGATCTACAAGCTCACAATGCCTTGCATCCATTTTTAAAAGATGTTTATACATTTGATAGATGTTTATATATATTTGAAAACTTTAATGGGACATTCTGTATAATGAGTACTTTCCACTTTTGACACTTTAAGTGAATTATACTAATATACCTTTGTACTTTTACTCAAGTACATTTTGAATTCCGGACTTTTTCTTGTAACAGAGTGTTTCTACATTGCAGTATTGATACTTTTACTCAAGTAAAACATTTAGTGAGTACCTTTTCCACCACTGCTCAGCAGCAGAGCAGCCAGTGAAACATTGTAGCCAGCATTACATAATAATACTCCATTACACTGGCTACACTGTGACCATAGACATAGACATGTAGTTGTTTTACTGCAGTAAAGACTCTAGTAAAGCTTTGTTTAAAGCAAACATTAAAAAACAAGTCGTTTAACTTCAACGTCACAAGTTCAAAGGACATTTAAAAACTGTCCTAGTACAGTTAGCTGGCTATGCTAACGGGCTAACTTTGATATGTTTATAACGTTACAAAGTAACGGGAAGGAGTTTGTTTTGTCGTGTTTTAAACAATGGTGTAAACTAAAGTAACTAAGTATATTTACTCAAGTAGTAGTTAAGTACACATTTGAGGTATTTTTTTACTTTACTGGAGTATTTACAAATTTCCTGTAATGTTACTTCTACTCCACTACATCTCAGAGGCAAATATTGTACTTTTACTCCACTACAATTATTTGAAAACTTTAGTTACTTGCAGATATACATTATTATATCATAAAACATACATTAACCACTTTAGCCCTATGTTATACATAGACTATTTACAAACATTTGAGTACTTTAAGTATATGTTGATGCCAACACTTCTGTACTTTTACTCAAGTAAGACATTTAACAGCCCTTTCACTTGTAACAGAGTATTTTTATGTTACGGTATTGCTACTTTTACTTAAGTAAAACATATCAGAGTACTTCTAACTTCTTCCAACACTGATTTATAAGTTGATAAAGTTGTTTTCTAGAGGAATTATCGACACTAGTGTCGTATCGCGATATTCATTCGGCACGAGCGCGAGGCAGTCGCTGTCGCTCGCTCGCGCTGGCCAGAAAAAAAAAGAGGAAAGAAAGACCAGATCTACAAGCTCACAACGCTTCGCATTGCGACGCGTTGTGAGCTTGTAGATCTGTTCTTTCTTTCCTCATAGTGTAGTGTAGTAGAGTGTTAGCCCCGTTAGCCGCTACTTACCAGAGTCTCTCTCCCTTCCTCTCTCACTCTCTCTCTCTGTGTGGTAAGTGGGGGTCTCTCGCTCTCCAGGACCCTCAACACTCTTTAAAGAAGAAGAAAAAGACCCTCTTAATGTTAATAAACACCTCCTATAGGAGTCTCAGTGTAGACACACTGGACAGAGGAGGAGGAGAAGCTGTGCTGCTGCTGCTCCGCTGTGGAGGAGCGCCATGTCCTACTGACTGTGTGTGTGTGTGTGTGTGTGTGTGTGTACTACAGACTGCTGTGTTGATGGACTCTATGAAAGGGAGGAGGAGGAGGAGGAGGAGGGCTGCCCCTCTGGTCCGGGAGGAGGGCGTCGATTTGTCGGATGATGTGTCAACGCGGTACCCCCCCTCTAGCACGCGCGGGTGCGTGCATGTGGCATGTGCGCGGCACGCACGCGCGCACACACATGCACGTGCGCGCGCACGCGCACTCCCCCACACACACACTCTCCCCCCCCCCACACACACACACATCCATAACATAATACAGAATAATACACTCATCCACACACACACACACACACACACACACACACACACACACACACACACACACACACACACACACACACACACACAATCAATGGGCTTTCATGAATTTCATGAAAGATTAGACATTTTAATGTTTGAATTGTTATGGAACATGTACACTAATGATGTCATTCATTTTGTAAGACTTTTTGCCCCTTTAACACTCCCGGGTCCTGCCATTTCTCTGTTTACCAAAGGAGATTCCAAGCCAATAGAAACTAAAGCCTTTCCCCTCCTGGAAAGTTTGCACTCTGACATAGAAGCTATTGTTCTTGAATTAATAATAATACAAATAGAATAAAGTTTGCAATCTTCTTTGAAATGACCAAACCTGTCTACCAATGATGTCATTGGTAGACACAAGGTAAGTTTCTGAACTGTGGAGAGCCCTCCTCTGAAACACTAGTACTTACTGAGTAGACACAAATGGTGCCATCTTATAGTGAGCATCATGAGGACTAATTATATGAAGATAGGTTGAAAATACGCAAAGTGGTCCATCACGCACGCACGCACGCACGCACGCACGCACGCACGCACGCACGCACACACACACACACACACACACACACACACACACACACACACACACACACCCCTTACATAGGCTATATACATTATACATACATATATACACATACATAATAGAGGGTGGGCCGTGGGGGCACTTTCATTACAAATGAGTCCATGAGATAGAAAAGACCTTTCACCCATTAGCTGCGATAGGGCTCAGCTGCACCAAGCAGCGAGAGAGAGAGAGAGAGTGAAACCATAAAGGATGTGATTTACATTGATCTCACTCAGAGGACGCCGCACTTTGACAGGGAGGGCGAGGAGAGGGGGGAGGGAAGAAAAATGAGCAATAAAGAGTAGATTTATATGGAGGTGGCCCTCTTCTGTCACCAGCGGTCCTGTGTAGGAGCTGGCAGGAGCTCTGGTGCTCATATTTCATCTGTGTGTGTGTGTGTGTAGGCAATGTGCACTGCTACCCGCCCCCCCTCCACAACCCCCACACAGAGACAATAACCCCTGGCCCTCTTTTCATGGACGACCCCCGTGTACTGCCCCACAATCCCATTTTTACACGTGTTTTGTGAGAGCCTCTATTAAAAGCTAGCAATTATTTTTTTGTTAAGCTAAAAAAAAGGCAACATGAGTGATTCCCTGACCATGAGAGGTAATCAGTTTACCATTATAACCACACAGTGTGAAAATGTTATTCAATTTCACAAACAACACACACACACACAAATAAACACACACACACACACACACACACGAGATAGCAGTGACAGCTGCATTATTGCCTATAAACAGCAAAGCGGAAAGCAGAGGCAGAGGACAATTTTCCCCTGCAGGGATCAAATCTGACAACTTAATGTCCTCTCTTGTAGAGCAGCCTACAGCCAACATCACAGGGAAAACGTGACAAACACCGAAGGGGCAAATAAATACAAAATTGAAATCAATAAATGTCTTGTACAGTAATCAGAGCCTACTCATCCTTTGCAATAACATTGTTCACAATTAGGACAACATGGTAACACCATACAATGAATCAATCAGTCAATCGATCGAGACATTTAGAAAATAGCTGATCTGCAAGCTCCCTATACATCAACGCGACTTGTGAGCTGGTAGATCTACTATTTTCCCACTATTCGTTGTACGGCAAAGTACATAGGGCTTATAAGTGTTTAAAAAAACCTTAATTGATACAGGAGTAGGAGAAAATCCAGGCATTTCATCTCATTTGCATTCTCCAGATAAGACTTGAAGACTTACTACCTCCAGCCCTGAGGCGAAGCGCTTTCAAATGAGATCACACACCACGGCTGAATGTCAATGAATGCCTCCCAGATAAAGAGTGAACACCTGCATCTGTGGTGGTGGGCTAATTTTCCCTTTGAGACTCGAGATCAATCCAGCTACAGGCAGCCTCCTGGGGAATTAATTCAAGCCAGGAACTAAATTAATTTCATCCCCGGGATTATGTCAGGCAACAACAGGGATGTGTGGGAGAAAGCAAGACAGTATTAGCCATAATCCATGTCTGATCTGTCTCTTGTCCTCGCTGCTACCTTTCATTTGCAGCACAGCTGTTAAATCCTACACGTGTACAAGGGGATTTTTATGAACGCAGCAAGAGACATGTACTTTCCTATTGTGAATACAGCTGAAATTAGGTCTCGCCTAATTCACATGAATAATTGCTTTACTCTCTTAACAAACTACTTAACACTGATCCTGGATTCATTGTGGTAGTCATCTCATCTCATTTGAATGTGAACATTAAAAACCTACATCTTCAAATCTAGAGGTGGTACTGCAGCATTATTCCAGAGTCCAGACTGAACCTAAAATACTGCCCTGCACCATTATATTGATCAAAGTGAGACGTCAAACAAGCCCCCTGGGAGATAAAACAAGCCCCTCGAGAACTGACACATGAACAAGCTAAAGCCTGCCTTCCATGTAAATGCTTTCCTCATCTACATTGTAATTCACTGCCGAACATGAATCTGCCAACCAGGCTTATAATGCAATTCACAAAGCAAGACATGAAATAGACTGTGTAAATTAGAACTGTAACAGCAGACAAATACAGTATGCTTCCTCGCTATAAATATATTGAATGTACTGATTTGTTGCGTGCGGTCGATTGGTGCCGTGCCCTGCAATGTTTCTCAGTTCACCCAACACAGTTTTTACAATACACTTTAAATCAAATTACAGATGACAGTATACAAACGATAAAATATCTTCCTTTGTCTGTTTTTAGGAGCTGCGACTGTGCAGTTATTTATGGCTGAGCTCAGAGGACAAGAGGAAATGCAGCCACATGTCCCCCAGGCACCCTAAACCAAATAAGGTGGAGGAATATTACAGGTCTTCCTGGTATCATGACAGAATGGAGGTTTCTATACATAAATCTGGGTCTCTCTCTTCAAGTGTGCAAGAGGAGCATTGTTACGAATGTCATGCACCCTTAGCTGCCATACACACTATAGAGCCTGCGCAAAGCACAATAAAAAAGAGCATTTCTAGTCTTAACTTCCAACCTGGCGTGATTATTGTGTCATTATAGACAAGCATTTTAAAAAAAAAACATAACTTATTTTCTCGCATTTCTATAAGCTCATGAAACAGGGCATACTGTGTGCTTAAGGCAGCTACATGTTTAATGTACCCATTTCTAAGTTACCCATTCATGTCCGATGAGTTGTATCACATGTACAAAACAGAAAATACATACGTTTATTTAAAAAAAAAGTGTTTATTACATAGAAACATTTACAATGCTTAAATTATCAAATATGCATTATTGTTATCATCCGTTGCTTTCTCTATCTGTACAATTCCCTGCGCAGAATAGTGTTATGAGCTGACACTACATCAGTGATTCTCAACCTTTTTCCATTTCAAGGACCCCCAGTTTGATATATTATTATATTTCTTTTATCTCTGGGAACCCAATCTAATCACTGTAAAGTCCTCAGTGTTAAATTAACTCTCAGAGTGTACAAATGTAACCAAATAATGGTTCCATTTATATCACTCCATTTGGTCCCCGGACCAGACGTTGAGAAACACTGCGCTACATAAGTCAGCACTTCCGTGCAGCTGGCTACATTACTATGGCAACGCACAAGACCCCCCACCCGGCACCCACCACCCCCCCACTCACTCCCTCCCTCGCTCTCTCGCTCTCTCTCTCTCTCTTTGAACCAACATGGCTTCACCAAGCCGTTAAGAAACATGAAAAAGCAAAAGATTAGACAACGCTTAACACTTAAAGTCTGATGGTACAAAGTTGTAGGAAAAAGGAGGTTTCAACCGGTTTGTCTGTGGAATTGTAGCAAAACAATGTTTACTGTGTACATAACGGAGGGTTTTCTTGCACGGTTTAAATGTCTTGAAAGCTCGCGACAAAGTGTGCGGCGGGCACCCCTCCTCGGAATTAGAATGAGCACCTGACTGCGAGCGGAGCCAAAAAAGTGGCGTTGCCATGGAGGGCCCGTCCAGTGGAACGCCACTGTGGACTCTCAATGAACCGTGAAAAACCAGAGTGAATGTAGTGTAGGGCTTTTTGGAAAGTCAGCGAATATGACGGCACACACACTGACACGGACACGTTTCAATAAGTTATGGACACGCACATTCATAGATAGATACATACAGATATATCTGACAGGAACCTTGACGTACGGCTGGGCAATGAACCGAGTACAAACCGATATGTAGAACCAATAACGGACTTAATCTGGCTCATGTAGGTTAATGGAATAATCGAAAAGTAGTTTTTTCTCTTTTTTTATATATATATATATATTATTTAACATTTCTTCAATTGAATCAATGAATTGACATGAACGAATTCTAATAGATCAATTAGTCTGATTAACCAATTAACCTGTATTATACTTCGTTGTACAATGGTGGGGTACAAAAAATGTTAAAATAGCCGATCTACAAGCTCACAACACGCCCAATGCAACGCGTTGAGCTTGTAGATCTGCTATTTTCACTATTTTTATTTTATTATTATTTTATAATCAACATTTTGGAACACAGTAACAGTGATATTGATTTATAGTCACATCGCCCAGCCCTACGCTGTCGTTACACTTTGGTTAGTACTAGGGAACACGTACTGGATAATAATGCACTTTTCTCTGCGTGAATGATTGGTTAGAAAAATGGTGTTTAGGTGCCGAAAGCCAACAAAAACAAATGCTGTCTGAAAACAGTTCATTAAGTGCACCAGTTCCTCATCATCATGCAAGTGTGCCTGAAACACTTCTTAGATGCATTGCTCTGACGCGTTTCATGCATAGACACTCTTCCTGCAGCGCGAAGCCACGTCACGGGAAGACTTTGGACGGCCAGCAGATTGTCGTTTTGCTGCCGGCCACATCGGTCGTCAGCCATAATACTATTCATCGTTGTCTGAAAGAGAAATTGGGGTAGAGGTAGGGGTTAGGGGTAAGGGGTTAGGGGCACAGGGAGACAGAGGGAGAACGTACATGATGTTAGAAGGGATTAGATGGGCAGTAGCTGGAGTGCTTGAGTACACAAAGGGCCCCCCGAGGGGTCATGGGTCACATCATCTCTCTTAATCTGGAGTGATGGAAATGGCGTGAACGGCTCCAGAATGCCAGAGATAGCTATGCAACTTTCACCCCGCGGCCCCAACGCATAGGTCATCCATGAAACAGCATGAGTCACACGGAGCGTGTAACGGGAAAATACAACTGACCTGATGCGGACCGTTTCATATTATTTACACATTCTGTTATTAATCACTGTGTAACCGCCACTGATGTATATTTGTCACAAAGATATTTACCCACTGCCTTTACAGTTTATAGTGCCATTGTCCCACCGTGAGCAAGCAATTTTTGCGACGGCGGCAGCAAAAACTTGAGGGACATTATATCTGATTACTGTAGTAGTACAGTTATGCCCCCTCCCTGAAAATGCAGCTCAACTATGCATACCTTCTGGATTGCTCTGTTATCGTTAATCTATTATGCCGTTAAAATGATTGAATTTATGACGGTGAATTTAATTCTGGCCCTCAGGGTCTCACTTTAGACTTGAAATAATTTATTGTTGTTCACGTAAATGCAAGCCCTTTTATTTCTCTAAAGTATAGTCCAATAACTTACTCATTACTCTCCCCTTCTCATACATGCCCTGAACAGTGTGAAGAATCTCTCTCATTTATTAACAAAGCTGAGAAGAATAAGAGTCCAATCCAATTGGACCAAAACCAAATTTTGCAATGAAAATCTCATTTTTTTCCCCTTGTGACATAAACTCAAACATGTGCTTATGACCAACTTCAGATACATGACTTAGTTCTCCTCTAACGTCCACAAACGCATCTGAAAACTAAGCCGCCGCTAATGCTCAAGAAAGAAGAGTCCTGGCACTTCCTGTCTCCCAGGAAAGGTTCAGGAGGAGACAACTGTTCTGAATTATCTTCCAGCCCTTTGTGCCTTTTTAGGAGAAAAGAGAAACGAGTAGAATAGAGAATGTAAAGAACTTTGATATAGAATAGCTGAATTGAGAGAAAGAGCTTCACTCTTATCTTGAGGAAAGTCTGTGTAAGTCAAACAAAGAGAGACGCTCTGCGTTCCTCGTCTTGATGACTGACTTTGGCGGAGAGAAGCGGTGTGTTTCACATCCCCTCTCTCAGTCCCTACGTGACTGGGTAAAGCCATGGGGCCTTGGAGAGGGAATAGGATTTGGCACATTAGATTAACCCATTCAAACCGGGAAACGCATTCCGTGTAACCACTTTATCCATTATTTTATACTTTGGGATATTCAAAAATAGCAGATATACAAGCTCGTAGCGCGGCACCGAGTGCCGCGCTATGAGCTTGTAGATCTGCTATTTTTGAAATTATCTTGGAACATTTGTACAAATATTTGAATATATATATATTTTGTATTTTGTAACTCAAATCTTTCCTTCTGCAGGGGTCCCTGGAACAACATATTTTGAGATGGGGGTCCGTGGCCAAATACACATCATTTTGGGTGGTCCTTGACATGAAAAAGTTTGAGAACCACTGATACAGAAACATAGGTTTTTCAAAAAAACTGTTAGGATTTATTAGACATTTAGAAGATTTGAGTTACAAATGTTTGACGATTTTCACGAAAAAATCGGTGCCGCACTATGAACTTGTATATCTGCTATTTTTTTATAGCCCTATGAAATCTAAAAATGACACACAGATGCGTTCCCGGTCTTAATGGGTTAAAAGTTCTCTCTGAGCTCTCACACGGCATGCTGCGCTGGGAAAGAGGCATAAAATATAAAAAGGACAATTCATCACAGCCTCCAAAAACACGGCAATTAAAAAAAAAAGGAGGCACACGTGTGCTGCTGTGGCCCACGGCGGTGATGTTAAGACAAAAGGAGAGAGGAGTGTGGTGAGAAACGCAGGGTTGAGGGAACAAAGAGACGAGGAGGAGAAGGAGAAGCTACAGGACCTCGTCTGACCAAACTGATGCTTAAATGCGTTTAAAGACAGACAATGGACAATGCCAGAGGTGTGCCTAGTGTGCCTAAGGACAAACGTTCTGTTAAGTTATAGATAGATCGGCCTAATTTCAGCGAGTCAAGTTAGTCTTTATTATCCCCCGAAATAAATTGGGGAAGCAACAGCAGCAGCAGCATCAAATACACACAATAAAAGTTGTCTCTTAGCTTGAGGGCAGTAAAATGCCACACTCGGCTGGTAACTACACTCAAAGGAAATCGTCTTATATTCATCTCTCTCCGCTGGGCACCACAGTCTCAGCTCTGTCTCTCCAACAGGAACATAAAATGAAATTATATCAAACAATAAAATTCTACACTGCAACGCAACACAGTTTCACATTGGGGAAACTTTTCCAATTTTGGTAGATGAAAAGTTCAGTCTTTTTTTCCTCAGACAAAATGGCTTGGGACTTTGATCTAATTTTGTAAAAGCGTAACTGACCACAGTGACCAGCTTGCAAACTGAAGTGACAAGCTGAGGTTTCAATGAGGGAAAAAAAGTTAATACGATACTTGATAGCTACTTATTGATTTAAATGGATTCATTTAAAACAAGTGTAACAACATCTCGAGTTCTCGACTCAATCTGCTCTGAGGAAGGCTGAGGCCGAAACGAGTCAAGCGTTCGCAATAAATAAGAAAGTATATCTGAGCCAGTCTTGCATCCTTTATTTTGGAGTGATGCTTTTTCCACTTCGGTGGTATTTGAAACAAGTTATATTTATAGCTGAGCACCCACCGTCTAAACATAAAGGCGTCCAGAGGAAGTGCACCGGCTTTTTTTCCAACATCTCAACTCACGTTGGATGAACAAATCAGACTCTGCAGTCACTGATCAGTATCATCACACATTATACAGTTATTTTAAAACATGCAGCTGATGGCTAAATGATGATTATTCATCGTAGCTTTAATCTAATGGGCTGCATCTTAACGTACACCTTTCCCCTGATCATTCCTTCCTATAATTATCCACCTACTGTACCTACCTACTTACTTATCTAACAGCTACATCAGTGATTCTCAACCTTTTCAGGCCGCGACTCCCCAACATAATCATATTTGAACTGACAATCACTTGGAATCGTAGGAGTTGAGGCATTTACTTTTGTTTGGCTTGGAATATAGCTGATCTACAAGCTCACAACGTCTCTCATTGCGAGGCGTTGTGAGCATGTAGATCAGCTATTTTCATATTATTTGACAATTTGGCCAATGTTTGACCAGCTTTTATAGTTTAGTTTGTTGCTTACTTTTGACCCAGTAATGGTCATATTTCCAAGACTTTTCCAAGACTAGAAAAACTGCATAACTGTATACTGTGTAAAGACAGCTTTTGGTATTATGCACAGCACTTGGGTCAACTTTGGTTGTTTTTAAATGTGCTTTATAAATAAAATTGACTTCACTTTTCCAGGATGTGTGGGAAGTTGGGAACCCTGGTAGTTCTTTCCTTTGTTATTTTTAGTATTTTCAGCAACCTCTTGTGGACATATTTGCAGTCTGAGTGACATACATATAGTGACATATACATATACACAGACTAGAACTGTCACTTTCCATTCCAAATTTAGTTTGAACCTGGTGAGGAACTACATTTTTGTACTGTTTTTTACCACAGTCTGATAGTCTGTTGGCCAAGCTAACGGGCAATCTGTGCACAAGTCTCTCTTTCCCTCAGCAACACCAGGAAGGCAGCCGTCATGTATTGAGTGAACAACCGAGAAACCCAATTATGGAAAAAAGTACTGTGTGAAAAAAGTAACGTAGTGACCTAGGCTATTAAATTAAATGAATTGCCAAGCTGTGCTGCTGAATGGATAATCTCAGCCCCAAAGCACCTAAGAAGCTGTAGAAGAATAGAAGTGTGTGAACAAGCATGTAGATGATAGCTAAATGTATGATAAAGTTAAAGCTGTTTGCCTTATCTTGTGGAGGGTGGGTGATAATATTCAAATATAGTTTGATTTTTTGGAAAAGATGTCTGCCCTTAGTGCCCTAACACAGACAAACTTCACTAGAACATGTTTGTACTTGCTTTGCACGTCTCAGATAGAGTGCACCTCATGTCTAACCTCATGTACACACCTGCTGCTACGTGGACCTACCCATGCGTTGCCACTCTTTAACAGCTTATGTCTAACCTCACACACCTGCTGCTATGTGTGCATTTAGATATCTTTTTATTTTTCTCCTTGCCCCCCCCCTCCCCTTTTATGTCTCTCCAGGAAAACAACGAATGATGGAGCTTGCACAAAAATGAATTTTAACCACTGATTTCGACCTGTGAACCTGTGATGTGACAATAAAAGTGATAAATAAAGCACATGTGATACTAACCCTCTTGATACGCCCCGTCTGCCATCACCAGGTGAAGAATGTTGGGGTACAGGTGCTGGTGCTCAGTACCCAGAATGCTCAGCACCAGACTGGAGCCCAGGTCGATGTTCTCGTCCTCGTCTTCGTGGATGGCCTTCAGCGGACAACAAGGACGACAACAGTTACCACCAGTGGTTCTCAAAGTGGAGTCCGGGGACCCCCAGGGGTCCTTGGGGGGTTCCAGGGGGTCCCCAGCAAAATGTTCACCACTTTAACCCTAGATACATCGGCTATTGGAAAATACAATACTTGTACCGTATCTACTATTCTCTAAACATCTGCATTATATCTGCTATTCTCTAAACATCTTGAAAATTGTGAACAATTTGGAATATTACATATACTGTATATAATTGGAACACAAATTGTGTATGGGAGTCCCTGTTACAAAATACTTTCTAAATACATACACATACAAACATACATTTGGGGGTCCATGACATGCAAAAGTTTGAGAATCACTGAGTTAACCCATTCAATACGGAAAACGCATCTGTGTCGTTTTAGATGTCTTTGGGCTATTCAAAAACTATTTTTTGTAACTCAAATCTTTGCTCCGGGGGGGGGGGGGGGGGGGCCTGGAACAAAATATTTAGAGATGGAGGTCCGCGGCCAAATACATATCATTTTGGGTGGTCCTTGACATGAAAAGGTTTGAGCACCGCTGATATAACAACGTTTTTCAGAAACCAGTTAGGATTTAGAAGACATTTGTAGACACGTTCCCTGGTTTGAATGGGTTAATCAACCACACACCACCTGGTGGTTCAGAGGGAGCTGACATGAACCAGACAACGCTCACCTTAATCTTGTTGTAGGCCTCGATGAAGTTCTCAAAGCCCATCTGCTGCTCCAGGTTGAAGCGGAGCTCCTCAAGGCGGCTGAAGATGCTGTCGTGATGCTCCACCGCTCCGCTCTCCTCCTCTCCACTGCCGTCTGTGTTTATCATCAACACACAAAACACATAAAAACACCATTAGAATATGTTATTGCTTCCTGCTTACCAGATGTCAGCACTTGAGCAATAATCCATCGACAGCCAGAAGGCCCCGAGGACAATCTGGATGAAAGATTGCCAGGACAAAAAGCGCATGTGCCTGGTGGATGATCCAGTTGGTACACTCACTGACCATTATCCTCACTGTCAGTCGAAACCTTCCATCTCCATATTTATTTCATTTTCTATACATCAATGCTATTGGCCATAATTAATGTCTCTCTGTGAGGTTTAGAGTCACATGGATCCGACTTCGAATCAGACTACTGTCTTGTCTTGCATTTCTCTCTCTGCTCTGGGTTTCCTGTCTTTGTACACTCTCCCATCTAAAGAAAACATTAAAAAACAAATCACCCCTAATAGGAAGAATCTTAAAAAATAAATAAAATAAAATGAGCTGCCCAGAAGTCATTTTTCCTGCATCTTTGTTGAGTGACTCAGGTAAGAGTGGAAACATCCTTACAACACCCATTTGTTCATGCATTATAACTGTATGGCATTATAACTGTATGGCATTATGACTGCATTATAACAGTATGGCTTGCATTATAACTGTATGGCAATTGGATATAGAGTACCCAAGTTCTGATGTAAAGCCCACGCCTCCTGAGCTTGTATTTCAGCTATTTTCAACATAATATTGACAAATCAAAAACAAAATTGTGAAAAGAATGGAATGATTTTGAAAAAACCTTAAACAAATCTTATGGAGGTCCTTGGCACAACATCTTTTCAGATCTGGGCCCGCGGCCAAATACTTCACAACTTTGGGGACCTTGAACATGAAAATATTTGAGATTCACCGCTCCATTACTCGAGGTGTGAACGCCGGTTTTCAACCCTTTTCATATCAAGGTCCATTATTTATTCGGCATTTGTGCCAAGGACCATTTGATGAGATTTAGCCTCTCAAACCCAAGACTTTTTTTGTTTTAGTTGGATACGATTCTGTCCACAATTCCATGTTGTATTCTTTTTTTAAATATATTTTTGGGTCTTTTTCTGCCTTTATTGATAGGAAAGTAGGCTGACAGGAAATGGGGAGAGAGATGGGGGGGGGGGTGACACGCAGCAAAGGTCGTCGGGAACGGGAGTCAAACCCGCGACACGCTGTCAGGCTGGATTACCAGCCTATGTGGTATGTGCCCAATTCCATGCTGAATTAATGTTGGTGTCATTAGGAGAGAGAACAGGCAAACGTTGATCAAAATAGCAATTCTTTAAATAAGTAATGCAGATGTTTAACAATAATGTAACTCTTGAGAGTGTAAAATGAAACCAAATGGACCCGTAAGGGTCCATTTGGTTTCATTTTACACTCTCAACTCTCCATTTACACTCTTACATTTTACACTCAACTCTCCATCATTTAGCTGGGGACCACCTGGAACCTCCTCAAGGACCACCGGTGGTCCCCGGAACCACTGGTTCAGAACCACTGTCTTACCTGAATGCCATTCCTCGTTGAGCTGGCTGTTGCTGCTGTGATGCTCCTCCTCCCCGTCCCCATTGGTCAGGAGCAACTCCCCGGCCTCTTCGTCGCCGGGGCTGCCGTTGGAGCCTCCTTCTTCCTCCTCCTCCTCCTCCTCCTCATCCTCTTCATCATCCTCCTCATCGTCCTCATCTTCATCATCATCCACAGCCATCCGTTGTTCATCTTCGTCCTCCTCCTCTTCCTCTGCCCGCTCTGCAGCGGCCCCGCTGGCCCCGGGCCCCAGCTTCACCTCCTGGGTTCCTAAACATGAATGGAAGGTCTGGAAAAGTGTGGAATTTGATTTGAGTCATTTCCAGGAGAAATATGCAGAGGACAAATTTCATGACGGTAAATTTCTGTTAGTAAACACATTTCATGTACTGTATGTACCCAGACCCCCAGAGTAGAGACACCAGGGTTCATGTGGTTAACCCATTAAGACCGGGAACGCATCTGTGTCATTTTAAATGTTATTGCACAATATAGGCTATATATTTTTTGAAACAGCATTTTTAACTGAAATCGTTGCTCCTGGGGGCGGGTCCCTGGAACAAAATATTTTGAGATGGGGGTGTCCGCGGCCAAATACATATAATTTTGGGGGTCCTTGACATGAAGAAGTTTAGTTCCAGGGACCCCCAGAAGCTAAGATTTTAGTTAAAAATGCTGTTTAAAAAAATATATAGATTCAAAGATTTTAAAACAATTTCACGATAGCCAAGTATAAAATAATGTTTATAGACTAGAGCAAAAAACGTAAAATGACACAGATGCGTTCCAGGATTGAATGAGTTAATAAACATATACATTTTTATACACAGATGTGACAAACATGGTCTGAAAAATCTACCGCAAAATTCTGTAAGTTTGAGTCTGGAAAAAGTCTGGAATTTTGAAATGTAAAAAGTGTATGAAGGAACCCTGCAGCACCTCGTCCTCGCCGGGGTTCCCGTTGAAGTCTCCTGCATCGTCCTCCTCGTCCTCCGGGGGGCTCCTGCCGAACACTCCCTCCTCCTCTTCCTCCTCCTCCTCTTCCTCTTGCAGCAGTCGCTCCATGGAGGCCCTGAGCTCCCGCAGGTCCTCATCCTCGTACACCCTGTGGAGGAACAAGAACAGGGTTGGGAACCGGAACCCGGGGGAGGTGTGAATCGGAGGAACCGTAATCGGTTCCATCAAATTTGGAACCCGTTTCCGGAAACGGTTTTATCACACTGTCAAGAGACTTCACTGACTATACAATGCAATACAATTAGAATACCCGTGGTTCTCTATCTATACATCTTCAAGCGCTTATCCGGAATGGGGTCGCGGGGGTAACAGTTCCTACAGAGACTTCCAGTCTTACCTTTCCAGAGCAACATTAGCAACTTCCTCCTGGGGGATCCCGAGGCGTTCCCAGGCCAGTGTGGAGATATGATCCCCCCATCTGGTCCTTGGTCTGCCCCGGGGTCTCGTCCCAGTGGGACGCGCATCCCGGGAGGCATCCGTACTAGATGCCCGACCACCTAAGCTGGCTCCAAGTCAAGGAGCAGCAGTTCTAATATTTTAAGATATTATAAGATATTTTATAATAATGTGTGGTTTTCCTTACTCCTCAGTCTCTGATTGGTCGTCATCCTTAGCGGCCTCCTCCAGGTCCTCTACGTCCAGGTTCCCGTCCGGGGGTCCGGCAGCGTGGCGGACCCCCCCGGCCCCGGTCCCCGACCCAGTCCCGGCGGGGTCCTGCTGCTGAGGGCTGAACGGCCGGCTGAGGTCTGGTAGTGAACACGTCCTCAACATCTGACATCACACGGTGCGCGCACACACACACACACACACACACACAGATATACACACACACACACACACACACACACACACACACACACACACACACACACACACACACACACACACACAGTTAATCAAACTAATCAATTATGAAAAATGACTCAACTCAATGTATCACTACCTGGTGATAGTTACAAGAGTGTATTATGGTGTGTGATATATGTAAGGTTATCAGAAAAACACAATCGTTGTTTAACTGTCTTCCATCCCTGTGTTCAAGGGCTTCTGTGGAAAGCCAACTTTTTAGCTGCTCATCAGTTCAGAAAAATAATTCATAGAATAATCACTAGGAAAAGAATCAATAGTTGCCGCCGTATTCTGAACACACCTGACAAGATGCTGGCCAACTGGTCAAAGACAGAAAATCAATAAAAAACAAAGAGCTCTTTTCATTCACATCACACCACAGTGAGATTTAGAAAACCACAGAAAGAGAGAGAAAAAAAAACTGTCTTAGCGAGCAATAATCCCCGGCGGTCTCCTGGGGCCGGGATTGAACGGCGGCCAAAAGCTTGTCCACATGGCCACACTAGTGACCACGCTCAGACGGAACTATTTCAACAAATGTGATTTGTTTTTTCTTTTCTCTTTGTTGTTTTTATTCATGAACCCAGAGGACAAATGGCTGAGGCAGGGGGAGTGTGCGCGTGTGCGTGCAGGCGGTAAGGGAGAGGCCACGGAGAGGCCGGTGGCCCCCTCCGTGGGCCGTGGCCCCCCGGTATGGTGACACAACAGAGACGTGGAAAAATTGCATTAGTAACGCTTGGTCTTCAGGCACAGCCCTGGCTGACAAAACAGACACAGACGGACGCGCACGCACACACACACACACACACACACACACACACACACACATGGGCCACAGGGCACAGGGCTGCACCTTCAGCCCGATTTATATTTACAGTAGTTATGCACCGGTACCGTGCCTCGAAAATAGCCAATCTGCAAGCTGGCTCACAGACTCTACAGTATATACTTGTGAGGACATCAGCATTTTAGGAGAGTGATTTTATGAACGTCACACTTGTGAGCTTGTAGATCTCTTATTGTCGGTGCATGACACCGGCGCGCAGCGCAAATGTAAATCAGGCATAGCTCCAAGTAACGCCAACCCATAAACCTAACCTCTAAATGTCTAATCTGACTCAAAATAACCTTTTGTTAACTATAAAAACAGCCATGTGGTCTTTATGAGGATCAGGAAAACGGTCGTCAATGTCTATTTCTCAAATCAAATTCTACTATACATTTAGCCCTCACAAGTATAGTAATACACACACACACACACACACACACACACACACACACACACACAGCCCGATTCATACTTACTTGCTAGCTGGTATTGCTCATCGAAAATAGCCGACCTGCAAGCTCACAACGCGTCGCACTGCGACGCGTTGTGAGCTTGCAGATCGGCTATTTTCAGCGCATTAGGACAAGTGGGGGCACGCACCGAGCCGTGCGCGCTCTACCGCAAAGACACAAGCTCATTTTCTCTCTCTCTCTCTCATGTATATAAATAACGTTGAGCTGAGTGGTGCGCCTCTGCGTCCCTGATGGAGGTTGTGTAAGACGCAGAGGGTGATGGATGTGCTCTCTCTCTCTCTGTCTCTCTCTCTCTCTCTCTCTCTCTCTCTCTCTCTCTCTCTCTCTCTCTCTCTCTCTCTCTCTCTCTCTCTCTCTCTCTCTCTCTCTCTCTCTCTCTCTCTCTCTCTCTCTCTCTCTCTCTCTCTCTCTCTCTCTCTCTCTCTCTCTCTCTCTCTCTCTCTCCCCTATCAGAGACTCCAGTGTTTTGCAGACCATGTGATTAATAGCACTGTGGCTCCGTTCCACGTCCACCTCATTAAAAAAAAAAAAGAAAAAAAAAACGGATGAAAAGACAAAAATACCTCCAGCCGACCAGTGTAGTTCGCTACGCACACACAAGGACGTGCGTCGTCTATTCGCAAACCTACAACCCCCCCCCCCCCCCTTCCCCCCACTTCCTCCGAAACAGCTGGTCACCCGTCGACCCCCCCCCATCCCATCACTGGTCTCTTGGGTCCCATAATGCAGTGTGATATTTGCAGTGATTGCTGACCACGCAAAAAAAAACGGGACTCTATGCATGGTCATGTTTGCTGTGGGAACGTGGGACTGCCTGAGGGGACGTTGTTGTTTTTTCGGTCTCAACACGCCTTGAAAACACACCTGTCGGGGGGGTGCCTGGTGGCTTAGCCATGTTAGTGAACAGACCATTATGCTCCATGTGAGCGCGAGGACGACCCTGGGTTCGATTCCGACCCCCCACCCCCCTCCCCTGTCTTGTCTCGCGTGTCTGTCCTCTCTCTCTCTCTTTGCCCTTGGGGTTCCTGTCTCTCTCTCTACACTGACCTACCTTTCGCTACGAGCTTGTATATCAGCTATTTTTTTGAAAAATCTTGAAAATGTGTGCAAATCTTTGAATGTATGTAAAGAGACAATTTGTAACTAAAATCTCTGCTTCTGGGGGATTCTACAAAGACTTACGTTGCTATAATATCAGTGGTTCTAAAACCTTTTCATGTCAAGGACCCCCCAAAATGATATGTAATTTGGTCCGCGGACACCCATCTCAAAATATGTTATTCCAGGGACCCCCAGAAGCAAAGATTTGAGTTACAAATGTTCGCTTTAAAAAATATATATATTCAAAGATTTTCACACATTTTCACGATTTTTCAAAAATAGCAGATCTACAAGCCTGTATATCTGCTATTTTTGAATAGCGCAAAGAAATAAAAAAAAGATGACACAGATGCGTTCCCGGTCTTAATGGGTTAAATGAACAATGGTGAGAACAGGAATACTACACTGCTGTTAGTGTACAGCATTGGTTCTCAAAGTGAGGTCCCCAGCTAAATGATGGACAGGGACCAAATAGACCCTTATGGGTCTGTAACTCTGAGAGTGTACAAATGGAACCATTTGTACACTCTCAGAGTTAAATTAACATTGATTTTACAATATGAATTGGGGTCCCAGAGACATACACTACATGCCATTATATGGGGGTCCGTAATGCATGTGAAACTGGGGGTCCTTGAAATTAAAATGGTTGAAATCGCTGCTAGAGAGCCGTAAAATCTTCTCTTATGGGGGTCCCTGGCTTATCTTTTCAAATGGGGGTCCGCGGTCTAATAAGTGTCTATTTGGGGGTCCTTGGCACAAAAAAGTTTGAGAACCACTGGTGTACAGCATTTTTTCTTGCCTCTCTCCGGGGGGCGGGGCGGGCGGGGCGCTCACCTTGGGGTTGTTGGCGTCGAACATGCCGGTGGAGAGGCCGATGAGCAGCGCGTTGTGCTGCTTGGAGCGGAGCGGCGAGACGGAGCGCGAGCGGGACGCCACCGAGGACGAAGACTCCTCCATGGAGGACTGGCCTGACAGCAGGCCCAGGGCGGCGGCACGGCGGCGGGCTGGAGAACACAGCTTCATGAAGAGAGGCTCCGGAGGATCACAGGCCGGTGGTAAACCTGCAGGAGGAGAAAGGAGGAGGGAAGCACATCGAGAAGAGGGGTTTCAGTGAACTGTCTAAACCAGTGGTTCTCAAAGTGGGGTCCGTGGACCCCCAGGGGTCCTTAGGGGGGGTTAGCTAAATTTGTTACAATTTGTCACTAAATTAGCGTCATCATTTTAACCACTTTAAAGGAGTAGTTCACCCCATGAAGCCTTAAATTCATGTATTATTTATTTCTTGTCATTCCTAAGCCAATAATTTGATTACCGGTGGAAAAAGATGCTAATGTATCCGGTAGGAGACACAAAGTAGACTTTTTGTGTCTCCTACCGGAGATGCAGACGGTCATCAAATTATTGTCTTAGGAATGCGACAAAAAAAAATAAAAAAATCATGAATTCAAGGCTTCATGGGGTGTGTAATTGATAGAAAATCAAGAAAATGTTTTGGGTGAACTACTCCTTTAACCATGCGTTTATACTTTGGCTGTTCAAAAATAGCAGATCTACAAGCTCATAGCGCGGCACTCTGTGCGGCGCTATGAGCTTGTAGTCTATGATAGAATGTCACGATACAAGCTATGAGCTTGTATCGTGACATTTTGTGCTAATCTTTGAATATATTAATTTTAAAGCGAACATGTTTAACTCAAATCTTTGCTTCTGGGGGGTCACTGTCACAAAATATAAGAGGGGGGTCCGCAGCCAAATATGTATCATTTTGGGGGTCCTTGACACAAAAGGTTTGAGAACCACTGGTCTAAACCACTTAAAAGCATTATACTGTCTTTACCGGGCCCCCCCAGGGGTCCGTACTAACCATTCAATTATGTAAGTTATTTGCAATTATTTGAGCGACAATTAATCGTCAAGTAAAATGTCATCATCGTGACAGCCCTCGTGTAGACAGACAAAAGGCCTGTCTACACGATGATGACATTTTACTTGACGATTAATTGTCGCTCAAATAATTGCAAATAACTTGCATAATGTAATGACTTTATACTTTATATGAATAGTGGAAATAGCCTCATGAAGAGAGAATGAGAGAATCATTTAGAATAGGTTTTATTGTTATCATCCCACCTACAGTATAGACAGTTTAGAATTCTGTACTCTAACAACAAAAATAATAATTATATATGTTCTCATGGGGGTCCCTGGCACAAACTCCTTTGAAATAGGGGTCCACACACTGCCTAACACATCAATTTGGGGTTCCTTGACGTCAATAAAGAGAACCACTGCTATAATGTAACTAGGATATCAGGTACACTTCAAACCTATCCTTCTGAATACATAAACATACTTAGAAATTGTGGACAAGTAAACAGCATACATCTAACTAACATACATACAGTACTGTAGCATAATGTGAACAAGTAACAGAGATACATCTGGATAACAGATCTAGCATCTATCTAAAGAGGCAGCTATGTACTGATACATAGAAATAAGGAGTGGAAGAGGGTGAGGTTAAAGTCTCTGAAGAGATGAGTTTTCAAACTGCGGTGAAAGATGAGAAGTCAGTCTGCATGCACACAATATCCACAGTATTCACTCACATCACGGCCTTGAATCAAGGTGCTTATAAATAAGAGTTGTTTTCCTATGCACTACAGAGAGAAAAGACAATGCAGATATGTGTGAGCCACAGCTACAACCTTGACTCCATTAGATGCTGTCTAGCTCCCAGCATTAAGATTCATTACTGGTGAAACGTCTAGTACACCATTGTCTCTCTTTTAGGTCGTAAACCCATCACTGGTATTTATCAGAATGTAGGGATTATTACATGTTTCATTTTTGTAATGATAGTTAATTTACGATCATTTCATACTTTAAGTTTTTTCTTATTTCTTATTTTATAATGATATCCTGTGCATTTTATTTGGTCTAAATCTTCTATTTTTTAACTTTTTAAACTCACCATCATTGCAAATGAGGGTCATTTCCTTGATGGTATAAAGATGAAATAAAGGTTGATGATGATTTGTTATGCACCTTAAATAACCACATTTCCAATATCTCCATGTGTGTGTATGATTCTTTACTTTCCCCAAAGCTAGCGATGGAAGATGTTACAACTGAGACCATGTGGATTCCTGTGGCAGGGGGCCATTTTATAACGAGACACATAATCTAATAACAGCATGGCGTCCGTGTAATGATAGCAAGTCAGTAGGGGTGCTCTTCATGAATGAATCGTTATCTTCAGTGTGGTTTGACGATCAGTCCTCTGATGATTTCGAGACCCGTTTCTCCATATAATAAGAGTGAATGGAACGGCTACTCCCCTGGTTCCTCCAACACAGAGGCACAGAGGCAACAGATGAAGATGATATGACAATATCTGGTCTTGAATCACGTCCAGGTACCTAACAACACTTAGTACCTAAATAACACTACCAAAAGAAAAAGGAGTTGGTGCCCCTAGAGGCAAAAACAAAGAAAGATTTTTTTTTTTTACTGAAGGACAAAGGATTTTTTTGTGTGTGGACTGTGGACCTACACATACAGTACAGGCATCTATGCTGATGGCTTAATCATTTAAACCTGGTATTGAAGAACACAGTTCATCATTGTCTCAACGAACAGAAACAAAACCCTGTTCTAGATTTTTGACAATCAGCTCTGTCTCCAATTAATCAGAAGTTAGAACTGACAATTATTTACATGATTTGTTTTGCCTTTATTTACCCAGGGGTGGTTCACTGAGAACAAATTGTCTTTTCCAGGAACGCCCTGCTAAAAAAAATATGTAATTCTTCGAGAAAAAAAAAGTTTAGGCCCGGACCACTGGCCAGGCGGTCCGGGCACCTAGGATCCAGTGTAGCCTTACAGAGCGTTGCAGGTTCAAGTACCAATCCCAACAGCCTTATGGCGTGTCACTCACCATCTCTCTCTCCCCGTTTCCTGTATAACTTCACTTTACAATCAATAAAAGGCATAAACAGCCTCATTTTTTTTCCTGGATAGAAAAGCAGAAAGCAGCACAGAAAAAGGCAGTGGCCCTTGGTCAGGAATGATAGAGCCTTTCTGTCTAAATCAGTCAGTGAATAATGGTCAGTTGGTGTTTATGGGAGCGCATTCCCCTTAGCCGTTCCTGAACAGCAGAATGGCGACCTGGCCCAAGTAGAAGTAGATGAAATGCTTCGTCTCGTGAGTGACGTAGCTGCCGAAGCTCCTCCCGACGATGCAATGCCAGACGCGGTTGTACTTCTTATCAAACTCCTTCTTGATGTGCGCGGCCATGTCTTTCTCCATGTTGTACTTCTCCAGGGCCTGCGTGGCACACTCCACTGCATCCTGCTGCATGTCCTCAGACATGTCTGCACTTTTGATCACTGCCTTTCTGTCAGACATGGTGGTTGTTGCTGCTGTTATGTCTATCAAACACTCGACCGGTTGTTTAACCAGATCCAAGAGGCGCTGTGATGGTATCCGAGCAGGAATGAAACTAACTCTGAGATTCCCTTGCCTTTATATTATTGGCTACGGTGCGTGTGTCATCCTGGTGATGTCAGCACGAGACAGTCATATCCGTATATGGAGCAGTGTTGATTTCGTCGACTAAAACTATGACGAAATATGTTGGTCGACTACCTTTTTTCACTGACTAAAACTAAATAAAAACAAAATAAAAACTAAGCTATGATGACTAAAACTAATATATAAATTGACAATTTCGTCAACAAATAAAACTAGACTAAAATGTTAGGGAGGGACGAGTGGAGAAGAGATCCAGTAGAACTAAAAGACAAGTCATTTTATGTTTGGTTGCACTCGGGTGTTGCGCTCTGAAAATAGCAGATCTACAAGCTCACAACGCGTCGCGCTGCGACGCGTTGTGAGCTTGTAGATCGGCTATTTTCAGCATGCAACCAAGTGTAAAATCAGCCATTACGATGCCATCAAGGCACCGCCAACATACATTTTATTCGACTAAATCAGCTGTAGATTCAGCCGACTATAATCTTATGATTTTTAGTCGACTAAAACTAGACTGACAGTAAAACATTTCAGATGACTAAAATATGACTAAAACTAAATAGAATTTTATTCAAAAGACTATGACTAAAAATACATTTAAAAATGGCGTCAAAATCAACACTGATATGGAGTCCCAATATGCCCTAAGATGGACGCCGGGATGTCGGACTTGGATATGCTCCATATTTGGAGTGACAAGCATTCAGTGACGTGGTCGGACCTACAGCAGTACCGCGTAACTATGTCTACCTATCCAACGAACCCTTATGATGAGAAAGCCTTTACTACAATGTCCTTGTAAATTAGATTGCTCGTCTTCTTTAAAGAGACGACTCTTCTTCTCTAAGCGGCAACTCCCGCAAAGTGGTTGACACACAAAAGCAATGTGGGTGTGTGACTGCCGTCCCCAAAATAAATATTAAAAAAAAATGTTTAAATGCTTCAACATCACAGACAATATTACTATATCATTGTCCAGGTATCTCACAGGTTACTGTAAACTGGATATGATGTAACTAACCCTTTGTAAACAAAGCCAGTGGTCTGCTAGACTCACCTGAGGTGTCTCTGGCATTCTCTGCTTTCGGCTCTGCCTCCTTGGTCTCTGCTGGTCTCTCAGCGCCCTCTGGTGGCCTAAAAACAATGAATTCCCATTTAGCTCGATGGATTCTCTGCAAGGTCTACGCTCTCAGTACAGTTTACAGTTTACAGTTTAGGCATTTAGCAGACGCTCTTAATCCAGAGCGATTTAGAGTAAGCAAGGACACAAGATAATACATCATAATACACATAATACATCAAAAGCATAAAAATAGTGATCTAATAATAAAGTAATACATAATTAAACCAATAATCTAATAATAACTAATACATAAGTAAACCAAGAACCTATCATCAGCCTACATTGAAACTATACACACTATGCCAGGTCAACAATGACATGGCATCTGTCTACATTTAACATGCTATCTAAGTTACATTTTAGTCTTTGCATAATCCTGCAAGGTCGTCAAGGCTACGGCAAGTTTTACAGGCTGAGTTGGAGTCTGAAAAGGTGAGTCTTCAGATTACGGCAGAAGCTTGGGAGTGAGTCTGCAGTTGTAATTGCAATGGGGAATTCATTAGGCCTTCAGTAAGCCTGCAGTAATAATGCTGGATAGCTGAACGGTCCAGACTCACGCTGGCTGCTGGCTGCGTTGCTCCCAGGCCTGCTGTACCGCGGTGGGGGGTTGATGTGAAGCCAGCTTGGGGCATTCCTCCTCCAGGTCCACCGCCTCCAGGTCTGCTGGTTCTGTTAAGTGTTCAGGTCAGGGGGTGAATGACACATTTATAAATGCTTACAAAAATGTTTATTTATTTATAATTCTTTTTGCCATCCCAATTTAACCACTTGGACCCCAGCATGCCTATTCTGGGGGGAACGCTCGTCAAACAACGCAACGCATCGCAGCGGGTCGTGGGCTTGTAAATAGGCTACTTTTGGTGAAGAGATTTGGTGTACAGTGAAAAGAAAGTTCCAGTTCCAGGTTTAAGTGGTTACCGGTAATTGTTACGCCAATTCCTGATTCCCCATGTATTCTAGTCCCTTGTCACTGCTAACTGCTACAGTTGGTACAAGGGAGAGCACAGACAAATATGCGTTTCCTCTGATACGTGTACAAGGCCACTTCTTGTGAGGAGTTTCACCAGGAGGACGTGTCAGATGTGGAGGAACATGCTGCTCCTCCTAGTTCCACACCCCTGAACAGGCTGAACACACTGTAGCCCTGCGCCACCGGAGCACCACTTGGTAGCTTAACTGAAACATCGCTATCTGGTCCGTTGACACTCGGTGGCCATTCTATTAGGTACACAACAGTACATGTCTACTGAGCATCAGACAGGTACGACGGCGATTTGTGCCCCCATCCTTTACCATGTTCAATGAGAGGCTGGATGTTGGTCTATTTATTCTCAGTGAACTCTACACACCGCACAGCAGTGTCTATCAAACCTTTCTAATTTGACCCACAGTTTGACATTCATTAGGCCACAGACCTCCATTTGACACATTGTCTTTCTTTCGGTCTCTCTGGGACCCCAAATCACTGTAAAATCCAGTGTTAATTCAACTGAGAGTCTACAGTCTACAAACCCAGCTACGGGTCCATTTGGTTCCAAATGTACACTCTCAGATTTTCTCTGATTAATTTTGCTGGGGAACCCCCTCAAGGACACCCGGGGGTCCCTGGTCCCCACCCCGTCTCGCACTAACAATCATACCACGTTCAAAGTGGCTTATCACCTGCTCATTCTGATGTTGGTGGAACTGTAACTGAACCTCTTGGCCCTTTTTGCAAACAATACTTTATATTGTCAATACTTTATATAAGTTTCAGCCACATCATTCTCTGTTTGGAGAACTCTTTTTTTCTATGGATTAGTCACCCCATGAAGTCTTCAATTCATGGATTTTTTCTTTGTTTTTGTCTCATTCCTAAAACAATAATTTGATGACCAATGGACAGGAAGGCGGCGGTTTCGGTAGGAGACACAAAGGAGACTCTTTGTGTCTCCTACCGGAAACCGCTGCTGGTCATCAAATAATTGTCTTAGGAATGAGACAAAAACAAAAAAATATCCATGAATTCAAGTCTCCATGGGGTGACTAATCCATAGGAAAAAAAAGTCATTTTGGTGAATTATCCCTTTAATGAATGGGTGGATATAAGTGCCCACTGAGTGCATTATATACTAACCCTGGATGTCTGTGAGTCCAGGTGGCATCAGCAGCCGGTTCTCTGCCTCAGGGACAACAGGGTCCCGCCGAACCGAGGCCTCCGTCGTAACCACAACCTCCTCCTGACCCTGAGCCCTGGGGCTCTGAAGCACAGCTGCTTGGTGGGGGGGCTCAGGGGGCTTCGCCGAGTCTCTAGACGGACTCAGTCCTGCAGGCGTCGGCGTCACTGCTGCTGTTTGCTTAGACTTGTCTGTGGGGGAGAACATGTGGGGATATTATCACAGCAGCTGCTTCAACATAACCATAATCGTGTGTGAAAATGCTGCGCTGAGATCTAAAAAGCCCCTTGTTTCTCCATGAACTGTGTAATGATGAGCTCTATGGACAAACCTGTTTAAGGTTTATGGACTCATGGACTATGATGACAGAGAACCTGCGAGCCCTGCAGGTACTGTAGACACACTTTTACAGTACTGTATATGGACAAGACACACCAACTTCTACTGTTACCACTTGTGCCACAATTGCTGTGATTGTTACCGGCTAGTTGGGTAATGTGTGAACAAAAGGAGAAGGTCTGCACACCGTGTTGATGCTCCCAAAATCATTTAATAATAGAGCCGTCTATTATAAAATTATTTTTGGACCTTCTCTGTGCGGACCTTCTTCTTTTGTTCACAGTTTATCTGTTTTGATCCAGCACCAATCATAATGTTTGGATGTGCGTACACCTCTTGACCTCTATAGTTGGGCAATGTTTGGCATAAGTTTAAGTTTAATGTAAGTACATTGTCAATCACTGACTGCAACTTCTATCTATTTTATCCACAGGAAGAGAGACACTGGACGTGGCACTAGGTCAGACAGACACCAGACTGGACTGTGAGGTCCATCGTAGGCAGACCACTTTGGGACAGAATGTCCTCTCCATCAAGGGAAGCCTACGATGGAATAGCCTCCACTCTACGGGAAAGCCCCACCTTGTGTACTTTTAAAACTAAAACAATGGTTAAAAATAGCAATTGTTAAAAATGTCTCAAACATGTGACCATTGATAGTTTTTAGAGCTTAGATATTTCAAATTAGGCTTTAGATATTCTATTGTTTAGGTATTAGACTTTAGTATTTACGTTTTTATTTAGGTTTAAACTAGGTATGATATTCTTAAAGGAGTAGCATTGATTTCATGGAGATTTTTTGTCGCATTCCTAAGCCAATAATTTGATTACCGGTGGAAAGATGCTAATGTATCCGGTAGGAGAGTCTTTGAGTCTCCTACCGGAGAGTCCGCTCCCATGGACGTCATGCCAAATTATTGGCTTAGGAAAGCAACAAAAACAAAAAAATCTCCATGAATTAAATGCTTCATGGGGTGTACTACTACTCCTACTCCTTTAAAATAAAAATGTAGACAGACAGTCTGTTTTTGTCATGTTGACAGTGTGGTGTTGTTGTTATGTGGGACTACGGATCCGGCATGTTTACATGAGATCATGTTCAGTTGATTGAATTCACGTTGTAATGTGCATTGTCCCGTCTAAATGAACAGATAAAGTAGAGTAAAGGACTGACCCATACAGATGCTGACATTGTCCAGCGTTGTCTGTGTGAACGGCTGCAGCTCCGCCTCCCCCAGCACTCTCAGAACCTGAGAGTCTGGACTCCGCCACGCCTTCCTGGGACCCCCTTCGTCCTGCTGAGGGACCCCCATCTGAATGACCTCGCCCACCGTGTGCTCTGAGAGGGTACATGTACTGTTCAGTGACCTTTCAGCTCACTAAAAATGAATACTTCCTAAGGTTAAAATGAGCATCAAATCAATATTTTAAAGGTTTTTATTTTCACATGCAGTACATAAATTCCATAGGGCTAGACCACACATGGACAAATGACATCATCAACTTGTGACGGGCATTGCCCCATTGAGTGAAAGATGAACTGTTTCTAAAATAAATCAAATATTTAAGGTGTTTTTAGTTATAGAGGACAATTATAATGTATTAAGGCATATTTGGCTTATTAGCCAGGGATCATTTTAAATATCAAAAATGGACACCTTGTGGATCGGCTATTTTTGCTATTTTTCTGAGCTTTTTTAATCTTGCCTCTAACTACCCTACAATAAAAAACTAAAACTGAACTAAAACTAAGCCTTTTCATGAAATAAAAACATAACTAAAAACACCTGCTTTATGTATTAAAACAAACTGAAATTGAACACATGAAGTCAACATTATAATAATCTTTTTCAGTATACAGACGTTATGTTACATGTTGTCATTCTAACACTCACCAGCCGTCCTGACGTAGCTCTCCTCCAGAGTCTGCTGGGCCACAGAGAGGACCAGTGGAGCTCCTGCCTCCCACCTCTTCCTGTCTCCACCAGATGGCGGTCTCTGCTCCGGAGACATCACAGTGCCTGGGGAAGGAGGGGATACAATGTATCCAGTTTTCATTAATCAGCCATACTTGTTCTCTTTTTGGTTTCCTCTCGTCAAAGTGGAGTTTTTCCTTTCCTCTGTTGCCAAGTAGGCTACTTGCTCATGAGGGAATTGTGTTGTGTCTCTGTAAACTAAACAGTATGATGGCCTGCTCTAAAGTGTCATGAGATAACTCTTGTTGTGATTAGGTGCTATATATATATATATATATATATATAAACAAATGTGATTCAGCTCGACAGATATAGGAACATTATCAACAAGAACATTATATTTAGTCATTGTACGCAAGCTATATAGATTATATTATACTGCTGTTCATTTTGAATAGTTTAAAGCAAGCAGGGGTCAACTACATTTTAGCATCAGGCCACTGAAATTGCCCAAAATGTGCACTTTGGGCAATTCATTTATTTAATGCCAATAATATTATCACAAAATACCCTTTCTTTCTTTTCAGTTTTATGCTTTCATAGCATTCATAGTATCTGAACGTAGGGCAACAATTGACACTGAAAACATAAAAACAACAACACTAAATTGAATCATATTTCCAATGAAACTTTTCCAGGACATATCATAGGTCTTCTATGTCATGCTAGTGTTGATTTCGTCGACTAAAACTATGACGACATATGTTGGTTGACTACCTTTTTTCACTGACGAGAACTAAATAAAACTAAATCAAAACTAAGCTATGATGACTAAAACTAAGACTAAATATATTGACAATTTCATCAACAAATAAAAACTAGACTAAAATGTTAGTGAGCGACTAGTGGAGAGCAGATCGAGTAGAACTAAAAGACAAGTCATCTTATGTTTGGTTGCGCTCAGGTGTTATGCTCTGAAAATAGCTGATCTACAAGTAGATCAGCTATTTTCAGCATGCAACCAAGTAAGTGTAAAATCATTACGACGCCATCAAGGCTTGTTTTTTCTTTTCAAAGACAATGTTTCTAATATGATTTTGTGTAAATATGAAACTGTAATAGGGGGTAGGATATTTTATAAGCATTAGCTTCTTCCTGCTCCTTTTCAAACACTTATGATTTATTGTACATGGAGATAGTTGAAATAGTTTTTAAAATATTTTGTATTCTTTACTATACTGTTTTTATTGTGACTTTTATATTGTATGATGTTCGAAACAAACAAAACGAAACGAAACGAAACGAAACGAAACGAAAGGCACCGCCAAAACACATTTTAGTCGACTAAAACTAGACAAAAACTAAGACATTTCAGATGACTAAAATATGACTAAAACTAAATGGAATTTTATTCAAAAGACTACGACTAAATCAAAATTTGCTGTCAAAATCAACACCATGTCACACACTAATATGACAAAGTTCATATCACAATGAGAAGAACAGAAAAACCAACCCGAGGCGATGCACGATACAGAACCAGCGATGATGCTGGAGTCGTCTAAGGTCTGCTGGGCCACCGTGAGGACTGGGGCTACGGCAGCGGCGGGCTCCCATTTCTTCCTGTCTCCTCCTCCGGACGCCGGACGCTCCTCTGTGACGGGGTGCTTCAGCTGGGGGGCGGCAGGGGGTGGTGCAGCTTCCTCCGGGGGCCGGACCGGTCCCTCCTCCTCCGGGCTCTGTGCTTTCAGGTTCTGGTTCAGTCGGCGTAGAATCTCTCTCTTCTGTGACGGTACATATAACATAAAACATCAGTCCCGTTAGATCAAGGGTGATGCAACTCTGATGATGGAGAGGGGAGGGCCACTATATTTCCACACTCACTCCAGAGGGCCACATTGCATATACTGTCGGGCAGACACCTCTTCTCTCCGTATTTTAACTTTTTTTTCGTAAATTAATGCCGTACTTATGTCACACAAAAGTAGCAAAAATAGACGATCTACAAGCTCAAAACGCGCCGCACTGCGGTGCTTTTTGAGCTTGTAGATCGGCTATTTTTGAATTGGAATCCTGATTTATTTTTTGCTATTTTTGAATTAGAATACTGAAAAGTAACGCCAGTTGCCCATGTATGCATTAGATCATGCCAAGTAGGCTTGGCACAAACAAGCAAGTATATATAACAATGCAAGATATAATTAAAGTATAGCATTAAAAAATACAAGTTGGAGGAAAACTAGAAAATGTATGCGTATCCCGGGATCCACATGGGAACGGCATGGCATCAGTCATCTATGACGTCAGTCATCTGTGATGACTGACATGGCCCATATCGGGGCACGGTTTCAGCACAATTAAAGTCCTTAAAGTATAAAACACATAAAATAGCTTGTAGGATCTGCAGCTGCAGCTTAACCACTCACACCCCAGCACTCGTATTCTGGAAAACCAACAGCAGATCGACAAGCTCACAACGCGTTGTGTTGCAAAGCGCTATGATCTTGTCGATCAGCTATTTTCAACAAATATATTTAATGTAGAGCGAAAACTGAAAATACACTAGCATAGAGCCCTGAGAGACTCCGCTCACCCATATGGGGTTTTTAGTGGTTAAAGTGACCACAGCCGAGTAACCATCTACAGACCCTACTAACCTGGATCACTGCGGCTGCCTCTGGCTTCGGCGGGTCTTCTTTAACGGGGGAATTCTGCGGGAAACAAAACAACGTCAGAACATCGGTACGTCAGATCGACACTACACTGCTGTATGCCATGAGACCGTGTTAAGAGTTAAACTACTGACCGCGCCCACGCCCTTCAGGGCAGCGGTCATGGATAAGGCTGGGGTGGAGGAGGGCTTAGCTGCAGGCAGGGCGAGGGCTCTAACAACAGGCTCTGGCTGAGGGGGTCCGGGCAGAGGGGGTCCGGGCTGTGGGGGTCCGGGCAGAGGGGGTCCTGGCTGTGGGGGTCCGAGCGACGTCTCAGAGGCAGAGGACGCCGCCGCTACGCCGACCTTCAGCCCCCGAGCTGCAAGCTGTCACAACACACACCAGTGACAAACCAATGAAGGTTACACATACAGGATTGGACCATGTCAACAGATTAAAGGTGCAGTAAGTCAGTAAAGAGATATTTGTTTTTAAAATAAGTGTTAATTAGCTCTATCCATCGGACGGCATCACAGTCTCGGTAGACCATGGATTTCTTGTGCCTGGAGCTGGAGGTTTCAGCCCAGGTGAAAATATATTTTCTGTTAATAAAAGAGCTATAATGACAGGGAGACTCCTGCTACTGAACAAACACTCTATAGCAATTATTACTATATATCTGCACATAGAGCTGTAACATTTTCACAAAAAACATCACTTATACTGCCTTCAAGGGCTTCTTCTGTATAATCATTAGTGTTCATTTAAAACTAAAATCTGAGACTTATTTGAATGAATAATACATTGTTTGAACAAAAAATCTGGGACTTGTTTTAATGAATAATACATTATTTGAACTAATGTGTATGGTAGAGTATGTTAATAGAATTTAAAGGAGCTACACCATGAATTTAAAAAATAATAATAATATTTGATATCATATTGTTTATGTCCCTCAAACGTTTTTCAAAAGGTTTGAGCCTAAATCAAGCCTCAGATATACTCATTCCAACTAACTTCTCTCTGGCTTATAAAGCACTTTCACCTGCAATACCACATTGTCCTGTTTGGCACGGGGCGCTATTGAGCCAGTTTGTATGCATGTTATGTCCTGGTTCTGTGTGGAAAAAGTAAAAAAAAAAAATAAGAACAATTTAAAAAAAAAAATTAAAATAAAAAAAAACTTTTTTTTATTTTTTTTTTTATTTATTTTTTTGGGTTAGAACTGAAAACGGGAGGAATTGTTCCCAGACGTGACGTAGGGTGGGGGAACAAATCTGACGGACTGTTTTCAGACCAATTTAGATAAAAACCACAGATAGCCTATGAAAGCCTGCATGCTCGAAGTCGGGTATTTGTTGGAACAGAAGAGAGGTGGGGGAGACCAAAAACACACAAAAATGAAGAAAAAGTTAAAATTCATGGTGTAGACCCTATAAGGCATATAGGGCAGCACACATACTGGTTGACAATGTGAAGTTATTTGAATAACTTCAGACGGTGCACAGGATTGGACAGTACTATAGTTTGTACATTGTTGCAATTACAGGAGAGGAATAGGGCTGTCACGATTGCAAATTAAAGTTGACAATCCACCTCCACTGGCTCCCGGTCAAACACAGAATAAACTTCAAAAACCTCATCACCACCTACAAAGCCCTCAACCACCAGGCACCCCAATACATCTCCGACCTCCTTCACAACCACGTTCCCACCCGTTCGCTCAGATCCAGCGATGCCAACCTCCTCAAATTCCCCACCAAAAAAAACAAAGCGCACCTGGGGTGATAGGGCATTCTCCGTTGCAGCACCCACCCTCTGGAACCCACTTCCATCTCACATCAAAACCGCCCCCACCCTTGCCGTGTTCAAAACCTCCCTCAAAACCCACCTCTTCAGAACCGCTTTCCCCACCTAACTGTTCTCCTACCACCCTAGTCTCAACTTGTGTTTTATTCCCTGGCCTTCTGTAGCCTTTTTAACTTTTTAATCTCTGTATTTTCTCATTAAAGTTGTTTTGTTTTGATTTTGTTCCACTTAGTTTAGCCTTGTAAAGCGACTTTGAGTACTCAGAAAAGCGCTATATAAATCCCAGGTATTATTATTATTATTACAATTAATTGTCATACTAATAATTGCGATTAAGAATTTAATTGTGCTTTTGGCATTGAACATTGGAACATAATACAATTTTTATTTCTGTTTGGTTTTGTTTGGTTTTTAGGGTTCATAATCACAAATTGCACAGGACAGATAACTTTTTAAATAGCAAAAATAGCTGATCTACAAACTTGCTGTAAGCTTGTAGATCTGCTATTTTGGGGAAATGTTTGAAAATATATGAAAATCTTTCATATATTATAGGATTGTCGCTGTGAGAGTTAAATGAACACTCAGGATTTCACAGTGTATGCAAAGACAGAGAAGAACAAACTGCAGATGAAAGGATGGGAGAACTTACATGGTCCTCCCAAAGTCGCTTGTCTCTCTCATGAAGTTCTCTCCTCTTCTTCTCCAGCTGCTCCTTCAGCACGGCAGCACGGGCGTTAGCTTGGGCCTGGTAGACAGACAGACAGACAGACAGACAGACAGTATTTTAAACTGTAAGGATTTAGACGACATTTATAGAATCCCCAGAACAATAAGATTTGAGTTACAAATGTTCACTTTAAATGTATTATGTATATGTATTTTCTAAAATGTTGAAGGCAGACAATCACAGACTGTTAAGACTCACTTTTAGAACCTCAATCTTTTTTCTCCTGAGTTCTGCCTCCTCACTGGACTCCTGACTGTCAGAGCCGTCACTGTCATACTGAAACACAACAGCAGCCACAGAGGACAGTAAAAACACAGTGGGGGGGTAGGGCTGCGATTAACGATTTAATGGAACATTATGAATAAAAATTACATTTCTGTTTGGCTTTTAGCTTTCGTAAACAAAAGTTGCACAGGTCAGATATGACAAATAACACATATTTAATTACTTTATACTTAAAAATAAACATTAATAGTGGTAATAGCCAATCTATAAGCTCAAAACGACGTGTTTTGAGCTTATAGATTGGCTATTTCCACTATTTTTGTCATTTAAAAAAAAATATGGCATTTTCTAACATGGAATTGATTATGACGATTATGCAAAAATAATTGCGATTATATAAAATAATTGCGATTAGACGATTATGTAATAATTGTGACAGGCCTATGGGGGGGGACTAAATATCACTAAGAGAAATACAGCGTGTTGACCTTACCTTCTCTCCTCTTAGCCGAGCTTTGATCTCCTGGCGTTCGTTGAAGTTCTGCAGTCGGATCTGTCTCAGCCTCGCTAGGTACTCCTGGAGAAGAACAAAAAGATGACGTGTCTTACATGGCCGTGAATAAAGACACCATTGTTTTGTTTTTGCTTTTTTTTCTTCACCCAATTTAGTCGTTATGCCAGTTCCCGCTTCCCTGTGTTTTCTAGTGCCTTGTCACTGCTGACTCCTACAGTTGGTCCTATAGGCGGAGCACAGACAACCACGTCTCCAGGGTTACGAGTGACAACAAGGCCACTTACTTTTCACCGGACAGTGCCGAGTTTCACCAGGAGGACATAACACATGTAACATGTTATTCCTCCTAGTTCCATGTCGCACTGAACACAGATGCCCTGACCAACCTGTAGGAGTCTTTAGTGATATGACAGAGATCACCCTCCCCAGACACGGCCCCTTTCTTACTTCCAAAAACAGGTCTTAACAATGATACTAATGAAGGCTCTGTTCCATTCTGGTCAAACAGAGTCAGGGTGCTGATATTGTGCATGTTGGCTCACTGGAAACACTCTGCTACACCAGTGGGTCTCAAAGTGTCCTTGAGGGGGTTCGAAATGGCCCCCTATGGGTCTGTACAAATGGAACCAAATGGACCCGTACACTCTCAGAGTTATGGAGGTCCTTGAAATTAAAAACGTTTGAGAACCACGGTGCTACACTAAATGGAACAGAGCCTTCGTTAGTATCATTGGTAACACCTGTGAAGAAAGTAAGGAAGGGGCCCAATTTATTTATGATACGATATGGCTGCTGTGCATAGAGCCTATGTGTGTTTGTTGGACTGTCAGTCCAAGCCGGATGCAACCTGGAGGATTCTAATCCCCAGTCTCCATGGTGATGGGAAGGAACTTTACCTCTATCCCGCCCAATCACCTCCGAGACACACACATTGACAAAACAATAAATACAGGTCACACTTATACAGGTTAAGGCAGGTTTTGCATACGTACATGAACTGATATAGTCATAATGTGTACATACTGTAAGCAGGGATAAATAAAACATATCTTAATGTGTACATACTGTAAGCTAAGCAGGGATAAATTAAACATAATAATGATACAAGGGATAAGCCTTTCAGCCAGAGTGAGGACAGCAATTGACAGTGCAATAAAAAAACATTTCTTGTTTTCTTACAAATGAAAAAAGTTAAACCAACTTAAAAACCACAGAGCCAGTGAGGTTATTTGAGGTGGGTCACAGCAATAATGTACAACAATCATAACATGAACAATGAGAATATATGCAGTGGAAAAAAACAATTGCCATTACATGGATGCCAAATCAATAAAGAACCAGTGATATGCTCACTCACTCTCACACACACACACACACACACACACACACACACACACACACACACGCACACGCACACGGGGTGGGGGAAACAACACGATCCAGCTTAAGATGATAAGATCACATATCTTTTTGTCATGATCTGTAATCTGTATCCATTATTGATGCCAAGAATTGAGATTGTTTTTGTCACATCACATTTTCTGACTAAGCTCAACAGACACCACAAAACAATCTGATAAAAGTGCCAAAGAAGCCTCTTCAATTTACGTTAATCAAGACAAATAATTTTAAGTTAAAAAATTACATTTCTTGTTCTAAATGCACTTGGAAATAAAATATAGTGAAATGTATTGATAAAAGTATCTTTTATATGTACATGTATGCAACTTTTTATAGGATTCAAAGAAAAATCGCAATGACTTGCGGAATCTCAACATATCAATGAATCGTGATCTTATAGAATTATGGCCCAAGAATCATGATACAAATAGAATCGTTGACGTACCTGGTGATTCCCACCCCAACACACACACACACACACTCACACACACTCACATAAACATGCATCACGCCGTGCGGGT
This sequence comes from Gymnoscopelus microlampas, assembly GCF_963454915.1. Lineage (NCBI taxonomy): Eukaryota > Metazoa > Chordata > Actinopteri > Myctophiformes > Myctophidae > Gymnoscopelus > Gymnoscopelus microlampas. The sequence goes on along the minus strand of NC_139946.1, from coordinate 52,049,846 downwards.
GTTCGGCCATGGTGTCAGCCGGGTGGTATTACTGGAGTGTCTGGGCTGAGCGCTGCACACACACACACAGCGCTGCACAGTGCACACACACATGAAGGAGGACAAGGCAGACGGGTGGCGCGGTGTGAGTGAGGATCAGGTGGATTTGTGACGCAGGACAACTGAGACCTGATGAGCTCCTACCTCCTCCTCTCGGTTGACCCTGGGCCTCCTGTATCCCGCCCGGCTTCCATAGACGGCCGCCAGGTTTTGCCGGGCCCCCTGTTTTACCGTTCAAGTCAACCACACTTTAGAAAGATGAAGCCCACCCCCTCACACCAAACGCCATCACGGTCAGATGATGGGGCCACAATATATGAACTTTAACAATGGTTCATTAACACACAAAAACATTTTCCTTCAAACATTGATATGTGTTATTTATACATGTGTAAATTTACCAGAAAGCAAAGGGAAAAAAAATCTGAGACAGAGACAGGAAGAACCCTGTTACTGAACAAACAAATCAGAAAATAGAGCTTTAACCTTTTAACAAAATACTCTTAAGCAAAAAAAAATATATATATATGACTTACATCACCTTTAAATAAAAAAACAGAAATTAAGGACATCTGTAGTATTCTTTGGAAAATGGTCAGTAGTAACATTTGATTACACGTTATATAATAACTGCCCCCCCTTAACCACTTAAACCCCAGCATCCGTATTGTGGTGAAAGCTTTCGCTGAAAATAGCAGATCTACAAGCTCACAACGCGATGCACTGCGTCGCGCTGTGAGCTTGTTGATCTGCTATTTGAGAGTGAGAGTGTTGTGTGTTACAGTACAGTTACAGTACATACCAGCTGTCCCTCTGCTCGGACCTTGTTCAACATGGCCTCTCTCTTCCTCTGTAAGAACTCCTCCACGTGCCTGAGAACAACACACTGGGGTCATTAGGACTGCTGCAAACACTCTACCTATACATTAAAGGAATCTGTGTGTGTGTGTGTGTGTGTGTGTGTGTGTGTGTGTGTGTGTGTGTGTGTGTGTGTGTGTGTGTGTGTCCGAGAACCCTGTAAGCAGTACCCCCGGTGAACCAAGCAATATGCCCGTCCCAAACTGGTACGTGTTTCTAATGGGCACACAGCACTAGTAATAATAATAATAATATGATGATGATGACTTGAGTCAGGTGGAGTTGTTCCTTCACTGACCTGTTGGCTTGTCTGGAGACGTACTGCAGCCTCTTGACTGAGTTAGGGTGTGGGGAGCGGGCAGCACCGTTGAGCAGCACAGGGCCTGCTGCAGCAGGAACAGCCCTTTAAAACAACAACACAGCAAGTACACCCCTTTAAAACAACAACACAGGAGTAGGGGTCATGACATCACGTGACAATTTCTGCCACAGATATACGTACAAAATGAGCGGTCAATAACCAGAAACACATATAGACCTAGCCCTAAATGAACACTAGTGGCCTCCTAATGTTCCATAGTGTCTATGCCAGTAGCACATTTTAAAACGATAGTATTTCTGCTTTAATTTCATTGTCCTAATTATTCTGAAGAAAACATGGGGCTTGGCAAGTCAGCCACCTTATAGTGGCTGTGTACAGGCATCAATGCAGAAAGTTTATTCCATATTGGGGATTTCAATATCTCATTAGTAAAGTCAGCTTTACAATGCACGTTATATGAACAAAATAAGAACATTATCGTGGTGAAAAAAGACATGGTGTGATTTTTACCCCTTTTTCTCCCCAATTTTGTCATTATGCCAATTAATTCACATATTTCTGTGTTGTTACTGCCGTGGTATCCTACAGGCTCACCTGCCAGTGAGGAGCCCCCACCGGGAGGACGCAGAGCCTCCGTCCTATTCCTCCTGAGTCCCACCCAACACTCCCCAGCCCGTACAGTGACAAGTACATCCCTCCCCGCCCGGCTTCCCTCCCCTGAACACGGGACAATTGTGTTCATAAAGACACTCAACAAAGCCAGATGCACCGCGTGGGCTTGAACCGCCGGACTCTGGTGTGATGGGCTGACACTTTAACACTGGGCCACAGAAAACCCCTTTAAAAACATTTTAAAGATATTTTCTCTCTTTATTGATATTACACAGTGGAGATAGACAGGAAACAGGGAGTGAGAGACGGGGAGTGACACGCAGCAAAGGTCATCGGGATCGGGATTCGAACCTGTGACGCACTGTCAGGCTGCATTAGAGCCTATATGTGGTATGCGCCTGGACTGCTAAGCCAGCGGGCACCTCACCCCCCCCCCCCCAAAGACATTATAATCAAAGATTTGCCATGGACATGGATATGTCTTGCCAGGGACACATTTGTCTGTGTACGGACACATTGATGACCCCTGCACAGGAGCAATACACTCAAACTAAACATCTACACACTCACTGAGCTTGTATGGGGACACCAGTGCACAAAAGCTAAATTTGGTAGAGGTTAAGAAGGCAGAGGCCCTGAACCTACCGAACAGGACTCCTGCCCCCTGCTGGTGATCGATCTCTGCTGACGTCTTTGGGCTGCAGCATGGCCATCTGGTCCAGAGCAGCATGGCAGTGTTCATACAGGCCCTTGCCTGGGGCTGAGATGGGGGCTGCAAGGGCGGTAGGACCCTGAGCTGCCCCGGCCGCTCTCAGACGTCCCCCTCCAAAACACTGGTACAGGAGAACAGAGGAAAGACAACCTGGATTAGGGCTAAAAATCTCACTTAGTTACTTAGCCATTATTCTATTGATTACTTTTTCGATAAATCACATAAACAAGAAGCGCTTTTAAAAAAAATATGTTTTAAACTTTTAAATGTCAACAAATGGATAAACCACTTGAGCACAATTTGATACTTTGTCGCACAATGATTTGCAAAAATAGTGAAAATTGCTGCTCTAAAAGCTCACGATGCATTGCGGTGCGACGCATTGTGAGCTAGTGAGCTATTTTAGGCTATATTGACACGCCCAAAATAGGGATAGATTAGTAATAAATAATTGTATTAAATTGATTAATTGATTGAACACTTTATTAGTCAGAAATGTAAACAGCATGTGGTACAGTAAGACATTAAAGCTAAAAGGATAACACAAAACAGTCCTGGGGACTTGTTTCCATTGTGGTCCTATGTATTCATTCAATTAATCAACATAACATAAGCAATGTACACAATAATACATGTCATCAACAAATACAAACACTATATGTACAAAGAAGACAAAGGGAAAACGGCGGCAGTGAATGACACCTCCTTTCAGTGGGAATTTACATTTACAGTACCTCCCCTTGTGGTCTCCTGATACTGTAGATGTTCTTTCAGGACAATTTTGAAAGAAGCCAGTGTTATAAATCCTTTAATGGATGGTGTCAGGGCATTATACATTTTGGTGGCAGAGCAGTAGAATGAGAATTTTCCCATGTCTGTTCTAAATGTGTGTGGAACCACATCATGATCGCTCCCTCTAATGTTGTGGGAGTGGGTGTCACTCACTTTGAAGAAGTAGTTAGACAGGTATGAGGGTGTTGCAGGCATAAACAATTAATTTGATTAGTTCAAATAACAGCTGCACCCCTAAACTGGATTGTATTGAACTTAACAGACACAATCATTTTGTTGATTTGATTAAATGCAGAATGTATAAATCTATATATTCTAGGAATGAGAAAAGCATGAAACATCTGTCTGCCTGTCTTTCACATACTGTATCTAGAGAACCATTCATCTGAATGACTTCACACTTGATGAAGGTACTTCTGAGGACACAATGAAGTGCAGCGTTGAGTGTGAAATCCATCAGATGAGCAGTTCTCCAGAAACGTCCCGCTCCCAACAGTCATGCAATTCCGTACGGCGGCCATGCATTAGTGGCATTTAAATGCCATATTCTGAAGGTACTTCTGGTCCCCGAGGTATGACATTTAAATGCCATCTTCTGAAATAAAACTCGAAAAAGTGCTCCTCGGAGCACAGGTCTCCGCCAGGCCAGGTAGATTATTGTGGGCCAGCAATGTTCGGAATTCGCCAATCAGGATGGAATATGAAAAATCAGACGGATCCGTCTTGATCAGTTGACTATAGAGATATGTGTACCGATATGCATTTGTTGGAGTAATATAAAAACAAATGTTTTGCAAAGCTCTGCCTCCTGGTGGCGCTATAATAGGGCAATATTAAAAGGGTGGCATTTGTTCCTCAACGTATAGTAGTGCGAATGTGCGTGCAAAATTTCACCGCAATCGGACGTTGCGTTCATGATTGGCGGCATTTTGTTCCACTCCTGCAAACTTTAGATGTCAACCTTAGCCAATCATGGAATGTGAAAAATCAAACAGATCCGTCTTGATTTCATGACTATAGAGATACTGTTTGATGTTTGAACAAAATCTGTAGGAGTACAGTCAAAAAATGTGTGGTGGCGCATGTGAAAAATGTGGGGCAGAGGTCCTGCTCTGGCCTCCAGGGAGTGTGTGTGCACTCAAGCCAACGGTGCTGGAGATTAGCTATTCACAGACAGACACACACGCACACACACACACACACACACGGACGGACGGACGGGGTGCAAAACATAGTCTCGGGCCATGCCTGGCAGAGACGATGAGAAAGCATGCGGCTTCCAGTACCTTCCTCTCTGGACTGCTGCCTCCACTAGAACTCAGGACGTGCTTCCAACCCTGCTCTCGTGCTTGGTTTATACGATTTATCTGGAGGTCAGAGTTCACGGGTTGATATCACGTCGGTGTTAAGACAGCCACAGTGGTTCAGGGCCCACAGTGTTAAGACAGCCACAGTGGTTCAGGGCCCAGTGTTAAGACAGCCACAGTGGTTCAGGGCCCAGTGTTAAGACAGCCACAGTGGTTCAGGGCCCACAGTGTTAAGACAGCCACAGTGGTTCAGGGCCCACAGTGTTAAGACAGCCACAGTGGTTCAGGGCCCAGTGTTAAGACAGCCACAGTGGTTCAGGGCCCAGTGTTAAGACAGACACAGTGGTTCAGGGCCCAGTGTTAAGACAGCCACAGTGGTTCAGGGCCCAGTGTTAAGACAGCCACAGTGGTTCAGGGCCCAGTGTTAAGACAGCCACAGTGGTTCAGGGCCCAGTGTTAAGACAGCCACAGTGGTTCAGGGCCCAGTGTTAAGACAGCCACAGTGGTTCAGGGCCCAGTGTTAAGACAGCCACAGTGGTTCAGGGCCCAGTGTTAAGACAGACACAGTGGTTCAGGGCCCAGTGTTAAGACAGCCACAGTGGTTCAGGGCCCAGTGTTAAGACAGCCACAGTGGATCAGGGCCCAGTGTTAAGACAGCGACAGTGGTTCAGGGCCCACAGTGTTAAGACAGCCACAGTGGTTCAGGGCCCACTGGGTTCAGGGCCCGCACAACAGACCACTTCAGTAACACATAAGGGAGAAAGCTGCTTATAGTCACTACTCACCTTCTCCTTTTCATATCTCTTCATTTGAACTGCTTTCAACAGGACCATCTGAGGGAAACACAAGTTAAGGAATAGTTCACCCAACTATTTAAAAAGTATAAAGACTTCTCTGTCCACAAAACACTCAAGGAGTTAATAAAACATTAACTGAAGCAGTGAACAGCATAGCAAATGACATAAAGCCACGACCATAAAGCTTACGCATCATAATGCAATATTTGCACTGTGAGTTGTTACAGACCCATCTTCTACCATTATTTAGAGCAGAATGTAGATACAGTCACTGTTTTGAAAGGTACTTTTGCTTCCTGGGTTGAGCTTCTAAGGCCTTATAGGCGGTTTACTCAGGGAACAAAAGTACATTCTGCACTAAATAATGGTGAAATATAGGTATTTTCTACTCACAGCGCAACTGTTTGTTTCTTTTGGACTGAGATTATGCTGCATGAGGTGCATTTAGAAATGTTATGGTCACTTTCTGGAACTCTAAAGCATTGGAACTCAAAGTAGGGTCCGGGGACCCCCAGGGGTCCTTGAGGGAGTTCCAGGGGTTCCCAGCTAAATGATAGATAGTTAGGAACGTAGGAATTAAAATGGACCCTTACGGGTCTGTAACTCTGAGAGTGTACAAATGGAACCAAATGGACCCTTAGGGGTCTGTAACTCTGAGAGTGTACAAATGGAACCAAATGGACCCTTACGGGTCTGTAACTCTGAGAGTGTACAAATGGAACCAAATGGACCCGTTAGGGTCCATTTGGTTCCATTTGTACACTCTCAGAGTTAAATTAACATAGATTTTACAATATAAATTGGTGTCCCAGAGATAGAAATGACATTAAATGGGGGTCCGTAGCCAAATGCATGTAAAACTGGTTGAGAATCACTGCTAGAGCCATAAAACTCTTCTCTTATGGGGGTCCCTGACACATCTTTTCAAACGGGGGTCCGTGGACTAATAAGTGTCAATTTGGGGGTCCTTGACATGAAAAAGTTTGAGAACCACTGCTCTAAAGGAACAGCCAATATTGTCTTCAGTTGATGAGGAGTTTTGTCAGCAAACTCTGAGAGTGTTCTGTGATTGTTCTTTAGACTTCTTTAGATTTTTTTTGTTGGGTGAACTACAAAACTAAACTAAAAACACCACATGGAGGCGCTCACCTGCTCTCGCTGCTTTCTCTCCTTTTCGATCAGCTCCAGTCTCTTCTTCCTCGCGCCTTCCTGTGAACGTTGACACCAGAGAGCGGACAAAATAAAAACAGCGTGAGCGTAAGAGTGAACCCGCCTTAAAAAGGCCGGTAGGCAGGAGGACTGCTCTATCAGCAACCAGGAAGAGGCAGGAGGAGGAGGAAATTAAGACTCTGGGTAGATTAACAGGAGGAGTTAAAAAGAAAATCAGGCAGAACGCTCCCAGTAGGGCCGGGAGCAAGAGAACTGGGGGGTTAATAAGAAGGACAGTAGAACTATCTTCAGAGCACGGTCACACATGCACTTCACACGCGTCAGAAGCGTCAGCTTCCCCGTTCACCTCCATTCTACGGGAGCAAAGGGGTGGAGCATTGACGAGTGTGAACGTCAAAGCTTGGAGTTCAACACTGGTGAACATTGACGGACGTCAATCGATAGGAAATAAACGCCCTCGTTGACCCCACAAGGCTGTAGTTTTCTTTCAGTGAGTCGACTACTGAAACTTTAGTCGAGTGAACTACACACCAGAAAACCAGCACTGCTCACAACCCGCAAGACAACGTGGGAAATTGACGCGTCTAACTTGGCATGCGTTGGCTACAACACTTCTGACACAGACAGTGGTGTACTGTGGATTTTTTAACTGGCAGAGCGCTACGTCAGGCGCACGTACACACACACACAAACGATCGCGATTGAAATAACCTCTTTAATAGTGTAGCGTAGTACTATTTATTAAGCCACAATATATATAAAATGTTATTCTATTTACTTGCAAAATGGGGATACTTTAGTGTTGTCATATGCATTTACCTTGCAGAATGTAGACGTCACCTCTGTAATTTAGTTCATGAATCCAGGCATCAGCCACTGTTATCCAAACGTTCTCTTTGAACTGCTTCAAAACATCTTACAGTATGCCTATGTACACCTACAGTACTTAACAGGTCACACAATGGACCACTGATATGCATCCATTGCAGCCAGTGAGGGTCATTCCTATGAATTTGAATGTATAATCTCATGCATACTGTGCTGTGATTTCATTTCAGGCCAGCAGGGGGAACATGTCCCTGTTCTCTCTGCCCTGGTTTTCATCATCTGATTTGTTGTTGAGGTGGTGGTCCATCCATGGAATGTGACCAGTGGTGGGAAAAGTACTCAAATGTTTTACTTAATTCACGTTGTTGACGCTCAGCAGCTTTTGTAAGCTTTGGTAAGAGGTGTGAATGGTTGTTTTTGTTTTTCGATACGCGAGTTAGACGCACTCTCACGGGTACGCACGTGCATGTCCATGCACGTGCGTACCCACGCCCCACCTCCAGTACACCCCTGGACGCAGATGTGTGACCGTGCCCTCGTGTGTGTAAAGGGGAGGGGGGGGAAAGGGGAGAGGAGGGGGGATAAGACAAGTTACGTGGGTCTCCCTCTTGGCTGTACCTCGAACTTTCTCCTCTCTTCCTCCACGTGACTCACTCTTCTCTGGGGGGCTGCTGGGAGGGGGGCCTGAGCGACATATGACACACTGGGCTTCAGAGGTTTGACATGAAGGCATGCACACACACACACACACACACACACACACACACACACACACAAACACCCCGCAGATACATACTATACACACACGCCAAGGGGTGGGGGTGGGTGGGGGGGAATGGTCCGCTAGTTCAACGTAAAAGACAGCGAGGTAACACCCGTTACTGATGTTAAAGAGTGAACGTTAACCCACCCCCTGATGGTTGGGTTCAGAGAGTGTAGAGTTACTAACCGGTTTATGTTTGACGGCAGGTTTCCTCTCCGCCGGCCTCTTGCCGACGTCCGAGAGCTTCCTGGCGGCTAAAGGCACTCCATATTTGGCGGCTGGTTTGGTGAGCTTCTGGACTGGGGTGAGCGGTAGGGCACCAGGGGCGGGACGCTTGGCTGCTCACACACACACACACACACACACACACACACACACACACACACACACACACACACACACACACACACGTCATAAATAAAACATTGCGTTCAGTGACAGCAATGTGTTTGCTGTGGTCCATTTTCTTCAAGTAAAAATAAAAGGACCACAGCAAAAGAAGTTCCTGTTGGGCAAAAATCTCTTATCTCCATATTTGTGTTTTTTCGTAAATTAATGCCCTACGTGATCATACTACAACGTCACACAAAAGCATCAAAAGTAGAGGATCTACAAGCTCGAAACGTGTCTCGAAACTCAAATATCGTCTACTTTTGCTATTTTTTAATTTGAATGGTGAAAAGTCACAGTTTTGGGGTTTCCACCCGACAGAGGCGATATATATTTGTACATATTTCTATATAGGTAGTTTATTCTAATTTACCTGGTAACCCCTGTGCCAGACCCACTTTAGGCTGCTTGTGAAAGAATGTATGGCTGAATTCCTGAGCAATGATCTGGAACGCAAGAAAGAGCAGAGCAATGTTACAGTTGGTCAAATCAAGTCAAACTGAAGCAGAGTCCTGCACGGGTCCAATTTTGACAACCCGCACCGCCCATCAATAATCAGATCCGTAGACCGACCCGTCACCTGTGATTATATCAAAATACAAACCAGACCCGCCCCGCCCGTCAAATAATGGACCTGTTGTCCGCCCCGTTACCCGTGATTACATGCAGTAAGTAGCCTACAGACAAGTCACTCAATTTAAAAATGCTTTTAACACAAGATAGCAGCCTTCAACAATAGCGGTACATTCAGTGGTCAGGTTCGTTCAGAAACCTGCACATCAAGTGAAGAACGGAGGAGCGAGGTTTCCATATATAGCCACGCAAGAGAATGCACATACACGCAGTACACATGTGTCGTTGTTTACATTGTCAGATGGTTTTAATTTGAAGGTTTAACAGGATGTTCAATGTGTTTTTGTGAGTTAAGACAACTGACCCGCATGCTCTATGCCGGCATGCTGTGTTAAGTTACACAAGTGACGTTGTTTGGGCGGAAACAGTGCGCTCCGATTTTCACAACAAAATGTTACCCACCCGCATTTAGTTCAGTACCGCCCGTACCCGTGAACTTATAAAAGCATATTTTTCACCCGTTTTCACCGGTCAAACGCGGGTACCCGGCGGGTATCCGCGGGTACCCGGCCCATTGCAGGACTCTGAAGTGAAGCCTGATTCCCACTTTTTTGCAGCCGATCTACAAGGACACAACAAGTTGCATTGTGATGCATTGTGTGCTTGTAGATCTACTATTTCCGGCACGCGACACCATCATACTATGGAATATAAGAGTACAACAAAATGTTTTCCTTCCCGATAACCCATAACTTGCATATCGTTTGAAACCGAGTACCGATCAGATACCAGTGTGTAATTTAAACAGATCTACTGTAGGACAGTGGTTCTCATAGTGGAGTGCAGGGACCATCTGGGTTCCTTGTGGGGGTTCAAAATGGACCCTTACAGGTCTGTAACTCTGAGCTTATACAAATGGAACTGGTTCCATTTGTACACTCTCAGAGTCATGGGGGTCCTTGGAATTAAAACGTTTGAGAACCACTGATCTAGGAATAAATACAAAAATTCATTCATAAGTGTTAATGTGCAGGTACAAGTTAGTAAAATTAAGTAAAATTATAATGTAAAGTACAGTAAGAGTATAAAACAGTGGTGCAACAAGGCAATACAAATATGACTGTAAATAAATGAATGAAATATCATCATGTGATACCAAAAATAGCCGATCTACAAGCTCACAACGCGTTGCGTTGTGACATGTTGTGAGCTTGTAGATCAGCTGTTTTTGGTGAAGAGACTTGGTGTACTGTAGGCTGAAAAAGAACGCACCAAGTAGAGTTTAACTCAGGTCCGTTTTACTAAGTATATAGAGGGTCTAAGTGGTTAAACTGAAGTGACATTGATAAATTCCAAATATTAGCAAAGTATTCTGAGGCACCCCTGGACTTGCGTGAAGGCACCCTAGGGTGCCACGGCACCCACTTTGAGAAGCCCTGCTCTAGTACAACTGTTTGCGTTTGCGAGTGGTACCTGTGGTGTGAGGAACCTCTGTATTCTGTACCTGTGGTGTGAGGAACCTCTGTATTCTGTACCTGTGGTGTGAGGAACCTCTGTATTCTGTACCTGTGGTGTGAGGAACCTCTGTATTCTGTACCTGTGGTGTGAGGAACCTCTGTATTCTGTACCTGTGGTGTGAGGAACCTCTGTATCCTGCGTGAGAGGAAGGGTTTGTCCAGGATGGTGCAGACTGACGGCCTCTCCCGGGGGTTGCGTTTGAACAGCTGGCCCAGGAGGAACTGCAGGTCCTGGGAGTAGTGGTTGGACACGGGGGGGTAGGACCCTCGGATGATTTTCAGGACCAAGTTCTTCATGTTGCCGGCCTCGAACTGAGAATAAAAAAGACACACATGATATCCTGCCATTATGTGCAGAAAGGTACAACTGAGTTAGGGATGCACCGATTAATCGGCCGTAGATTGGTATATATTGGCCGATGCCTGCCTTGTTGACTGCCATCGGTGTATCGACAAATAAGATGACATTCAGTGATACCAGAGGCTGACATGTTTATCTGTTGATGTTACGTTTGTTTCTCATAAACCAATTAAGACCTGAAGCCGATTCCAAAAATGTCTTCTAAATCCTAACAGTTTCCTGAAAAACCTGTTTCTAAATCAGCGGTTCTCAATCTTTTTCATGTCAAGGACCCCCAAAATTAGTTATGTGTTTGGCCGCGGACCCCCATCTCAAAATATGTTGTTCCAGGGACCCCCAGAAGCAAAGACTTGAGTAAAAAATGGTTGCTTTAAAAATATATATATTCAAAGATTTGCTAAATCTTCCACGATTTTTCAAAAATAGCAGATCTACAAGCTCTGCTATTTTTGAATAGCCAAAGTATAAAATATGGATAAAGTAACTTACACAGATGCTTCCCCGTTTTGAATGGAAATAGATGAAGGGCAAAGAAAAGAAAAGACTAATAATGAGGAATTATTTGTTTCTGATACAAAAGTGGGAATGAATACCGGTAAGAACAAAAACAAAACAAACAAAAAAACGGCTATGGGTCAAATAGGTATTTTAAACATCGGCGTCGGTCCAGGATTTCCCAATCGGTGCATCCCTAAACTGAAGGCAACGGGACAAACAGATACTAGTGTGAAGATTGCTTTGAAGCCACGCATATTTTACATATTATTTCTCTTTTAGCTTTTATTCAGTGGGAGATGTCTTTTTGTTTTATCTAGTGAGGTATTGTGGTTTTTATTTTATGTATTGAACTGCAAGTCCAAGGTGCCTTGGCTTAAGTGGTTCACCCCTCTATGTTTTTGTATTTTAGTTATTTTTAGGTGCGACTGAAAATGATATCTTTCTGATTCTGATCTGAAGCTGTCCTAGCATGCATGTCACTGTATAAGCACTGTTTTTTTCCTTCTGCATAAAATCCTGGTTGTCAACAGCAGCACAGAATCTCTCTACGGTCATGCTCTGAAAATCCTGGGTGAACGATATGGAACAGATATGGTTCAGTACCATTCCTGCCATATTCTTAAGAAGTATAATCCCTTAATCTTTGAAAACGTGACCAAATTTGCAAGAATGTAAAATGTAGCCCTTGATTGTGGTCTATTCTTTTTTATTGAAATTTTATGATAGGCTTATGGGTAGAAAACCCCATCTAAGGATGAATATTGCAAATCAGCATACTAAGAAATACCGTGATATAATGCATCAGGCAATTGTTTCTCTATGGGTTTGCATCTACGGTGTCCCTATGCAAATAACCATAACTAACTGTTATTTTGTACCTAATAAGATTAACTCGTCTTGGCTATTGGGAAAGATGTAATTAGTCATGTCTGAAACACACACATGATTTGCCGTGCATTCTAAATGGATCACATCAGTAGCGCTAACATCACTCAGCACTTGAAATGAGTGATTTAATGTTACGAAGGGAGGGGGCATCGAACCGTGCGTTCATTAGTAAACCCACTGACATACAGATACTTACTGCATGCTTAAGGGTACACATTTCATACAGGACACACCCCAACGCCCACACGTCACTGGGAAAGGAAACAGGGGAGAGTGAAGGGAGAGAGAGAGAAAGCGTACAATACAAAACAGACAGAGGGGTACATTCTGGTTAGGTTTACATCCACACATTGGCATACAAGGTAATTGGAGGGGCCCTCTCTGTTAAACCTTTCCTATAAATGGAGAAAACATGTTGCTCTTCATGAGCTGTACACTGAACAGCACACAGCTGCTCTCCACAGTTCATCTAACCCTTTAAGACCGGGAACGCATCTGTGTAACCAGTCTTAAACCATTAATTTGTACTTGGGCTATTCAAAAATAGCAGATCTACAAGCTCATAGATCAGTGCCGCACCACAAGCTTGTACATCTGCTTAAAAAAAAAGAATTGTGCAAATCTTGTGCAAATATTTTAAGCAAATATTTTTAACTCAAATCTTTGCTTCTGGGGATTCTACAAATGTCTTCTAAACCCTAACAGTTTTTGTTACTTTTGTTTGCAACTTATGTTGCTATAATATCAGTGGTTCTTCAAAAACTTCTCAAAGGACCACCCAAAATGATATGTATTTGTCCCCCCCCCCTATTTTTAAATAGCCAACGTATAAAATAATGGTTATGGCTAAAATCTAAAATGACACAGATGCGTTCCCGGTCTTAATGGGTTAAGATAATGGTACTAAGGCGGATTAGATCACATACATATTTAAGTGGCTCAAGGAAAAATCGATACCAGCTTCCTGCCGGCATGTACGCCGGCTAGTTCACTCAATATATGAGAGACCTGATACCCAACAATCACCACAATGACACGACTGGCACAGCCATCACATATGACTAAAGATTAAAGTGTGATTGACAAACCAGCACAAACACAAACACTGCGAGGCCGTAACCAAACAACCACTGAGTCTGTACCTTTTGTTGTTGTACGGTTTGTTTTCACAAATCTCAGGCGACAGGTAATACGGTGTTCCTATGCATGTCCTTGCCAGCTCCACAGTGCTAAACAAAAAAGATAATATTAGAATGAATTGACGTTGTATTCATTGCACATGCATTTATTGTGTTTTCATTGTGCGTGTCTGTTTTTTGTTTACATACCTATTCAGGACCCTTGCAATTCCAAAGTCCCCGAGCTGTATGGTCCCATCTTTAGTCAGAAATATGTTCTGAGTGGAGAATTCAAAATTGCAGTGTGAATTCTAACCACATTAACCGTCCCTATTTTGGTTTAGGTGAACATTTTCAACAAAAACCTAGGCCTATATGCTTAATTTATAGACCATCGTACAACAAAAAAGATGATCTACAAGTTCACAATGTGTTGCATCGTGAGTTTGTGATGTTGAGAGCTTGTAGATCATCTATTTTCACAGCGTGACACCGTCATACAACTAAGTATAATTCAGGCAAAGTGGTTAAATGTCTATATTTATCCTTTATTCAGCATTCAGGCAGGGGGGGGGTTACACAGTAGGTTACACAGTAACAAATGTACCTGTGATTTGATGTCCCTGTGGAGGATCTTCCGGTCGTGAACGTGCTTCAGCGCCAGACAAATCTGCACGAACCAATCCATGATCTGAAAAATCAAAAGGCGAGAGTAAAGCCACAACAAACATTGGTGTTAAGTTCCTCTTGTTTTTCTCCATTATACTTGTGGTCGCCAGGCCTGCCACAGAGCTAGAACGGAAACATAAGACGGGTCCAAAAATAGCCCACGGAGGAGAAGGGTACCCGCCCGGGGCGAAGATGCCCCATCGACTTTATCTGTGTTATAATCCAGTTTCCAGGTCCAATATGATGTCTGCATGTGACATAATCTGAGTCTGCCATCTCACAGTAGCTTGTACTGTAGTACTCTCCCGAAGGGACCGACTGCTGCTACAGTGCAGTGGCTTGTAGACCGTGAACACATCTGTGACATTTTTTGATTTATTTGGTTATTCAAAAATAACAGATATACAAGCTCATAGCACGGTACCGAGTGCAGCGCTATGAGCTTGTAGATTTGCTATTTTTTTGAAAAATCGTGAAAATTTGAGCTACATACCTATAGTTTTAAAGCGAACATTTGTAACTCAAATCTCTGCTTCTGGGGATTCTACAAATGTCTTCTAAATCCTAACTTATGTTGCAATAATATCAGTGGTTCTCAAACTTTTTCATGTCACCCCCAAAATGATATGTATTTGGCCGTGGACCCCGATCTCAAAATATTTAGTTCCAGGGACCCCCAGAAGCAAAGATTTGAGTTACAAATGTTCGCTTTAAAAATATATATATTCAAATATTTGCACAAATTTTCACCATTTTTCAAAAAATAGCAGATATACAAGCTCATAGCGCGGCACTCGGTGCCACACTATGAGCTTGTAGATCTGCTATTTTTGAATAGCCAAAGAAATCTAAAAATGACACAGATGCTTTCCCGGTCTTAAAGGGTCCCTCTAGTAGAGTACAGTAGGTGCCTGATGGGACTGACTGACTCAATGGAGGCTTGTTCAGCAGTAGGTCCCCGTACAGGACTGTGTCTGCTGCTATGGAGGCTTGTGCAGTAGCGGGGATCAAGTGGCTTACTTGCTCCTCTGGAAAAAGGACTCCTCTCTGAGAGTTGATCTTCTTGTAGAGGTCTCCGCCTTCACAGTAGTCCATCACAATAAACAGACATCCCGCCTCTGAAAGAAACAACAAAAGCACACGACGAAGCATAGGTTACACCTCAAGCCTAGTCATTTATACTACGTAGTACTATGATGGGTGTCACTTGCCAAAAAATGAAGTGATCTACAGTAAGCTAAAACAACAGATCGAAGGTTCAGATACGAGCTGCCGTATCCCAGACCCTCACTAGCATCTGGTCATGCTATCTGCCCTGCCTGGCAGAGGGTGCAGCTGGATCGAATAAAGACAGAAAAGATGCGATTAGCTCATCCTCCCAAATGCGATTAATGGTCCGCACGCTTCCTCTCCGTTCCCCACTGGGCTCTGTGCTGTTCCCCTGGTCGCCAGGTTAATGGCTGAGGTTATATTTAATTTCTCAGCTCGCAGTAATGCCTCAGATCTGGATACGCCAATTTACCTTCAAAAGACTCCTTGTACTGGACGATGTTGGGATGACTCATGTTGGCCAGGACGGCGACCTCCTTCCGGGACTCCTGTCTCTCTTTATTCGACATCTGTCAGAAGTAGCAGAGTGATAGAATTGATTGTGATAAAGTGATACTAAGCATTAGTGATATGAAGTGATCGATGGAGTGATAGAAGGTGATAGAGTGATAGAGACTAAGAAAGTGATCGAAAATGTGAGAAAGCAAGACAACAAGTGTGATACAAGCGGGTGAAACATGAAGCAATTAATTGGGGAGCAGTATTAATAATACTCCCATGGGCTCACCCTGGAGATGCCGATCTCCTTGATGACATACGGGTGTCCATCCACCTTGGACTTGACCAGGATGGCCTTTCCGAAGGACCCTTCCCCGATCTTCTTCACCTTCTCATACTTCTCCATGTTAGAGGAACAGCTGGTTCTTCTGCATCTTGGGTCTGAGATCAAAGAACATATATAGCAACGGGGGAAACAAAGAGGGATCAGCGTGAAGGCACTGCATTATGTATGAGGGCTTTGCCCTCAATGCTATATGGTGGGATTAAATGGTCGAATTCAAATGCAAACATCATCTGACTGACACTAATACCACACACACATGGAGAAGACATGTTATTGTTCCATGTAAAGTTAGAAACTAGATCAACACAGAGTGAGTCAACATGTTTACATCTCAATCAAAGCCTTTAGCTGTCACTGTCAGACAGAAGATGGTCTTGGATCTTCTTGACTGGCCAGTGAGTGATGCTCTCTAAAACAACACACAGTACAGAGCCTGTAAGGCTTCACCTACTACTACTAACCTACATCAGAGAGCTTGTAGATCAGCTCTTGTCGGCAAAGCGACACACCGTCATACTATGGCTTATGAATGGAGCTTTAGGACATGGTATTTTAGGCGACACTTACCATCAGACAGTGTGTCTGTTCGGCGCTGTGCTGCTGCTTGCTAGTGATGCATGAATGGATGCTGGATGATCCTCCCTGCGCTCTCTACCGAACTACACACCCAGCGGCGCTTCTCATTGGACGCCCTCTGCCGCTGATTGGTTCTCAGAGCCGTCCGTCGCGCGGGACCCCGCCCCCTTTACGGACCGTTGCTGTGAAACGTCTTCCTTAGCAACCAACATAACATTTAACACAAGGCTCTGGTCTAGACTGTGAGGACAAGACCACTAGGCCAGTGGGTCTCAAACTTTTTCATCAAGGACCCCCAAAATGATATGTATTTTGGCCGCGGCCCCCCCATCTCAAAATATTTTGTTCCAGGGACCCCCCCAGAAGCAAAGATTTGAGTTACAAATGTTCGCTTTAAAAAATATATATATATTCAAAGGTTTGCAAAAATGTTCACGATTTTTCAAAAATAGCAGATCTACAAGCTCATAGCGCGGCAACTCGGTGCCGCTCTATGAGCTTGTAGATCTGCTATGTTTTAATAGCCACGGTTAAAGTGGCTAAAATTATTGTGATGCTATATTAACCCATTTTACTGGGGACCCACTGGAAGGACCCCTGGGGGTCCCCAGGCCCCATTTTGAGAATCAATGGACTAAGCTACATTGTTAATTGAGAATGTTTGTGGATAAAGCTTCAGTTTAGAGATAAAGCACATTGCAAGCAGCCGATTTGAATGGCTGAGCATGTGAGTTTTGTGTTCAAACATAGAAGGCTTTTCATTGTTAAATCATTTAAATCCAGTCAAGTAACTAAGTACATTTACTCAAGTATTGTACTTTACTTTACTTGAGTACTTCCAATTTTCATTACTTTTACTTCTACTCATCTCAAATATTATACTTTTTACTCCACCACAATTATTTGAAAACTTTAGTTACTGGTTACTTAGTAGATTTTGATTATTAAATCATTTAAATCTTGAATTTATAAGCTCATGCATACTGTGCTGTGATTTCATTTCAGGCCAGCAGGGGGGAAAGTACAAAAGTATTGGTATTATAATGTACTTAAAGTACCAAAAGTACAAAGTACTCATTATGCAGAATGTCCCATTTCACAAGTTTTCAAGTGTACAAAATGTATTAAACTCCTTTGAAAATAGCAGATCTACAAGCTCACAATGCGTTGCATCGCAACGCATTGTGAGCCACGTTTTTCGGTTTACAATAAGGCCTGTGCAATATGGCAAGTGAAGCTGGTGTTCCGTTATGCAGATTAGATTACGCATAATTTGGTGTCAGCCTTGGTACAGTACCATTTGCAGGCAGGTGTGTGCCCGTCACAGGTGTGTGACTGGCACCTGAACATGGGCCCTGCAACTTTGACATCCGTCTTTGGTCCGTTGTGCAAATCTTGCCTGTAAATCTCTGGAAGAAAACCTATGGTTCCTCAGTGAAGTAAGGGTGAGGAACCGGTCTTCTTGGGTTGTTGTCGTCCTTTGACCTCACCAGTTTCACTCTGCTGGCCTAGCAGTCCAGGCCAACCCAGTCTCCAGGTGCATACCACATGTCTGGTAATCCACTTTTACAGCGTGTCGCGGGTTCGACTCCCGTTCCAGACGACCTTACCTGTGTGTCACCCCCCCATCTCTCTCCCCATTTCCTGTCAGCCTACTTTCCTCTCAAATAAAGGCAGAAAAGCCCCAAAAAAAAGCATATTGGGGCATTTTGGCACTTTTTTTGGAGCCGCTACCCACGCGTTTTGCTGTGTTGATCATTCCACGAATGAGCAACACTCGTTGCTCATTCGTAAAGGTGACTAAACAACGATAACAATAATATAAACACGATACCAATTGTTGGTATTTCTGAAGGGGAGAAATAATCAACAAAGTTAAGTTCCTGAACTTTTTGTGGGCAGATATATATAATATCTATGGCTTCTTTAATCAGAAACATCAACAGGGATGTGAAGGATGGTGTAATATTTACCTTTTGTTACATGTCAGAGCAGCTCAAACTTAAAGGTTTATTAATTAACACCGGACAGGCCAAAAAACAGGCTGGCATTTCCAAATCTAGAGACAGGTAATCTGAAGATAAAGCTGGGATCCTCAGGGTTCCTTGAGGGGGTTCCAAATGGACCATTGGGTCTGCAATTCTTAAAGGGATAGTTCACCCCCAAAATGACTTTTTTTCCTATCGATTACACACCCCATGGAGACTTGAATTCATGTATATTTTTTTGTTTTTGTCGCATTCCTAAGCCAATAATTTGATGACCGACAGTGGTTCCGCTAGGAGACTCAAAGTGTCAACTTTGAGTCTCCTAGCGGAACCGGAGACATTTAGCATCTTTCCGCCGGTCGTCAAATTATTATTGGCTTAGGAATGCAATAAAAACAAAGAAATCTTCATGAATTCCAGACTTCATGGATCGTGTAATTGATTTGTTTGGCATTGAACATTGGAACCTTTTCGGCTTCGTAATCAAAAATTGCACATGGGGTAGATATGACAAATAACTGAAATATACACAGAAATTATTGACATTTTTAATCATTTACATACATGTACATACATGTAAAATTGCAGAAATAGCTGATCTACAAGCTTACAACGTGTCACGGTAGAACAGTGAAGCGGCCACAACTGGTGGTCAAATCTGAGAACACTGAAAATGTTTCTGCGCGTGCATCTCCCGCTTGTGCACATGCTCACGACGCGTCACGAGCCATGGAACCAATGGAATGGACCCATGGAACCAACATGGAACCAATATTTCTTACTTCCGGGTGCTTCAAAACACCACTGAGCAATTTAATCGAAATGAATAGCTGGGGGCAGCCAGGATTCAGGAACAGCTGGTTGTCTGTTGGTGTGAAAGGAAGCAGAGTCAAGACCAGCTTGGTTTATTTATCCATGTTCACATGTCCTTATTATGGGTCCTAAAAAGTATGTCGGGGAGGGTTATAAATTCCTTAAAATCTCCGGGTTTTTGCTTATTGTTTATCATATAACGCAGTATTAACAATACACGTCAGTTTCTGAACCAACCCGTGAACATGAATATATGGGGTCATCCCTATGTTCCCCGGGTTCTATGTTCCCCCACTAAGGTTAGGGTTAGGGTTAGGTTTAGGTTAGGTCCTAGCTCCCGAATATATGATACAGCGCTGGGAGTGCACGTTCTTTTAGGACAGCAGGAGGGGGCGAGGGGAGCTTGGGAAGAACAGGAATTACGATGTTGCTCCACTTTCTGCTGTGACTCCTTGCTGTGAGCTCCCTTTTCTCTTTGTTAAATTATTCTAATTATTCTGCTACTACTACTATCATTAATGTTATTATTATTACTATTATTATATTATTGTTATATTCTAGAGATGCTATGCTATGCTATGCTATGCCCTTTCCTGTTCTACTGTGAGGTTCCATGATAAATTAAGCTTATGGCAGCTTAAAGAGGCATTTTGTTACATAGTTGAATTTTCTATTCAGAAGTGGCATTACTTTAAATAAATACATACGATTTTTAGAGCACCTCGTGCAAGCAGAATATGGTCACTCTAATTAAAACAATCAGAATATGGTCACCCTAAATAAAACAATCAGAATATGGTCACCCTAATTAAAACAATCAGAATATGGTCACCCTAAATAAAACAATCAGAATATGGTCACCCTAATTAAAACAATCAGAATATGGTCACCGTAAATAAAACAATCAGAATATGGTCACCCTAAATAAAACTATCAGAATATGGTCACCCTAAATATAACAATCAGAATATGGTCACCCTAAATAAAACAATCAGAATATGGTCACCCTAAATAAAACAATCAGAATATGGTCACCCTAAATAAAACAATCAGAATATGGTCACCCTAAATAAAACACTACCTGTGCATGCGTGTCATCTAACCCAGAGGGATGGCTGACAGGGACAGGTAAGACACACAGCTGAAACAACTGTGAGCGGCGGGCATCAACCCCACTATTTGCCATGTGTTTGTCTGGTCATTGAACGACTCGATGCAACGGAGATTCCTACATGGAGAGAGAAACAATAGCC
Organism: Gymnoscopelus microlampas; assembly: GCF_963454915.1. Taxonomy (NCBI): domain Eukaryota; kingdom Metazoa; phylum Chordata; class Actinopteri; order Myctophiformes; family Myctophidae; genus Gymnoscopelus; species Gymnoscopelus microlampas. Next base: position 52,029,108 of record NC_139946.1, on the reverse strand, counting down.
ATGAGAATGAATGAGCCATGAGTCACAACATGTTCAAGGTTCAAGGTTAGGTTGTACTTTATTGTTACATCTTGTGTACAGGTACATACATAAGAGTAAAACTTATTTTGGTTCGGCTTCCTTCAGACAATGCAGCAGCATAAGGAATAACAATAGAATAAAGAAAATGTAAAATGATTTAAAGAAAGAGTGCAAAAAGAGAATGAAAAGAGCATCATCAAATCAAATCAAATGTACATGTGCATAAAAATAAAGAAAAAACTTGGTAATATGTTGTATACACCACCAGCATGGCATCAAACTCTTACCTGTCCTGGTCATCCATCCCTCCTAGAACGTAAATCTTTCCACCTGCCACAGCCACACCAGGCTTGAAGCGTCGCTTTTTCATGGGGGAACACACGCCCCACTTGTTGGTCGTGGGGTCATAGCGGACCACCTGTCCTGTGTACTGCTGTGTTTCCCTCCTTGGTATTTGCTGACCACCTATATAGATAAACAGGAATTAACCGGACAGTGACTGTTAGTGGGATCTATTATGTCCCCAAACTACAGTGAAGTACTGTAAGTGAGTCTATTATGGAGCTAAGAGTCATTAAGAACAGCTAGAATACCTATAACGTAGATCTTTCCTTTGAGCCCACAGACAGCTGAACCAATATACTGATTCGTCGGTATACGAGCAGCTTCTCTCCATACATTCCTTTCAGGCTTGTACGTGAACATCCGATTCCCGCCTGTAAAAAAATGTTTTGTTAGACGTTATGTTTTACATAATACATTATAAAAAAAACATCCTCATGAAACCCAGCAGGCTGAACCTGCGTGTATAAAAACTAATCACATACTAATAACATAGATCAATCCATCTAGTGCGATTGTGACCACAGGAGCGCCGCCGCCGACGCCAAGGTCTGGCATGCCACCGGACTCCATGAGCTGCCAGGTGTTGTTGTGGGGGTTGTAACGTTCCACTGACTTCACAGGAGTCAGGCCAGCCGAATTAGCGCCCCCCACTGCAAACACATAGCCATCCAGCATTACCAGGCCTTTGTGGGTTGTGCAAGGAAGAGAAAAAAAACACATCATTAGAACTGATGACCTTGGCCATAGGCAGTCTCTCCATGGGTAACAAAGGCAATAACCCATAGTGGTTATTCCAAAGCCAAGTTCAAATTAATATCATAGTTTCACAGTCTTACCACAGTTCATGCGTGCCTTATGCATGGGAGCCAGCTGCAACCATGAGTCAAGGGAAGGGTCATAGCGCCACACATCCCTACTGACTAAAAGAACAGGCAACCTTCCTCCAGCCAAATATACTGTAGAGCCTGTAGAGCAGAATTAAAGTAACGCATTATGACTTGGCTGTTAAAGTAGTAGAATTTTAGTAGAATACATTACAGGTCCTACGTTGATTCAATCAATCTGATGGTACTCCTCCTCACCTGACATAACCAGACCAGGACCGTCTACACTGAAGGGCAGAAGTTTCAGAGTCTTCCATCGATTGGTCTGGGGATGGAAGGTCTCAACTGTGCTAGTGCCATATGGGCGATCAACGGTCCCAACTTTGCTAGATGCCACCATCAAGATAACTTCACATGATACTATACAGAGAAATAGAAGATAAACACAGAACCAGGCATAGCCATGAGGTCAGATAGTCAGTAGAGTAATGTGTGAGCATGTGTTCTAACAAATTAGTAGTCACTGAATTAATCCTAGAGACAATTGTATACTGTAAACAGTAAACACACTACAGACCTGTAATGTCCATTTATATGCAGATGATATATATAGTTTTTTTTCTTCTTTTCTTTTCTTCTTTTTTTTCCTCGACTCGGCATCCCGAGAATTAAATAAAGGTTGAAATTAAACTAAATTAAATTATACCAAGTATTAACATTTGAAAGTTATATTTAACCGTAAAGCTTGAATTGTAAAATTAAAAAAGTAGTGATTGTGAAGCCCAAATAGCAAACTAAACCCTTGACAAATCCCCAAATGTCACACTGAACTGAAGAAGAAAAAAATACCAGAATTAGTTCTATTGCCAGGTATCTTTGCATTTGTGTTGGCACTGGAAATCCCAACTAGAAAATCCTTGATGTATTTTTCCACCATCAGTTGCTACATTGATGCATGTGTGAGGCAGGTACCTGTGGACCAGCGTCGTCGGTGGAGCCTCTGGCAGGCCTGGGATTCAACCGCATACAGTAACGCACTCACATCCTCAATGCGGGAGGGGTTGATAAAAGCCCGACGGATATGCTCCATCACCTTCAATGAGATGTAAAGAAAACATGTAATGCTTGCTGTTGATTTTACTATTTGAAGATCTGGATCCACGGATCCAGTCCATGTCTTCATGCTTCCTTCTTCCACAGAAAAATGGTAAAAGAGAATCCCTTCATATTATTTTGGTCCTTTCTAGAAAAATATTTTTGTTTCTAGAAAGAGCCGATATAAACAAAACTAAAAACGGAATAGACTGTGAATCAGGTTGATGTAATGGCTGCCATAGACCACATGTGCATCTGTGCATCATGGCAATCGTAGGAACACAGAGAAAGGTCAAAACAGAATAAATTAATTGTATGGTCAATATGCAACTATTGATTATTTTAGTAGCGATATTATTGTATCGATGAGGTTGTATATCAGCTATATCACAATTTTTGAATGTTTTTGAAAAAAAAAATGTTGTTTTATTTATTCATCTATTTAACTTTATTTAATTATTTATTTCAAAGAATTACATCTATTAGTTGGATGAACTGTTGCACCCCTAATGATAAATGTGGTTGTTGCTGCAGCATGTTTATTTATTTTAACTTTAACTTTTTTTCCCGGCTCAGTCAGAATCGTTGTTTACAAACTTCTACTACTGGAGAATGGATTGTCGCGGATTGAATATTTGTTCCCTGGGCCACTCATACACCTACCCTGTGTGTCTACAAACAGTTGGACACACGATCATAAGGGATGTACATTTTCTGTGGCGAGCTGAAAAGTAAGTGAACCGTCTCAATTTTGACGATAAATGGTGTCATGATGGGGGGCATACGTAAGTCCGACATCCCATTTCTTCTAACATCATGATAGCTTCCATTTAAGCTTGTTTTCAGTCAGATTGCTTTGACTTCTCCATGGTCTTTCATCAGGTGAAACAATGAGAAGAGACTGACCTTTTCAAAGCTCTGCTTGCGGTCAGGACTGTGGTTTAACCACAACATGGCCGCCTCAAACACCATCTCCTCCTTGGTCACATTGAGTTTGTCACTGGCAAGAATCTCTGTCAGTTTGTCCACGGAGAGAGAGAGGAACTCTTTCTGTAGGAGCACGAGAAAATACAACAAATTGGCTGATTAATTATAACTTTGTTTCCATACTTCCTGAGGTAACATTTGTTACTGCTGATGGTGTTGTGATGGTGACAAGTTGAGTAATAATAGTAAATGACCTTTAATACAACGGACAAACAACTTGGGAAGTGTATGTATCCTTCAATGTCTGACCTGCTTATAGATGACCCCGAAGTGTTCCAGAATGTAATCCATGCTGGTTTTCATCAACATCTTACAGGAGTAGGTTTCAGCCAAGCAGTGAATCCCCAGACAGTTCTTTTCATCCATCTGACGCTCCATGAAACGACAGCAGGCGTGTAGAACATCTGAGACATTTAACAAGTGTGCTGCTGCTAGCAGGGCCTAGACCACATAAACACAATATCATTTGTTAAGCACCGATGTTGGACAAAAATTAAGATAATGGTTAAAGTAAGTGGTGTAAAGTAACTAAGTACATGTACTCAAGTACTGTACTTAAGTACACTTTTGAGGATTTTTTACTTTACTGCAGGGTTTTCAATTTTCAATACTTTTACTTCTACTCCACTACATCTCAGAGACAATTTTGTACTTTTACTCCACTTTTTTGGGGGGGGAAACTTTATTAGTTACTAGTTACTTTGGATACCTCCACCACATTAGCACCACCCACCTGTCCTAGTCCCTCCTCCTCCTCATGCCCACACATGTTGGGTTATGATAATGAGGGGGAGGGTATATTTTTACTCTGTCATTAAAGTGCTGTTTTTCTATTGGCGCGTTTGACCCTCAAGGTTTCAGCCTCCAGGAAGAAACTCAAAATAGTCAGAGAAGACATAAAACACCATAAAAAGTTCTATCAACCTCAGAGACACATGAAAAACAGAAAAGGTGCAAAACCACAGCACCACCTCTTTAAGTAGATGTTGATTGCCCGGACCGCTGCCCTAGTGGTCCGGGCACCTAGGTAGACTGACAGCGCGTTGCGGGTTCGAGTCCCGATCCCGACGGCCTTCGCTGCGTGTCACTCCCCATCTCTCTCTACCCATTTCCTGTCTACCTACTGTACTATCAATAAAGGGGAATAAAAAGCCCAGAATAAATCTTTGGGAAAAAAAAAGTTCATGGTGATAATACATTACCTGCACACTTTCCGAGGAGAAGACTCCCTTTGAAGTATACGCATAGCTCAACAACATCTCCATCGCCTGAGGTTCCACATCGATCATCTCAACCTTTTCCTGTGTGGACTCCATCATGCCAGTTGTAAACATCGCCTGTGCAGGTTGACACGGTGAATGATTTGCTTTGAGATTTAGGCCTTTCTAATTTACACTGTGTCAACGATGAATGTATTGTATGTACATGACATTTGGTTCACAAGAAAGCCAAGACATTATTGAATCTTATTCACATTAAAAAAACACACCAGATCAATAAATGTTCACAAGGAAAGTTGAGGATGTGTTGTTTACCTCAAAGTAAGAGCTGTAGGAGGCCAGTACAATTCGATGACAGGGGAACTCCTTTCCTCCACAGCACAGAATGACATCACATAATTCCTTTTTGAGCCTCAGTCTGTTTAGGCTCTCCAACATCTTGCTGGGATATGAATTATTGAGGAAGTTGGTCATGTCTTCCCCGATGAACTGGATGGGATTGAATAAATGGTCAGACAGTAACGATTGTTTGCACATTATGTTTGACGTTATATTAAGACCAGGAAAGTGTAGTGGAACTCAGTGAGCTGGGATTGAACCCGAGGCTCCCACTCGCCAGTCCGACGTGTTACCAGTCATGCCAATAGGGCTGAGCCCGATTGGCAAGTCTGTTGCACGCCGGTTCTGGCTAATTTGAAAGGGCACAGCCCCCCAAAAAAGAACATGTTAAATAACAGTAGGAAACAAGCCCCAAATAATCAACACTTTACAAACAAGCCCAAGAAACCAAACCCTGTAACTACCAATATTTACAAGCAACTCTACAGAAAAACAAGCCCAAAGTCGCTTATAGTTAAGCGGACATGGCAACACACAATACACACATTTGACACAATACAGAGAAACAAAGCAAAACAAATGACAAACAAATGAGATGTATTTTGGAACGCTGTCCTTCCTGAAGGCAGCAACCTAAATTCACTATTTAAAACATGGCTAGTGTTTGAAGTGATATTCCTTGCCAAAACCTTTGCATACTATTAGTTGAGTCTCTCAAGTGGTTGTCTAACAATAATATTATAAGACAATATTAGCAAATAAATTCAACTTTAGTCACGTGGCTGCTTCAAACAAAGAAATTGTAAAGTAGATGTTTATCTGCCAGGAGGATAGTTCCCTTTGGATTCCAGAACCAAACAGTGCTGTTGAATTCTTTTATTCTAGTGCGCACAAAACATTTTGCTTCCCTGAGGAACCCAAACCAAACACAAGAATCACATGGAAAATAGCATAACTGTTAAATCATGCAAAGATAAAAGGCGTACAGCAAAGCATTCCTTACCTGTATCTTGGGATGTATACGTGAATGTTTTCTCAGGTGGTCACTTAGTGTGTCCTGAAAGTTTAACTGAAAGAACTACTCGTCTGTGGGGGTCTGTGTGTGTGTGGTGTGTCCTGGAGTCTGAGCAGGACAGTGTGGACCCACTGGACTGGAGATTTGGACTGAAAAAGACGCCACCTTTTATCTTGAAGAGGAGAAACACCTCCTCACATTCTTCCAGTTCACTGCAGTCAGGGACCATTTCAATGTGAAAGGATCATCGTCACTCATCAGAGACACATTTACATAGATGCAAGTTTTGATGTCTTTTGCTTCATCAACTTGTTGACTGTATTCTTTTGTTGTTTCTTTTACTTTTTCCTTGTATGTGAATAAAATAAAGTTTTCTTTGAATAAGTTTGTTGGACAACCTCGACAACGGATACAACCTTTTTCATTTTTGAAAATGTGCAGAATATTTTTGGAACCCTCATGCGTCATGGAAAATCCTTTTCTTCATTCCATATTCATTCACAATCTTGATAGCAAATATTAAACATGAATAAGCATTAGTCTTTTTTAACAGCATAATGCCCTAATTGGATGCACATATTTTACCATGGACTTGGATTATGTACAATTAATGCAGAATTGTGCAGACAGGAGACAGATGTCTGAGATGAAACAGAGTATCACTGAGCACAGTGAATGACCCAAAACTGAAGCCTTGACTATGGAGAGACTCACACAGCCTTGCAATAGAGAAAGGCCGTCACAGACAGACCTAGACAAGACATCAGTCAGAGACATACGTCCCACAGACGCACCCAAAGTGAATTTGAAAACATGACCAACAACAACGTTTTTTCTCCCATAGCCTACCTACTGGGAGAAATACACCAATGTGCGAATGCAGCAGCAAGATTTGTGAACTGTTGCGAAAAAAGAAGGTTAGGCAATGGAATACAACCACCCTAAGGACTACTAACCGTTGAGTTTCCTGTACAGAGTAGACCTCTAGACCTACTGCACTATATAAACAGATCTGATACCTTTAAACGCATTTTAAATCTGAGGCTTTTGACAAAGAAATCCTGCTAATTGTCCCAAAGGGACTGCAAAAGCTTGCTGTTATTTGTTTCAAAACATGTTATACCCTGTATAACTTCTAAAGGTTTGCCTCTAAAATGGAACCTAGGTCGGTAATTTCCTCTTTTCTTGTTAACATTATAACCTACTTTCATTGTGAAGCTGTCGGCTTTGCCGAGGTTAAAACTAGACCCAAAGAGAATGGATTCAGTTTCGCCCGGGTGTAATGACAGTTTGTTATCAGTGAGCCAGATGCGGATCGTATCGAGTTCAGAGCTGAGAGCTTTTTCAACCTGCAGCATGTTCCTGTCCGAGACCAGCAGAGCCGAGTCATCCGCAAACAGGAACAGGTTGCAGTCACAAGCTGATGACATGTTGTTTACATTAGGAACAGTAAAGGTCCTAGTATGCTTCCTTGCGGAACACCACAGCTCACTAGGAGGGGGAGGGCACTTATGTTTTCTCAGGACATTAAAGCTCCTTTGAATTTAATTATATCCTTTTAACACCTCTCATATCCTGCCCTCTTCTAGCACACACACACACACACACACACACACACACACACACACTCTACCATTTCAATCACAAAAGACAGTGTAATGATTGATCATCGTCAGAGACACATTTGCATGTGTGTCTTCACTGCCTTGATGTCTTTTGCTTCATCAACATTTGTGTTGTTTTTTCTTTGCCAAAGAAAGCAAACCCCGATCTCAATAGTTCATGTCTATGTTTACCTAATTTGATAAACCTCTTCTGCACAATACAATTGTCAGTTTTGATTAAAATAATAATAATACTTGTCTGTGAAAGAAGGTTTTATTCAAATAAGTATGTTGGTTGGATATCAATGGATATCAATTTGGTGTCTCACGTACTATACTCATGTGATCAAGACGGATGTGTCCGATATTTCATATTCCATTACATTGGCTTCCAAAGTTGCAGCATAGGTCTGTTTTGAACACAATGCCTCAAATCATGAACGCAGTGTGCGATTTCCGTGACATTTTGCACGCACATTCCCACTAGGCAGAGGAAGAAATGTCACCCTTTTCATATTGGCCTGTTCTAGCGCCACAATAACCTACCTGACCTGGTGGAGAACTGTGCTCCGAGGAGCACTTTTTCTAGTTATATATTGTTTGTGTCTGATTAAGTTAAAGGGGTAGTTCACCCAAAAAGTAACATATTTTCTATCGATTACTCACACCCATGGAGACTTCAATTCATGAATATTTTTTGTTTTTGTCGCATTCCTAAGCCAATAATTTGACGACCAGCAGGGTTCTGGTAAGAGACACAAAGAGTCTCCTTTGGCTTTTAGGCAGAGTAGTAGCCGTATCAGTTTGTTTTGGGATGCATTCTCAGATCATTAGCCAACCCTTGCTTTCTATACTTTAGTAAACTAAAGTTCTGAATACATGCAGACTATTTTTTGCATGTAATCATGTTCATACTTCACCCATTCATAATAGTCCTCTACTGCTCATGTCCAGGTTTGTAATAGGGTGTGCCAACGTGTCGTCACCAAAGGGTCGCCACGCCCCCTTTTGACGCTGAAGCAGCGACAGGGGCACCGGTCCGTCAGAGAGTACACAGAGACGCGCTTAAGACTAGAGAGTGACGGTAGATGATAGGTCTGTGCTTGTAAACTTAACTTCTTTGCGGACTACATAGTGAACGGGATGGATAGAAAAAAACTCGCAGTGAACATACCATACAAGTACAAGCTGAACAATGAGGAAAAACAGCGTTAGCCGTAAGAACACACAGAATGGACAGGAGATGATTTCGATGACTTTCATGGGCTTCTAAATAAAGTTTTATATCAATAAATCAAACATAGTAGCTCAGGCTGTTAGCTGCTCAACATGTACAAACAGCCTGCCTACCTGACTCACTGTGTTTTATAACAAATGACTGAAAACAGGGCATCGTTACCCTGTCTGGCTTCACGTGTAAATTGTGTTTCATTTGCAAATTATATTTCACTTAAAGTGTTGTTTCTAGAGAAGCTGTTTTGCATCTGTATGCTGTAGTCGTTGCACGAAAACCTGTTGGTCTAGAACAGGTGTGGGCAACTTTGTAGATGGTGAGGGCCACTAAATTACCACACTCACTCTGGGGGGCCACATTGGTTATCAGCACCTCTCGCCAGTAGTACTCTTGTAACTCTGGACTGTATACTGCTTAGGTTCGGATACATTGGTGCCGCCTTGGTGTGTCTGCAAAAACACAATCAGAGTCAGGGTGCAGTTTACACAGTGAGGACTGTGGCTTTACTTCCAATCATAGGTAACAGGTAATTGGCAGAGTTGTACAGTGATTGTGGTCTAGAAAAGTAAAGACATAAAATGGCAACAGGTTTCCAACAAGTACCCCATTACTCAAAAAGTTGGACTGTTCTGTGTGTGTAATTAAAATGGATCATGGAAAGTTGCATGTTTGGAACAGCTGAAGGCAATAGTTCACCATTTCGGATATGTTTAGATTTTTCTTTGTGATTTTGAAAGTGCAAAAGAAAATACTTCTGTTTTTATTAACATATTAGTTTTCATTAACATATTAACATAACAAATGACCCATCACTCCTACATTTGGCTCAAATGTAAAGGAGTCAAATCAAAAGGAGTAAAAAAGAAAAAAGAACTCTTCAGAAACATACTTGAGTTAAAGTGATGTTGCGTTAAGTGTGTTGCATTAAAACTATTTGCAAATGTTTTGTAAATTTGTAAATTTTAGCAAATGTAACTCGTCTGATAAGGATAGCAGCCTGGCGACTGCAATCCCTTCTTGTAACTGAAAGATACAAAAAGTCTTATATCAACACACACTCATGATTGTTTAGGCTATTTATGTGTATACAGTGTTTCATCTTTTATCCTGTGGATACTGTAAATATTCATGTATTCAGATTTGAACTGCCATGTGAATGTAAAGTAAACAAACTTGTACTTGAACCACTTGAACTTGAAACACAAGGGGTGTGGTACTGGTAGCGTCATCCACCACAGCCTGTAGATGGGACTAATGTTACAGAAAAAAGGTAGAATTCAGGAATTACTTGACTTGTGATGAAGTGAGGTCTTTTTTTTAAAAATCAATCAATCATTCATTAGACATTGATAGCAAGGCTGACAGCAGCCAAGGTTAGGTATATTTCCTATAACAATATACATTAAAAACAACAAACTAACAGAATTATCAAGTAGTTGACAACATTTGGGATCTCAATGAGATGATAAGTTCAGGTGTATATTTGGACACCAAAAGATTGTAGACACACTTGAAGCACACTTTTAGCACTACAAAAAATAGTTTATTTTATGTGTTGGAACATGGAGTAAGATAAGATCTTAGCGGTTCAACAAAGTAGACTATATCTTCTTGTGTATCTGAATATAAAATAAGATACTTGATTGAACCCTAAGTTATCCATATTGCCACCAGTGCAGAACATGAAGTTTAAAATGGTCATACAGTATACACAAGTATAGTAAAAGCAGTTTACTAAATACGATAAAGATAAGACAAACAATCCCATAGCAAGACAAATCTGTCCGCAGCCAATGAACTGCAAAGAAAATGAATCCCAAACACATCCCAGTAGCCCAGGGATTCTCAACCATTTTTATACCATTACCCCATTTCATGGAGGGGATTTTTAGCGACCCCACGCTTGATTTATATACAATTTCAACGTTGAAATAAAGCATAATAGAAATAAAGCATACATTGGTAGCCTTGAATAGGACTATTTATTAAAATATATATATTCATTTTGGTTATTGAAGCAGGGGATGGATGTTTTATTTCTAATGGCATGTTGCAATATTATAAGTATTATAATATAGACAAGTTGATGAGTTGAAGGGCATGTTTCAGAGACGGACTGTGTTTTCAGTTAGAAACAGTCCTCTGTAGAACCTGAAACACATGGAGAGAGGTATGTGGTTTAATAACTTCATATGTTTTAATGTGTAACTCTTTAAAGATATCGTCTCTGTCGGATAGAAAACCGCATACGTCCAAAACTGTTACTTTTCAGGATTCAAATTTAAAAAAAGCTCAAAACGCTTCGTGCTTTCAAGCTTGTAGATCTGCTACTTTTGATGCTTTTATGTGACTCTGTAGTATGATCAAGTAGGGCGTTAATTTACGGAAAAAAACACAAAGCGTTATAAAATGGAGATAAGAGGTTTCTGCCCGACAGCATCGATATGAGTCATTTACGATACGTACCTCTAGTTTTGTACTTTCTCAGCCGGTGCCGGTGCGGTTGCAGCTTGTTTCTTGCACTCCTCACATACGTGGTGGCAGTGTCTGTGGGCATTATTATGAGTCAGTCCAGTCACATGGATGTGGCGTAACATTTTCAAAGGGACTTTATCATTCCTATTTATTAACAGCATTAGGAGGGGCAAGGGTCAGTCAAACAATATCACTTTTATGCTTTATCTTAAGTGCATTGAATGATTGGTCTATTTGACATGCGGCGCCACACTCTAAAAAGGTCACAAACTTAATGCATATGGCTTTGAGGAAATTCTATGGCAGACTGTGGGCAGGGCTGTGTGGCACGGATTCTAAAGAGTGCCCTTAAATGTATTAGTTGGTGAGTTGATGGGTGAGTTACGACTGGACTCAATTGTAAAGGGATAGTTCACCTCCAAAATGACTTTTTTTCTATCGACTACTCACCCCATGGAGCCTTGAATTCATGGAGATTTTTTAGTTTTTGTCGCATTCCTGAGGCAATAATTTGATGACCGGTGGAGTCTCCATTGAGTCCGCCAGTAATCAAATTATTGGCTTAGGAAAGCGACAAAAACAAAAAAGTCTCCATGAATTTATGGGGTTTATGGGGTGTGTAATTGATAGAAAATAAGTAATTTTTGGGGTGAACTATCACTTTAACTTTATTTGAATCTAGCTAGAACTTCACAGTCAAAATATGACCTTTACAATACCAACCTGGTATTTCTTTCACATTTTTTAAGGGGAAAACTTGTCCCGGACAGCACTTTCTGAATAGACATAAAATACAATCTGATCCCTCAATATCATGAGAATCTGGTGTCAATGGCATCTGTTGTATTAACCACTTTCAACCTGGTGTCACTATTTTGGACGTGTCAGTATAGATGAATGTTTTCAAACATTTTCAAAGAAGGAAAAAAAAAAACAGCAGATCTACAAGCTCACAACGCATCGCATGATTATTTTAGCTATTTGTCGTACAACAACATGGGCTTAAGGAGTTAAGAGATGTGTTATTCAGCATAGGAATAACATGTCCTCAATTTAGTTTAGTAGTCTGCAGTTTGTTATAATGTTGGATTGCATATCTCTCAAAGGGAACTCAAATGATATCATTTATTTTAACAACAGGTGCATTTTTCATGTATTTAGTCCTGTATGTTACTTTGTCTGTACACAGTAATGTACCACAGCATACTGTTGTCACTACAACATAACATTTACAAACTGGTGCTCTCATGTCAACTTGAGTTTTATTTCAAACTGCAAGATTACCTTCTGCCATGACATGACATTGATAAGAAACATGACTGGTTATGTTTGTGTGTTAAACCTCACCTATGTCCTGAGCCCGGTCCAAAGCCTGGTCTTCCAGCCCCAGGGCCAAATCCTGGTCCAAATCCTGGTCCAGATCCTGGTCCAACCCCAGGGCCGAGTTTCTGAAATTTGCTTCGGCAAGTCCCAACATAAGAGGCCTTTCCTACTGCAAAACCGAGGATTCCAGCCACTGAAGAACAGAAACATTGTCATAGTCTTGTCCCAATGACAGCTATAAGGCTTTGTTCAGACTGCAGGCAAATCTTTAGGACTGACTGTCCACACTGTCATTTGCAAGTTACCAGATCGGATTTGTGTATTCACACATCGTTGACCTATTGGTTGCTATGGTAACATCGTAATGACATAGGCATTACGAGGTGCCCTGTCACTTTCAGAAAAAAAACATCTACAAGCTCACATTGCTTCTAAACGTGTGTCTCAGTGTCCAGTCTGTCCACACTGAGACACATGCTTTGAAATCAGTTTTGAATTACATTTCAAACCACCTATAGGAATGTGTTTCAAATCTGATTCGCAAACATCCTTTTCCATTTCCATTCAGACTTGATCAAACCAATTAGATTCCAAACAGGCCAAAGAATTGGATTTGGGACGCCAGTCTGAACACCTAAGTGACAATAATGAAGGATTAGAAGCTGTGAAATGAACTCCAGGACACGTACCAGCTAGTTTTGGAAAAGGACCCAACCTCTTTGCTGACTGCCAAACGCCTGCATGGAAAGAACAATGTGTTAATAACATTAATATTTTTTATTATGTTTTAGGATATGGAGGCTGAGTGATCTGAAGGACAATGACTTACCATTATAGATGAGACCTCCAGTGACAGCCATGCTGCCCAAAGAGAGGGGAAGAGCTAAAGATGGAGAGTCAGAGAGTCAAGAGTCATTCAAACAATTTACACTGTACCCTGCTACTGATCACAGGGTCCGCAATACCTGCCCCTAAAATCTGAACTGTCACATCCCCTGGTCAAACAAAGGCTGCAAGACTACAAGTAAATCATTTTTATTTGTTTGTATACTGTATACAAATATACTGTATTTTCTATTTTGCTTAAGTGAAGCAAATAGGTGCCAACAAGGTGCCATACCCATTTCCTGTTCCGGTTCATTTTCCCAAAGCTTTGTTTGATAGCCTTGGGAGCAGGTTTGAATTGAACCGGAAATACGTAAGACTCCTTGACATGTTTTTCCAGTTCAAATTTCATTCAAAATTCATTGTTTTTCATACCAGTAACCTTTAAACTGATTGTATGACGTTCTGCATAGTAGTGTATATTTGTATGTCTTCTTAAATGTCATCATGATTTGAGTGCACAGGGATCTCATTTTAAATAAGCCAGGTGCTTTTATGAGCGATCCAGTTTAGAGGACCTTATATTGTGAATTGTACTTTTACCATGTCTTTCTAAATAAAGTATTCAATCAATCAATCAATCAAAATCTCCTGCCAAGCCCGGTATATCCGGAATAACAGCTATGTGCAGAGCCAATTATATTCAAGTATTTCTTAAACCTTTTCTTAAATCAACACTGTAGAACGGTAATCATTAAAAATATATATATTAAGTTCCCATGTCAAGCTAATTGTAAAATAGTACAATTAGATTCCTCTGTCTCTCTCTACGTGTTGAAGTTATTTAAGGTCACGGGCGGCTTGGGTTTCACCCAGCAGAATAATGTAAACACATGTGGATGACGCATCCTGCCCAACCCTTTCTACTACGCTGGACTCAACAACAGCGCTACAATATACATAAGAGCACACCAAAATTACACTGATCCATCTCACATCTTGAAGGTTTTGGGGATACATGTAGCATCTTATTTTCATATACTGTAAAATTATGAAGTATTATTATGTACTGGTGTGTGTGTGTGTATTTTGTAAAGTGTACCTCTGTACCAAAAGCTCTCCTCATGGCATTCCTTCCAAATCTGTTTCACGTCCTCTCTGTGGATGTGGTGGTCACCAAGGGGACACTGTAAGACACACACACACACACACACACACACACACACACACACACACACACACACACACACACACACACACACACACACACACACACACACACACACACACACACACACACACACACACAGTAGACAGGTCACCTATTTGATTTGATTTATTTTGAAAGGGAAAACCACATGGTTACAGCAGTTTGAGGATTACACAAGAAAGTCCTGAGACTTATTTCCATTGAGGTCCTCTCACATTTAACAGTACAAAATACATTACAATACAAAGCTCAATAACATATACAGTACATACACACAATCACCATGCATGTCCCTGGTTGACCCTGGTGGTCACGTGATCATTGCCTCTTACTGTACCTTTTTCCCTCCTTTCTCAGCAGCTCCCTCTGTCGTCACTACGACTGTCTGCTCCGTCGTTTCAGTATTCATGATGCAAAATGGACAAGATATTACTCTGTCCCACGTTCAGCAATTTGGCTTGACCTTTCTTTCTATTTCTCAGTCTATCGGAGCAACTGAGGTCTGTTTATTCCTGCTTTCACTACAACTGCACTGACTCCACCCCTCCTGAGTAAACATACAGTATCAGACTAGGCCCGGCCCACTAAAAGGAGCACAGCTGAATTAAATTGTAATGGATGCCAGAACAGAACAGTGCCCTCTCTCGCACAAGCACTCTTGCCAACTCACTCTCTTTCATTCCTAAAAAACTGAGCTCAGAGCTTTGCTTGACAAAACATATGGATTAGAATGTCCACGATAAAGACTAATGAACATTGAACAATGCACAAGACATTTTTCTACTCTGCTTCTTTGGAAGACACACCTAGCTTCAAAAAGGTTTACCTCTGTACACCTACAGTATCTGCAGCTGTCACACCCTGTCTGCTGTGTGTCTACTGTGTCTGCTGTTGCTGTGGCTGTGTTTAGTAGTGGCATGTACACCAGTAATGCCAGGTTTGGAAGTGTACTGTAGAGGGTGAGAGACCAAAAGTTCACTATTACAAAGTCCTCAGAGGATCCTTACATTACCCCAACTGTAGGTAGAAGTGACAAGTGTGGACAGGCTTGAGGCTGTTGACAAAAAGATGAATTGTAAACATATTTCCATCACCTGGCTGTATGTGGTTGACCTGTGAGAGTTAATGCTGCTGTTCAGGGCCTGTCTCTACTTGAGAGCAGCATAACTCGAGTCACAGTAACCCGTGACTTGTGATGTGACTTGGACTCGACTATCTGTGAGTTTAGACTTGAACTTGGACTTTCTAACAGTAATAAGAGCACAAAATGTATACATAAATGATTAATTAAATCGCATTCAAAAATCAGCTATGGATGACTGGATGGCTGGTGGAACTACCAGTTAGTATACAGACCATATTGAAAATGCAATGTGGTATGTACAAATATATGGTGAAAAACATCAATCGATCGATCGAGATCAATCAATCAATCAATCAAGGAGGTCATGTATTGTGAAACCATGAACACCAGGTTAAAGAAAATAGGAAGGTTAGGCTAGTTGTGCTTAGTCCTCTGTTCTTCCTGTCAGGAGAATGATGAATTAATTAAGTCGCACTATTAGTTTATCTAATCTGTTTTATCTCTGTCACTCCCATTTGTCCATTCTTAATGGCTCCTCTGGCTGTACCACAACACTGGTGCAAAGGCCTGGTACATAAATAAACGAGAAGGAATTTGGAGAATGGAGCTTTGCTTTAAGGATTGAGTCTTCATCTTATAGGCTTTGTACCAAGCAGCAGGTTGTTGGAGATCAAGCATGGTTCACAAAATCTCTGAAACACTATGAAACATCTTGAATATCTCACACCACAGATCTCCACTTTGCCTCTTTCCTTACTGCCATGCTTTAGGAGACATAGCTATAGGTTCAGCTTTAATAACAGACATACGGTACATTAATGTGTTGACGTAACAGACTGTTGCGTCTGTTGTTATAATAACAGAATATATATAACTCTTCTCATCCCCAATTAAATATCTTCACCTGAAGTCATTTAGCACTGACTCTCAGTGATCACTCTCTTTAGTATGTGACTGTGTCTGCCTATCACACTCATAACGTCATTCTACAGTTGGGCATCAGCAACATCAAACTGTTTTCATAGGTACTGATGCCATCTACTGGCTGTAATGGTGGATTCCAGTGCCTGCTTCACCATCTTGTACCCATGCTGTCTTCAAATGTATGTTACTCAAGCATTATACTTGATAACTCAATGCCCCAGCAACTTTCTATGGGCTTTTGAGCTATTAAAGGTAGGGTAAGTGATTTGCTTTTGTTAAAATAAGTGTTAAATAGCTCTATATTCTGATAGTACTCATTGCTATTAGAGTGTATGTTCAGTAATAGGAGTCTCTATGTCTCTCCGGCTCTTTATTAAACAGAAAATGCATTTTCAGTACTCTATCCTGATTGGCTTAAATGTTGTCACCTACCTGAAAATGTATATAATTCAGCTACTAAAGAGCTGGAGAGACCCCTGTGACCGAACAAACGCTCTGTAGCAATGATTACTATCACAATATAGTACTTTAACCTTTTAACAAAAACAAAATCTATTCAATATCTATTCTATTCAGTACACTGTAAAATAAAGAGTGTTAAACCTACTATCAAATTGAGAAAACTATCCATATGTTCCTCTGTCTGTCTGTCTGTCTGTCTGCATACATTTTTCTCCTTAATACTGTAAATTGGCCAATGGATTAGATTATTTTTTTTAATAAGACAAAATGCAGAAAAAGAAAACAGCAACAACACGCCAGGGAAATGTATTGGTTTCATCTTCAGTGATTAGAACATTTTGAGTGAGTCTGTTCAATTGCAAATTGAATGAGTTTATTCTCAGTTCAATTATTATTGTGACACAGCAGATTACATTTTCCATTTGTTTGTGGTTGGATTTAACATAATCAGTATAACTGCTTCAAATATAACTCACCTTTTCTTTGTTTTCTCAACTAGAATGAAGTTAAACCCTGTTTTAATCATATCATTTCAATGACATTTTACTTATATAATTATAAATTGCTATTATTTTGTAGTGTCAAATCAAAATGCTTTTTGGTCCATCAGACATGTTATTACCCTCTGAGAAGTAAAAAAAATATATAATAATAATAATAAGCTCTGATTATTGTTTTTATCGTGTTCAGAACTACAAACACAAGAAGGGAACTCCCCTTCCTTCAGGACATGATCCACCCGTACACCCAGTCCCACAACAGAAATGTTGAGTTGAACTGAAACTTGAAATCAATCAAATAAAATAAAATATTAAATTAAGTCCTTGAAGAAACATAGGCATGATTGCAATAGTACCACATACAGAGAAAGCACTTTAAGCTATACTTCAATGGAGAACTCCCTTTGGCCAGAATGAAAGACAGTTAATTGAGTTAAATGGCTTGATTTGACTGGAAATAAATCTGTAAATTAACCCTTCCAAATACACATTTGTTGTCTTAAATGAAATGAAAAACTAAAAAACAACAGAGGATAAGTCTAATCTGGGTGATTGACAGGAGAAATGATCAGAGGAGCAGAGTTTTTACCACCTTCATTAAGTCCAGGACAGAAGAATGGATAGAGTTTCTCAGTGAAGGTGCAGCCAGTGAAAGAGTAGAGATGAACTCTGGCCTCCACATCATGAAAGGAGACCAGACCCTCCTCATAATCCACAAACACTCCCACTTTCTGGACCTCCTCTCTTACAGGTAGGAGGACAGCGGGGCCAGCAGCAGCCTTGTACTCATTTCCATTCTTCAACCTTATAGTCCAGTAACCATTGCTGGGGTACACTGAGACTGTTCCCTTCCTCTTGATTGACTCTCTGGCCACTCCTAAAGTCCAGGCAGTCTTCCCTTTAACCTGCACCTCATAGTAAAACCTTCCTGAGAAGCTTTGTTTTCCTAAGACTGAGAGAGCTGTAGAGAATCTCTCTGTGTTGTCTCTGGACGTAAACCCCTGTTGGTCCCCATGATTCACTTGTTTTCCATCCTCAGACAGGATAAGGTTGCAGTGTGCTGTATCAGGGTCCAGAGTTACATCCACTGCATATTGCTGGATCCTCCTCAAATCATCATACAACCTCTTCTCTATCTCTTGACTGAGCGTCTTCTCCAGCTGAGCCAAAGCTGTCCTCACTGTCTCCCCGTATGAAGAGTGATGGACTTTGACCTTTGTCCAGTCCTTGGTGGGTGTCGGGGTGTTGATAGACCTGACGTTCCGGAGGAAGTGGAGGTGGTCCTCAGTGTATAAGAGCTGCTTCAGCTCAGAGCTTCTCTTCTTTAACTCTGTGATCTCCTGTTCTATCTCTTTAATGAAGCCTTCAGCCTGTTTTTCTGTGGTTTTCTGTTTCTCTTCAATAACATTAATGAGCTCAGCCTGGCTTCTCTCAATACAGCTGATCAGAACAGTGAAGACCTGCACACTGTCTGCTATCTCTCTGATGGCATCTTTCTTGCTGAGATCTACTGATTGTTTGACCTCCTGAATCTTCAGTTGTCTCTCCTGGATCATCTGCTGAACTTCAGCCTCTGTCTCTCCTAGCTCAGCCTTCTTTCCTTCATATTCCTCTTTCAGAGATACAATCTGATGTAACCTGTGGTCTGACTCAGTGCAGAACTGACAAACACACATGTGGTCAGTCTTACAGAACAGCTCCAGAGGTCTGTCATGTTTCTTACACAGAATGTCTTCCAGGTTCTTTACAGGGTCGATTAGTTTATGTCGTTTAAACGCAGAGACTCTGTGATGAGGCTCCAGGTGAGTCTCACAGTAGGAGGCCTGACATACCAGACAGGATTTCACAGCATTGAGCTTGGTCTCAGTACAAAAGTCACAGGAGACTTCATCTGATTGAGAAGATTCTTGGTTTGTGTTGGAATTTCTTTTCAGCTGCTGTGTCTTCCTGAACTGATCAGCCATCTCAGAAATTAAAGTATTGACAAAGACTTCTGGTCTGTTATTAAAGGTCTTTTTACATAGTGGACACAGACACACATCATTAGTGTCCCAGTACTGTGTGATACAGGTTTTACAGTAGTTGTGTCCACATGGAGTGGTGATTGGATCAGTGAACACATCCAGACAGATAGAACACAGGAACTGGTCTTCAGACAGGAGACTGCTGGAAGACGCCATTTCTACACACTGAGAATAAAGATGGAAATACATCAGATCAGATGTAGTTCTTGAATGCAACATCTCAGTTTATAGTTATGAATCTGGTTTGGATTGTAGTTAGATCACAAACTGTACTAAGTCTACTAACATGCCAATTTGACCAATTGAAAGACTGGACAGGGGAATGACATGGAATAAAAAAATAGGTAAACACAGAGCTGCCAAGTCTCACCCTTTGAGAGTGAGAGTCACGCAATTTAACCTCTTCTCACGCCTCACTTGCCATTTCACACGCTTTTTCCCCCCTCTCACAGCAAAAAACAAAAACAAACAGCAACCGGGTGGAAAACGGAACGCTCGTCCTAAAACACACTGCCCCATTTTTTTCGGACCGTGGCCGCCGGATTAGACACGGGTTGAGGGTGTTTTTAAAACACCCTCGCATTGACGAGAAACGCAGCCCCAAAACACACTCGCCCCCATTTCTTTCGTCGACCGAGCCCGCCGGATATACCTGGCTGGAGCGTGTTTTGGGACTAGGCGTTCTTGTATTCCATCCATAGAGGTATAATATAACTAGAGGGCGGATTGCCCCGCCCCCAGCTATCATTTCAATGAATGTGCTCAATGGCGTTTTGAAGCACCCGGAAGCCTGCCGGAAGTAGAATTATTGGTTCGATTTTGACCACACATAGAGTTATGAGCATGCGCACTAGTGTCATTTTTGCGTTCTACGGCAGCCCGTGTGTCAAGGATTGAACGTGAGATATTTATTAAATACACTCGAAATGCCTATTTATATGTAAATGCATATGTATGTATGTATAATATGTTTACATATTTATATTTATATATATATAAATATCTCTCAGTATGTTTTGCTCACGCATGTATTTCTCCCCGCCTGCAGTTCCAGCTTTGGCCACTGGGGTGGCGGCTTCAATGTTTCTCAGCAACTCTGGGGGCTTGATTCCATCACGCCCCCCAGCCAACATGTGGTTTCATTCACTGGCTTGTTTACAAGTCGAATTTGGGGAAAGAAAAATAATCTGGAGCTCAAAAACATAATGAGGATACAAGAGCTATCTGTGCAAAAGCTACAAAGTGTGCAGATTTAAGCAAGTATTTTAAAACAGTGAAAGCTACCGAGGAAAAAGAAACAGAAAGTGTTTAGACGACTCAAACTAGCGACCACAGGAGTTGCTAGTTTGAGTCGTCCAAAGTTTGACCAAAACCGAAGGTATTGAAGAGGAGGACACAGAGAATTTTGCGGTCATCAGAGATCAAAGGATTTAGCTGCTGCCATTCTGATAATGTCAGGAGCAACCAGACAACAGAACAGGGTCCAAGTTAGCCCTGGTCCAGAGCATTAGTGAGTTAGAGAGAACTCACTAACGCTCTGGACCAGGGCTAGGTCCAAGTGTTTCCAAATGGACTGCAGTCTCTCTGCACAGAACCCATATCCATCAGATCAGGGGTCTTCAACCTTTTCAGGCCAAGGACCCCCTAGCTGAGAGAGAGATGAAGCAGGGACCCCCTCTATATTGTATAAAATTGTGTTTCAGATTCAACTTTTTTTGTTTACTTGGTCTGCTCTTTTTTCCCCTCTACACCAAACACCTCTTTGCCAAAAATATCCGATCTACAAGCTCACAACGCCTCGCAGCACGAGGCATTGTGAGCTTGTAGATCTGCTATTTTTGGCTAAAGTTCTCCTCAGAATAGGGATGCTAGGGTTCAAGTGGTTAAGGTAAAAAGAAAACATCATGTCACACAAAGATTTGGCGGACCCCCTGTAGTAACTCTAAGGATACCCTAGGGGTCCCGGACCCCCTGTTGAAGACCCCTGCATCAGATCCAAAGTAGACTCGTTTTTTTGCAACCAAAAGACCATGTATTATGCAAGTACATAATGAAGTTGACCAAAGTTTCTCAGCTGCATTATATTTGTTATTAGTGTCTATCTGTCCTCAGAAACAAAGGGGTTTATAGTGAGAACTTACTTCAGCTGCTTTATAAATAAAGCACTTTGAAACTGAAGATGATGGCCAATGTTGATGATAATTGACAACAAAACAAACAAACAAACAACATATATATATATAATTTTTTTTGTACCAAAATAACCGAATTAAAGTAATACAAACTGAAAATAAAACGGGAATAACCGAAATTGTTCATGTGTGGCGCTCATGCATGTGATGACACAGAAGTCTCACTCCTAGATTTTACTGAAACTTGGCAGCCCTAGCTGTAAACAACATGTCTGGATACAGTTGTGGCTTTTATTCTGTTAATGAATAATAAAATACATCATTATCTGCTGTACTCACGTGTCGTTAAGTTGTCAGTATTTCTGTGTAAGTAAGTCCTGTCGAACGACGGTTTTGTGTGTGCTCAGTGCTGTTACAAGTAATGTCAGCACTTTACTTTCAGTTTAGATTTACTGAGAAACCCCTCCTCCTCCTGGTAGCTGTTAACCCTTCACAACCCCCTCTTCTCTACCATAACACCATTCACATCGTGAGAGAGGGAGAATGGAAAAACCTTTACATTTAACTTTGTGGGCTATCATTATTTTAGTGTGAAACACGCACGTTCAGATTGATCTACCTGGTTTATAGGGTGTGTGTGTGTGTGTGTGTGTGTGTGTGTGTGTGTGTGTGTGTGTGTGTGTGTTTACTCTGCCGGGCTTCTTTGTATTATGAAAAAATATATAATCATTAAATAGTTAAATAGGGATAATATTACTAATTTCTCTAGCTTTAGTAAGGCCTTGCATATAGAATTTTATGGGATGGATGCGTCTATGTCCATGAGCCTGAATTTAATGAATATAGAATATAACGAATGAATTAATGCATTCATGACTTGAGTCAGTGTGTTCTCTGCATCATGATCTTTGTCGTTTAAAATGGTTATATTATGTTAAATGTGTGAAATCTCTGTCCTTCCTTGTGTCTGTCTGAACTGATTACAAGTAGCCTAGGTGGTCAAAGGTCTTAGAGATTAAGGATGGTCTCCATGTACCAAATGTAATTATTTCAGCTCTAATAACAGACTATATCATCCTGAATTAAAAGGCTTCACCTGAAGTTATTTAGCAATAATTAGAGTTTAACAATTCATTCAGTCAAGAGTTTCAGTTAAATAATTTGGAAACTATTGTGTCATGCAGCCTGTTATCTTTCATTATAATCAATCATACAGTATATTGTTATTTGTAAATAAAAAAGACTGTTACAGTCCTCAGAGGATCCTAACATTGCATCAACTGTAGGTAGAAGTGATAAATGCGGACAGGCTTGAGGCTGTTGACAAAAATATGAATTGTAAACATATTTCCATCACCTGGCTGTATGTGGTTGACCTGTGAGAGTTAATGCTGCTGTTCAGGGCCTGTCTCTTCTTGAGAGCAGCATAACTCGAGTCACAGTAACCCATGACTTGTGATGTGACTTGGACTCGACTATCTGTGAGTTTAGACTTGAACTTGGACTTTTTTGTATTTATTAAGACAGCAGCTGGTCCTAACCAGCAATTAGTGAAGTTGTAATTGGTTCCCCTTTCTCTACCCATGTTGTTCTTTGCTATTTTGCTTGTTTAGTATGTTGAAATGTTATGAATGTACTTATTATGGGTTGTATTATATTGTATGTCACTCCCCCCCCCCCCCCCCCCCCCCCCCCCCCGCTTAAACACATGGCACTCAGTTTACAGACATTCGCACTAAAAGGACCACAATGGAGATAAGCTCTCAAGCCTTTTTGAGTTGTATCCTTTTGACATGTAAAAATTATATGGTCAAAAAGATCAATCAATCAATCAAGGAGAGCATGTATTGTGAAAGCATGAACACCAGGTTAAAGAAAATATGAAGGTTAGGCTATATTGTGATTGGTCCTCTGTTCTTCCTGTCAGGAGAGTGAGGCCCTACAACACACCTTTAAATTATGTCGCACTATTAGTTTATCTAATCTGTTTTATCTCTGTCACTCCCATTGGTCCATTCTTATTGGCTCCTCTGGCTATGAGTACCAGAACACTGGGTTCAAAGGCCTGGTACATAAATAAACAAGAAGGAATTTGATAATAGGCAGTGTGCACCAAACACTTGGTTTAGACAATTATTATGGCTTCCCAGACAATGTATCCACATCCACATATTGCTAAATGTACATAATAGTTTTTACACCTGTTCATTGCTGTTCACTTTCTCCTCAACCTGCAGCAAAATCAACTTCTCTGACATTCATCATGTGTTATGTTATGTTTTCAGCTTCTTAATTTCAGTTTGTCATTTAATTTCCTTAAACATGGATAACTGCAGCAGAACGACCTTAACACGCGTTGATATGGAGCTTTGCTTCAAGGATTGAGTCATCATCTTATAGGCTTTGTTCCAGCAGCAGGTTGTTGCAGATCAAGCATGGTTCACTTCCTCACACTTGTCTCTGAAAGACTATATGAAACATCTTGAATATCTCAAACCACAGATCTCCACTTGCCTCTTTCCTTATTGCCATGCTTTAGGAGACATAGCTATAGGTTCAGCATTAATATGTTGACATAACAGACTGTTGCGTCTGTTGTTATAACAGAATATCTCTTCTCATCCCAAATTAAATATCTTCACCTGAAGTCATTTAGCACTGACTCTCAGTTATCGCTCTCTTTAGTATGACTGTGTCTGCCTATCACACTCATAACTTCATTCTACAGTTGATATATGAGCGTCAGCAACATCAAACTGTTTTCAGAGGTATTGATGCCATCTACTGGCTGTGTTGGTGGATTCCAGTGCCTGCTTCACCATCTTGCACCCATGCTGTCTTCAAATGTATGTTACTTCAAGCATTATATTTGATAACTCAAAGCCCAAGCAATTTTCTATAGCCTTTGAGCCATGTTTCAAATAAAGAAGGCTTCAATATCTACTCTATTCAGTACACTATAAAATAAAGAGTTAGTCCAGCTATCAAATTGAGAAAACTATCCACATGTCCCTCTGTATACATTTTTCTCCTCAATAAGTTGGCCAATCGATCTGAAGCTGTACATATTCATTGAGCATTGGCATAGGCAGGGACTGACAAAGCCGATTTTTCCATTTCCATAAAACCACCTGTGACCTTTAAGGTTTATAAATTGACAAAATGCAGAAAAAGAAAACGGCAACAACACTCCAGGGAAATGTATTGGTTTCATCTTTAGTGATTAGAACATTTTGAGTGAGTCTGTTCCACTGCAAACTGAATGACAGAGTTTATTCTCAGTACAATTATTGTGACACAGAAGATTACATTTGTAGTTGGATTTAACATAATCAGTATAACTGCTTCAAATACTCAGCTTTTATTTGTTTTCTCAACTAAAATGAAGTTAAACCCTGTTTTGATCATAATCATAATTTCAGTGACATTTTACTTATATCATTATACATTGCTATTATTTTGTAGTGTGAAATCAACATGCTGTTTGAGTTTAACTGAAACTTGAATGCAATAAAATTAAATAAAATATAAGATTAAGTCCTTAACGTAAGCAAGATTGCAATAGTACCACAGACAGAGAAAGCATTTCAAGCTAAATACTTCAATTGGAGAACTCCCTTCGGTCAGTATGAACAACAGTTAAATGGCTTGATTTGACTGGAAATAAACCTGTAAATGAACCTTCCATATACACATTTGTTGTCTTAAATGAAAAACAAGCCTTTTCATGAAAAAAAAGCCCAGCCCCAACAACAAAAACAGAGGATAAGTCTAATCTGGGTGATTGACAGGAGAAATTATCAGAGGAGCAGAGTTTTTACCACCTTCATTAAGTCCAGGACAGAAGAATGGATAGAGTTTCTCAGTGAATGTGCAGCCAGTGAAAGAGTAGAGATGAACACTGGCCTCCACATCATAAAAGGAGACCAGACCCTCTTCATAATCCACAAATACTCCCACTTTCTGGGGCTTCTGTTGTACAGGGAGGGGGACATGAGGGTCAGCAGCATAGTACTCATTTCCATTAATCATATCTATAGTCCAGTAACCGTTATTGGGTCCCCGTATGATTGGATTCAGCTTCCTGTCGATGGACTCTCTGGCCACTCCTAAATACCAGCAAGTTTTGTCTTTAACCTGAACCTCATAGTAAAATCTTCCTGAGGAGAAGCTTTGTTTTCCCAAGACAAAGATATATCTAGAGAATCTCTTTGTGTTGACTGGATGTTTCTGCCTTATGTCTCTGTCATTCACTTGTTTTCCATCCCTAGACAAGATGAGTCCACAGTGTGCTGTATCAGGGTCCAGAGTCACATCCACAGCATATTGCTGGATCCTCCTCAGCTCAGCCTCACACAGCTTCTTCATCTCTTCACTGAGTGTCTTCTCCAGCTGAGCCACAGCTGTCCTCATAGTCTCCCCGTATGAAGAGTGATGGACATTGACCTTTGTCCAGTCCTTGGTGGGTAAAGGGGTGTTGATGGATGTTATATTCTGGAGGAAGTGGAGGTGGTCTTCAGTGTGTGAGAGCTGCTTCAGCTCAGAGCTTCTCTTCTTTAACTCAGTGATCTCCTGTTCCATCTCTTTAATGAAGCCTTCAGCCTGTTTTTCTGTGGTTTTCTGCTTTTCTTCAATCACCTGAATAAGCTCAGCCTGGCTTCTCTCAATACAGCTGATCAGAGTAGTGAAGACCTGCATGCTGTCTTCTATCTCTCTGACAGCATCTTTCTTGCTGAGATCTGCTGAGTTTTTGACCTCCTGAATCTTCAGTTGTCTCTCCTGGATCATCTGCTGAACTTCAGCCTCTGTCTTTCCCAGCTCAGCCTTCTTCCCTTCATATTCTTCTTTCAGAGATATAATCTGATGTAACTTATGGTCTGACTCAGTGCAGAACTGACAAACACACATGTGGTCAGTCTTACAGAACAGCTCCAGAGGTCTGTCATGTTTCTTACACATAATGTCTTCCAGGTTCTTTACAGGGTCGATTAGTTTGTGTCGTTTAAACGCAGAGACTCTGTGATGAGGCTCCAGGTGAGTCTTACAGTAGGAGGCCAGACACACCAGACAGGACTTCAGGGCATTGAGCTTGGTCTCAGTACAAATGTCACAGGAGACGTCATCTGATTGAGCAGGTTCTTGGTTTGTGTTGGAACTTCTTTTCAGCTGCCTTCTTTTCAGTGTCTTCCTGAAGTGATCAGCCATCTCAGAAATTAAAGTATTGACAAAGACTTCCGGTCTGTTATTAAAGGTCTTTTTACATAGTGGACACAGACACACATCATTAGTGTCCCAGTAATGTGTGATACAGGTTTTACAGTAGTTGTGTCCACATGGAGTGGTGATTGGATCAGTGAACACATCCAGACAGATAGAACACAGGAACTGCTCTTCAGACAGGAGACTGCTGGCAGACGCCATTTCTACACACTGAGAATAAAGATGAAAATATATCAGATCAGATGTAGTTCTTGAATGCAACATCTCAGTTTATAGTTATGAATCTGGTCTGGATTGTAGTTAGATCACATACTGTACTAAGTCTACTAACATGCCAATTTGACCAATTGAAAGACTGGACAGGGGAATGTCATGGAGAAAAAAAAAATAGGTAAACACAGAGCTGCCAAGTCTCACCCTTTGAGAGTGTGAGAGTCACACAATTTAACCTCTTCTCACGCCTCACGCCATACTTCGATTTCACACTTTTCCCCCCCTCTCACAGCAAAAAAAAAAAAAAAAAAACAGCAACCGGGTGGAAAATGGAACGCTCGTCCTAAAACACAGTGCCCCATTTCTTTCGGACCGTCGCCGCCGTATTAGACCCGGGATGAGGGTGTTTTAGGACGACGGTTGAACCGTCGTCCTAAAACACCCTCGCATTGACGAGAAACGCAGGCCCAAAACACACTCGCCCCCATTTCTTTCGCAGATCAAGCCCGCCGGATTTACCCGGCCCGAGCGTGTTTTGGGACGAGGCGTTCTTGTATTCCATCACGCCCACCAGCCAACAAAGGATTTCATTCACTGGCGTGTTTAGTTTACAAGTCAAATTTGGGGAAAGAAAAATAATCAGGAGCTCAAAAACATAATGAGAGGATACAAGAGCTATCTGTGCAAAAGCTGCAAAGTGTGCAGATTTAAGCAAGTATTTTAAAACAGTGAAAGCTACCGAGGAAAAAGAAACATAAAGTGTTTAGACGACTCAAACTAGTGACCACGGGAGTCACTAGTTTGAGTCTCCAAAGTTTGACCAAAACCGAAGGTATTGAAGAGGAGGACACAGAGGATGTTGCGGTCATCAGAGATCAAAGGATTTAGCTGCTGCCATTCTGATAATGTCAGGAGCAACCAGACAACACTACGACCAGGTAGGGTCCAAGTTATCCCTGGTCCAGAGCGTTAGTGAGTTAGAGAGAACGCACTAACGCTCTGGACCAGGGCTAGGTCCAAGTGTTTCCAAATGGACTGCAGTCTGTACAGAACCCTATCCATCAGATCAGGGGTCTTCAACCTTTTCAGGCCAAGGACCCCCTAGCTGAGAGAGAGATGAAGCAGGGACCCCCTCTATATTGTATAAAATTGTGTTTTAGATTTAACTTTCTTTTTTTTTTGCGACCAAAAGACCATGTATTGTGCAAGTAAGTACATAATGAAGTTGACCAAAGTTTCTCAGCTGCATTATATTTGGTATGGTGTCTATATGTCCTCAGAAACAAAGGGGTTCATAGTGATAACTTAGCCTACTTAAGCTGCTTTATAAATAAAGCACTTTGAAACTGAAGATGATGGCCAATGTTGATGATAATTGATAACAAAAGAAAATATATATATATTTCAAAAATTAAATAAGCCCCCCCCCCCTGCAACGTTTCCTTTTTGCCACACATCTACACTTCATGGAGTACATTTTTTGTACCAAATTAACCGAATTAAAGTAATACAAATCGTAAATAAAAGGGGTATAGAATAACCGCGAACAAAAATAAATCTTGTTTTATTAGTGCATGTTTGGCGCTCGTGCATGTGATGACACTAAAGTCTCACTCATAATAAATATCATTATCTGCTGTACTCACGTGTCTTTAAGTTGTCAGTATTTCTGTGTATAAATCCTGTCGAATGAAGGTTTTGTAGAGTGTGTGCTCAGTGCTGTTACAAGTAAGGTCAGCACTTTACTTTATTTACTGAGAAACACCTCCCCCTGATAGCTGTTGAAAATTAAGACAGCAGCTGGTCCTAACCAGCAATTAGTGAAGTTGTAAAATTGGTTCCCTTTTCTCTACCCATGTTGTTCTTTGCTATTTTGCTTGTTTAGTATGTTGAAATGTTATGAATGTACTTATTATGGGTTACATTATATTGTATGTCACCCCCCCACTTAAACACATGGCACTCAGTTTACAGACATTTGCACTGATCCTTTTGACATATGTACAAATATATGGTCAAAAACATCAATAAATCAATCAAGGATAGCATGTATTGTGAAAGCATGAACACCAGGTTAAAGAAAATATGAAGGTTAGGCTAGTTGTGATTGGTGCTCTCTGTTCTTCCTGTCAGGAGAATGAGGCCTTACAACACCCCTTGGCTTGAAATTATGTCGCACTATTAGTTGTCTAATCTGTTTTATCTCTGTCACTCCTATTTGTCCATTCTTAATGGCTCCTCTGGCCTTGCATCTCCTATGAGTACCACAATACTGGGTCAAAGGGTTGGAACATAAATAAACGAGAAGGAATTTGATAATAGGCAGTGGTCACAAAATTTAGTTATTCTTATTATTATGGCTTCCCAGACAATGTATCCACATCCATGTATTGCTAAATGTACAAAATAGTTTTAATACCTGTTTGTTGCTGTTCACTTTCTCCTCAACCTGCAGCAAAATCAACTTCACTGACATTCATCATGTGCTATGTTATGTTTTCAGCTTCTTAATTTCAGCCATTTGTCATTTTCTTTATACATGGATAATACAACTGCAGGAGAACGACCTTAACTTCCTCACATGTTGATATGGAGCTTTGCTTTAAGGATTTGAGTCTTCATCATTTTATAGGCTTCATTTCCAGCAGCAGGTTGTTGGAGATCAAGCATGGTTCACTTCCTCAAAGTCTCTGAAACACTATATGAAACATCTTGAATATCTCACACCACAGATCTCCATTTGCCTCTCTCCTTGTTGCCATGCCTTAGCTTAGGAGACATAGCTATAGGTTCAGCTTTAATAACAGACATACGGTAGCCTACATTAATATGTTGAAATAACAGACTGTTGCGTCTGTTGTTATAATTAATAACAGAATATCTCTTCTCATCCCAAATGAGATATCTTCAGTTGAAGTAATTTAGCACTGACTCTCAGTTATCACTCTCTTTAGTATGTGACTGTGTCTGTCTATCACACATAACTTCACTCTACAGTTGAGCATCAGCAACATCAAACTGTTTTCATAGGTATTGGTGCCATCTACTGGCTGTGATGGTGGATCCCAGTGCCTGCTTCACCATCATGTACCCATGATGTCTTCAAATGTATGTTACTTCAAGCATTATAATTGATAACTCAAAGCCCAAGCAATTTTCTATGGGCTTTGAGCTGTTAAGTATATTTCAGATAAAAAAGGCTTCAGTATCTACTCTATTCAGTACACTATAAAATAAAGAGTTAGTCCTACTATCAAATTGAGAAAACTATCCACATGTCCCTCTGTATACATTTCTCTCCTCAATAAGATGGCCAATCGATCTGAAGCTGTACATAGGCATTGAGCATTGGCATAGGCAGGGACTGACAAAGCCAATTTTTTCCATTTCCATAAAACCACCTGTGACCTTTAAGGTTTATAAATTGACAAAATGCAGAAAAGGAAAACAGCAACAACACTCCAGGGAAATGTATTGGTTTCATCTTCAGTGATTAGAATATTTTGAGAGAGTCTGTTCAACTGCAAACTGAATGACAGAGTTTATTCTCAGTACAATTATTGTGACACAACAGATTACATTTGTAGTTGGATTTAACATAATCAATATAACTGCATCAAATACTCAGCTTGTCTTTGTTTTCTCAACTAGAATGAAGTTAAACCCTGTTTTCATCATAATTATAATTTCAATTACATTTTACTTATATAATTATACATCGCTATTATTTTGTAGTGTAAAATCAAAATGCTTTTTGGTCCATCGGACATGTTATTACCCTCTGAGAAGTAAAACATAATTATGATAATAATGATAATAATAAAAATAATAATAACAAGCTCTGATATATATGTTTTTATCGTGTTCAGTTTACAAACACAAGAAGGGGACCCCCCCCCCCATTGCTTCAGGACATGATCCAACAAAAATGTTGAGTTGAACTGAAACTTGAATGCAATAAAATTAAATAAAATATAAGATCAAGTCCTTAACGTAAGCAAGATTGCAATAGTACCACAGACAGAGAAGGCTTCTTCGGCCAGAATGAACGACAGTTAAATGGCTTGATTTGACTGGAAATAAACCTGTAAATGAACCATTCCATACACACATTTGTTGTCTTAAATGAAAAACTAGCCTTTTCATAAAAAAAAAGCCCACCCCCAACAAAAACAAAAACAGAGGAATAGTCTAATCTGGGTGATTGACAGGAGAAATGATCAGAGGAGCAGAGTTTTTACCTCCATCATTAAGTCCAGGACAGAAGAATGGGTAGAGTTTCTCAGTGAAGGTGCAGCCAGTGAAAGAGTAGAGATGAACTCTGGTCTCCACATCATAAAAGGAGACCAGACCCTCCTCATAATCCACAAACACTCCAACTTTCTGGGGTTTCTCTCTTACAGGGAGGAGGACAGGAGCGTCAGCAGCAGCCTTGTACTCATTTCCATTAATCATATCTATAGTCCAGTAACCGTTGTTGGGTCCCCGTGTGATTGGATGCAGCTTCCTGTCGATGGACTCTCTGGCCGCTCCTAAAGACCAGCGAGTCTTGTCTTTAACCTGAACCTCATAGTAAAATCTTCCTGAGGAGAAGCTTTTTTTTCCTAAGACAAAGATATATGAAGAGAATCTCTTTGTGTTGACTGGGAGGTTCTTCTTTATGCATCCATCATCTTTCACTTGTTTTCCATCCCTAGACAAGATGAGTTCACGGTGAGCTGTATCAGGGTCCAGAGTCACATCCACTGCATATTGTTGGATCCTCCTCAGCTCAGCCTCACACAGCTTCTTCATCTCTTCACTGAGTGTCTTCTCCAGCTGAGCCATAGCTGTCCTCATAGTCTCCCCATATGAAGACTGATGGACATTGACCTTTGTCCAGTCCTTGGTGGGTAAAGGGGTGTTGATGGATGTTATATTCTGGAGGAAGTGGAGGTGGTCTTGAGTGTGTGAGAGCTGCTTCAGCTTAGAGCTTCTCTTCTTTAACTCAGTGATCTCCTGTTCCATCTCTTTAATGAAGCCTTCAGCCTGTTTTTCTGTGTTTTTCTGCTTTTCTTCAATCACCTGAATAAGCTCAGCCTGGCTTCTCTCAATACAGCTGATCAGAGAAGTGAAGACCTGCACGCTGTCTTCTATCTCTCTGACAGCATCTTTCTTGCTGAGATCTGCTGAGTGTTTGACCTCCTGAATCTTCAGTTGTCTCTGTTGGATCATTTGCTGAACTTCAGCCTCTGTCTTTCCCAGCTCAGCCTTCTTACAGTCATATTCTTCTTTCAGAGATATAATTTGATGTAACTTGTGGTCTGACTCAGTGCAGAACTGACAAACACACACGTGGTCAGTCTTACAGAACAGCTCCAGAGGTCTGTCATGTTTCTTACACAGAATGTCTTCCAGGTTCTTTACAGGGTCGATTAGTTTGTGTCGTTTAAACGCTGTTCCTCTCTGATGAGGCTCCAGGTGAGTCTTACAGTAGGAGGCCAGACACACCAGGCAGGACTTCACAGCATTGTGCTTGGTCTCAGTACAAAAGTCACAGAAGACGTCATCTGATTTAGCAGATTCTTGGTTTGTGTTGGAATTTCTTTTCAGCTGCTCTGTCTTCCTGAACTGATCAGCCATCTCAGAAATGAAAGTATTGACAAAGACTTCTGGTCTCTTATTAAAGGTTCTGTTACATAGTGGACACAGACACACATCATTAGTGTCCCAGTAATGTGTGATACAGGTTTTGCAGTAGTTGTGTCCACATGGAGTGGTGATTGGATCAGTGAACACATCCAGACAGATAGAACACAGGAACTGGTCTTCAGACAGGAGACTGCTGGCAGACGCCATTTCTGAACACTGAGAATAAAGATGAAAATATATCAGATCAGATGTAGTTCTTGAATGCTACTTCTCACAGTTTAATAGTTATGAATCTGGTCTGGATTGTAGTTAGATCACAAACTGTACTAACATGCCAATTTGACCAATTGAAAGACTGGACAGGGGAATGTCATGGAATAAAAAAAATAGGTAAACAACATGTCTGGATACAGTTGTGGCTTTTATTCTGTTCATGAATAATAAATACATCATTATCT
>NC_139946.1:51830943-51990943 GCF_963454915.1 Gymnoscopelus microlampas | reverse complement strand
TTCATCATTTTCAGTTTTGGACAGGATCCGAACATTTTTTATTATATGTTTTTGCTCTTTGCCGCTATTTGGGCATGAGGTCCAACTTTCCCACATGTCTTCCATAGTAGTAGTGGTAGTTTTGTTATTATGATTATAAATGTTATAAAAATATGGCTTTATAAAGTGTAATATTATGTTGTCAATAACAAATGTATTTTATACTATATTTTTTTTAGATACATGCAGCATTATGAGTTGCAGTGAGCTCTGTGTGTGCATCAGGGCAGGAATTTCACAGAAGCCATGAAGGCCATGGCCACGTTACTGTGCCCTCTCAGTTTGGACTTATGCCGTTGAAAGAAATATCTGCCCTAAGGCAACAGTGGCCTTGATGTCCCACCCACACTGCCCCAATTAATATCACCATTTTCTCCTCTGAACAGTGTCTTTTGTTGAGATTCTGAATTATTTTCCCGCCTTGACTCTCCATCCACAACTTCAAATGAGTCCAGTGACTCTGATTAGTCCAGGGCTGAACGTGGATGAACTTTTGACTCAGGAGTTTCTAGTGTCAAGTTTTATATATACCAATAAATTACTATGTGAAATAAACAGCGTTTTAATTTATATATAGGATATGTCTTTTTCATTTATTTATTTCATTAGAAGTTATACCATGTATTAAAAATAAAATCCTCCCTAACCCTTAATTATGTTTGTGGTTGCATTTAACATCCGTATAACTGCTTTGTTTGTTTTCTCAGCTAGAATGAAGTTAAACCATGTTTTAATCATATCATCATCTTTGTGTTAGTTAAAATGGTCCAAGTTATTACCTTCTGAAAAGAAAATAGTAATACCTTCTTCTATCTGATTTGCGTTTTTATTGTGTAAACACTGAAAACATAAAAAGAAGGGACACGATCCACCACTACACCCTGTCCAACAACCAACATTGAGCATTGAGTTGAATGCAATGAAATAAAATAAACTATACAATCAAGTGAATGTATCAAGGAAGAAATGTAGATAAGATTCATCAATCTTGCAGACATAGAAAACATTTCAGCTAAATACTTGCTTCAATGTAGAACTCCATTTACTTTAGCTGTACTTCAGACAGGTAAAAATAACTTGAGTTTAATCGAATACATCTGTTATGAACATCAGTTAAATTGCTTGAACCATTTGAAATGACAGCTGACAGAAAGTAAAGTGGTAAATTAATCCTTACACACACATTTGTTATCTTAAATGAAATCTAACATTTCCATTTAAAGCTGATAATTTGTCTAGTTTGAGTGATTGACAGGAGAGATGATCAGTGGAACAGCATTCTTACCACTATAATTAGGGGAAGGATTAAAGTATGGATAGAGTCTGTCAGTGAAGGTGCAGCCAGTGAAAGAGTAAAGATGAACTCTGGTCTCCACATCATGAAAGGAGACCAGACCCCCCTCATAATCCACAAACACTCCCACTTTCTGGGGCTTCTCTCTTACAGGGAGGAGGACACGAGGGAATGTAAGAGTCTTGTAATCATTTCCACCCCTCATACATATTGTCCAGTAACCGTTGCTGGGTGCTAACTGGCTGCTTGATCCCTTCCTGTTGATGGACTCTCTGGCCACTCCTATTGTCCAGCTAGTCTTCCCTTTAACTTCAACCTCATAGTAAAATCTTCCTGATGAGAAGCCTTGTTTTCCTAAGACAGAAAGAGACTGAGAGAATCTCTGTGTGTTGACTGGGAGATCCTTCCATTTGTCTACATGACTAACTTGTTTTTCATTCTCGGACAATATTAGTTTGCAGTGTGCTGTATCAGGGTCCAGAGTTACATCCACTGCGTATTGCTGGATTCTGAGCTCAGCCTCAAACAGCCTCTTCTCCATCTCTTGACTGAGTGTCTTCTCCAGCTGAGCCACAGCTGTCCTCACAGTCTCCCCATATGAAGACTGATAGACATCGACCTTTGTCCAGTCTTTGGTGGGTGGAGGGATGTTGATGGATGGTAAGTTCTGGAGGAAGTGGAGGTGGTTCTCAGTGTGAAAGAGCTGCTTCAGCTCAGAGCTTCTCTTCTTTAACTCAGTGATCTCCTGTTCTATCTCTTTCATGAAACCTTCAGCCTGTTTCTCTGTGGTTTTCTGCTTCTCTTCAATAACATCAATGAGCTCAGCCTGGCTTCTCTCAATACAGCTGATCAGAGCAGTGAAGACCTGCACACTGTCTGCTATCTCTCTGAGGGCATCTTTCTTACTGAGATCTACTGATTGTTTGACCTCCTGAATCTTCAGTTGTCTCTCCTGGATCATTTGCTGAACTTCAGCCTCTGTTTTTCCCAGCTCAGCCTTCTTTCCTTCATATTCATCTTTCAGAAATACAATTTGATGTAACCTGTGATCTGACTCAGTGCAGAACTGACAAACACACATGTGGTCAGTCTTACAGAACAGCTCCAGAGGTCTGGCATGTTTCTTACACAGAATGTCTTCCAGGTTCTTTACAGGGTCGATTAGTTTGTGTCGCATAAACGCAGAGACTCTGTGATGAGGCTTCAGGTGAGTCTTACAGTAGGAGGCCTGACATTCCAGGCAGGACTTCACAGCATTGAGCTTGGTCTCAGTACAAAAGTCACAGGAGACTTCATCTGTTTCAGCAGATTCTTGGTTTGTGTTGGAACTTATTTTCAGCTGCTGTGTCTTCCTGAACTGATCAGCCATCTCAGAAATGAAAGTATTGACAAAGACTTCTGGTCTCTTATTAAAGTTTTTTTTACATAGTGGACACAGACACACATCATTAGTGTCCCAGTAACGTGTGATACAGGGTTTGCAGTAGTTGTGTCCACATGGAGTGGTGATTGGATCAGTGAACACATCCAGACAGATACAACACAGGAACTGGTCTTCAGACAGGAGACTGCTGGCAGACGCCATTTCTAAACACTGAGAATAAAGATGCAAATATATCAGATCAGATGTAGTTCTTGAATGCTACTTCTCACAGCTTATAGGGATAATATTACTAATTTCTCTAGCTTTAGTTCAAATCAATTCAATTTTATTAAAGTTTCAAATCACAACAAGTTGTCTCAAGACACTTTACAAGTAGAGAAGAGACCCGACAGTCCCACCCTGAGCAAGCAATTTTGCGACAGTGGCAACGGAAAAACTCCCCCTTAACTGGAAGAAACGTCAGGCAGACCCTAGGCTCTAGGGAGGGGGCCTTCTGCCTCGACTGTGTCGGGGGGAAAGAAGAGAGAGAGAGGGAGAGACAGAGGAGAGATACAAGTAGTAACAATAACAATAGTAGCAAATATAATAGTGTAAGATAGTATATGACAATATAATATAGTACAGCAATAATGTGTATGCAGTATATAATGGTATAATATAAGAATGTTAAGATAATATACAGTATGGTGTAGTGGTAAAGTGTAATGTAGTAGAAAGGCCTTGCATATATAATTTTATGGGATGGATGAGTTTATGTCCATGAGATGAGCCTGAATTGAATGAATATAGGATATGACGAATTATTTAATGCATTCATGACTTGAGTCAGTGTTCTCTGCATCATGATCTTCCATCCGTCCTTCCTTGTGTCTGTCTGAACTGATTACAAGTAGCCTATAGGTGGTCAAAGGTCTTAGAGATTAAGGATGGTCTCCATGTACCAAATGTAATTATTTCAGCTCTAATAACAGACTATATCATCCTGAATTAAAAGGCTTCACCTGAAGTTATTTAGCAATAATTAGAGTTTAACAATTCATTCAGTCAAGAGTTTCAGTTAAATAATTTGGAAACTATTGTGTCATGCAGCCTGTTATCTTTCATTATAATCAATCATACAGTATATTGTTATTTGTAAATAAAAAAGACTGTTACAGTCCTCAGAGGATCCTAACATTGCATCAACTGTAGGTAGAAGTGATAAATGCGGACAGGCTTGAGGCTGTTGACAAAAATATGAATTGTAAACGTATTTCCATCACCTGGCTGTATGTGGTTGACCTGTGAGAGTTAATGCTGCTGTTCAGGGCCTGTCTCTTCTTGAGAGCAGCATAACTCGAGTCACAGTAACCCATGACTTGTGATGTGACTTGGACTCGACTATCTGTGAGTTTAGACTTGAACTTGGACTTTTTTGTATTTATTAAGACAGCAGCTGGTCCTAACCAGCAATTAGTGAAGTTGTAATTGGTTCCCCTTTCTCTACCCACGTTATTGTTTGCTATTTTGCTTGTTTAGTTTGTTGAAATGTTATGAATGTACTTATTATGGGTTGTATTATATTGTATGTCACCCCCCCCCCCCCCCCCCCCCCCCCCCGCTTAAACACATGGCACTCAGTTTACAGACATTCGCACTAAAAGGACCACAATGGAGATAAGCTCTCAAGCCTTTTTGAGTTGTATCCTTTTGACATATGTAAAAATTATATGGTCAAAAAGATCAATCAATCAATCAAGGAGAGCATGTATTGTGAAAGCATGAACACCAGGTTAAAGAAAATATGAAGGTTAGGCTATATTGTGATTGGTCCTCTGTTCTTCCTGTCAGGAGAATGAGGCCCTACAACACTCCTTGAAATTATGTCGCACTATTAGTTTATCTAATCTGTTTTATCTCTGTCACTCCCATTGGTCCATTCTTATTGGCTCCTCTGGCTATGAGTACCAGAACACTGGGTTCAAAGGCCTGGTACATAAATAAACAAGAAGGAATTTGATAATAGGCAGTGTGCACCAAACACTTATTATTATGGCTTCCCAGACAATGTATCCACATCCACATATTGCTAAATGTACATAATAGTTTTTACACCTGTTCATTGCGGTTCACGTTCTCCTCAACCTGTAGCAAAATCAACTTCTCTGACATTCATCATGTGTTATGTTATGTTTTCAGCTTCTTAATTTCAGTCATTTGTCATTTAATTTCCTTAAACATGGATAACTGCAGCAGAACGACCTTAACACGTGTTGATATGGAGCTTTGCTTCAAGGATTGAGTCATCTTATAGGCTTTGTTCCAGCAGCAGGTTGTTGGAGATCAAGCATGGTTCACTTCCTCACACTTGTCTCTGAAAGACTATATGAAACATCTTGAATATCTCACACCACAGATCTCCACTTGCCTCTTTCCTTATTGCCATGCTTTAGGAGACATAGCTATAGGTTCAGCATTAATATGTTGACATAACAGACTGTTGCGTCTGTTGTTATAACAGAATATCTCTTCTCATCCCAAATTAAATATCTTCACCTGAAGTCATTTAGCACTGACTCTCAGTTATCACTCTCTTTAGTATGACTGTGTCTGCCTATCCCACTCATAACTTCATTCTACAGTTGATATATGAGCGTCAGCAACATCAAACTGTTTTCAGAGGTATTGATGCCATCTACTGGCTGTGTTGGTGGATTCCAGTGCCTGCTTCACCATCTTGCACCCATGCTGTCTTCAAATGTATGTTACTTCAAGCATTATACTTGATAACTCAAAGCCCAAGCAATTTTCTATAGCCTTTGAGCCATGTTTCAAATAAAGAAGGCTTCAATATCTACTCTATTCAGTACACTATAAAATAAAGAGTTAGTCCAGCTATCAAATTGAGAAAACTATCCACATGTCCCTCTGTATACATTTTTCTCCTCAATAAGTTGGCCAATCGATCTGAAGCTGTACATATTCATTGAGCATTGGCATAGGCAGGGACTGACAAAGCCGATTTTTCCATTTCCTTAAAACCACCAGTGACCTTTTAAGGTTTATAAATTGACAAAATGCAGAAAAAGAAAACGGCAACAACACGCCAGGGAAATGTATTGGTTTCATCTTCAGTGATTAGAACATTTTGAGTGAGTCTGTTCCACTGCAAACTGAATGACAGAGTTTATTCTCAGTAAAATTATTGTGACAGAAGATTACATTTGTAGTTGGAACTGCATCAAATACTCAGCTTTTCTTTGTTTTCTCAACTAGAATGAAGTTAAACCCTGTTTTGATCATAATTATAATTTCAATGACATTTTATTTATATAATTATAAATCGCTATTATTTTGTAGTGTGAAATCAAAATGCTTTTTGGTCCATCATACATGTTATTACCCTCTGAGAAGTAAAACATAATTATGATAATAATAAAAAAAATAATAATAAGCTCTGATTATTGTTTTTATCGTGTTCAGTTTACAAACACAAGAAGGGGACCCCCCCATTGCTTCAGAAATGTTGAGTTGAACTGAAACTTGAATGCAATAAAATTAAATAAAATATAAGATTAAGCCCTTAACGTAAGCAAGATTGCAATAGTACCACAGACAAAGACATTTTAAGCTAAATATTTCAATGGCGAACTCCCTTCGGCCAGAATGAACGACAGTTAAATGGCTTGATTTGACTGGAAATAAACCTGTAAATGAACCATTCCATACACACATTTGTTGTCTTAAATGAAAAACTAGCCTTTTCATAAAGAAAACAAAACACCATCAACAACAAAAACAACAGAGGATAAGTCTAATCTGGGTGATTGACAGGAGAAATGATCAGAGGAGCAGAGTTTTTGCCACCATCATGAAGTTCAGGACAAAAGAATGGATAGAGTTTCTCAGTGAAGGTGCAGCCAGTGAAAGAGTAGAGATGAACTCTGGCCTCCACATCATAAAATGAGACCAGACCCTCCTCATAATCCACAAACACTCCCACTTTCTGGACATTCTCTCGTACAGGGAGGAGGACATGAGGGTCAGCAGCAGCATAGTACTCATTTCCATTAATCATATCTAGAGTCCAGTAACCGTTGTTGGGGGTCAGTGTGATTGGATCCAGCTTCCTGTCGATGGACTCTCTGGCCACTCCTAAATACCATTGAGTCTTGTCTTTAACCTGAACCTCATAGTAAAATCTTCCTGAGGAGAAGCTTTGTTTGCCTAAGACAAAGATATATGGAGAGAATCTCTGTGTGTTGTCTGGGAGGTTCTTACTTATGTCTCCATCATTCACTTGTTTTCCATCCTCAGACAGGATGAGATTGCAGTGTGCTGTATCAGGGTCCAGAGTTACATCCACTGCATATTGCTGGATCCTCCTCAGTTCAGCATCACCCATCTTCTTCTTCATCTCTTGACTGAGTGTCTTCTCCAGCTGAGCCATAGCTGTCCTCATAGTTTCCCCGTATGAAGATTGCTGGACATTGATCTTGGTCCAGTCCTTAGTGGGTGGAGGGGTGTTCATGGATGGTATATTCTGGAGGAAACGGATGTGGTCCTCAGTGCGTGAGAGCTGCTTCAGCTCAGAGCTTCTCTTCTTTAACTCAGTGATCTCTTGCTCCATCTCTTTAATAAAACCTTCAGCCTGTTCCTTTTTGTTTTTCTGCTTCTCTTCAATCACGTCAACAACCTCAGCCTGGCTTCTCTCAATACAGCTGATCAGAGTAGTGAAAACCTGCACGCTGTCTGCTATCTCTTTGTCTGCATCTTTCTTGCTGAGATCTACTGATTGTTTGACCTCCTGAATCTTCAGTTGTCTCTCCTGGATCATCTGCTGGACTTCAGCCTCTGTCCTTTCCAGCTCAGCCTTCTTTCCTTCATATTCTTCTTTTAGAGATACAATCCGATGTAACCTGTGGTCTGACTCAGTGCAGAACAGACAAACACACATGTGGTCAGTCTTACAGAACAGCTCCAGAGGTCTGTCATGTTTCTTACACATAATGTCTTCCAGGTTCTTTAAAGGGTCGATTAGTTTATGTCGTTTAAACGCAGAGACTCTCTGATGAGGCTCCAGGTGAGTCTTACAGTAGGAGGCCTGACCATAGACTGTATAAATGAGATGGACAAACCCCCTCCGCTGCTTTCTACAGACCGAAAATGAATCCTTTGCTGCAGACTGTGGCTCCGCCATCTTTCACTACGCGTCAGAATGAGTTCAGACCATTATTGGTTGGGTAACTTGTCAATCAAGAGCGGGGGGCGGGGAATGAATGCTATTGGTTGTGTAGCATGTCAATCAAATCATCCCGCCCCTCCTAGAGAATAGCCTACTTTATCGTCAATTTTATAATAAATAGAACCATAATTTAGCAAAACGCATATCCTGATGATTGAAAGGAGACTTTAAACTAGCGACTGGAAGCATATAGAATTTATGACAATTTTTATTACAGTAAGAAAATCGAGTCTGAAAGTTGGTAAAAACCCATTGGCTTGCGTTAAAATAAATTCTTTCTGAACTCACAGGTCGGCACGGGTGAAACAGCGCCTCTCGCTGGACATTTACTAAACATCCGGGTTGGCCTCATAGTAAATATCTCAGCCTTGCCCCTTGGGCCTGACACACCAGGCAGGACTTCACAGCATTGTGCTTGGTCTCAGTACAAATGTCACAGGAGACTTCATCTGATTGAGCAGATTCTTGGTTTGTGTTGGAACTTCTTTTCAGCTGCCTTCTTTTCAGTGTCTTCCTGAACTGATCAGCCATCTCAGAAATGAAAGTATTGATAAAGACTTCTGGTCTCTTATTAAAGGTCTTTTTACATAGTGGACACAGACACACATCATTAGTGTCCCAGTAATGTGTGATACAGGTTTTACAGTAGTTGTGTCCACATGGAGTGGTGATTGGATCAGTGAACACATCCAGACAGATAGAACACAGGAACTGGTCTTCAGACAGGAGACTGCTGGCAGACGCCATTTCTACACACTGAGAATAAAGATGAAAATACATCAGATTATTATGAATCTGGTCTGGATTGTAGTTAGATCACATACTGTACTACGTCTACTAACATGCCAATTTGACCAATTGAAAGACTGGACAGGGGAATGTCATGGAATAAAAAAATAGGTAAACACAGAGCTGCCAAGTCTCACCCTTTGAGAGTGAGTCACGCAATTTAACCTCTTCTTACGCCTCACGCCACACTTCCATTTCACACGCTTTTCCCCCCCTTTCACAGCAAAAAAAAACAAAAAACAGCAACCGGGTGGAAAATGGAACGCTCGTCCTAAAACACACTGCCCCATTTTTTTCGGACCGTGGCCTCCGGATTAGACCCGGGATGAGGGTGTTTTAGGACGACGGTTGAACCGTCGTCCTAAAACACCCTCACATTGACGAGAAACGCAGCCCCAAAACACACTCGCCCCCATTTCTTTCACCGACCGAGCCCGCCGGATTTACCCGGCGCAAGCGTGTTTTGGGACGAGGCGTTCTTGTATTCCATCACGCCCACCAGCCAACATGTG
Source organism: Gymnoscopelus microlampas (assembly GCF_963454915.1). NCBI lineage: Eukaryota > Metazoa > Chordata > Actinopteri > Myctophiformes > Myctophidae > Gymnoscopelus > Gymnoscopelus microlampas. The sequence continues at coordinate 51,981,701 of NC_139946.1, read as the reverse complement.
ATTTCATTCACTGGCTTGCAAAGTGTGCAGATTTAGTTTTTTAGTACTAAATATTTTAAAACAGTGAAAGCTACCGAGGAAAAAGAAACAGAAAGTGTTTAGACGACTCAAACTAACGACCACGGGAGTCGCTAGTTTGAGTCATCCAAAGTTTGACCAAAACCGAAGGTATTGAAGAGGAGGACACAGAGAATTTTGCGGTCATCAGAGATCAAAGGATTTAGCTGCTGCCATTCTGATAATGTCAGGAGCAACCAGACAACACTATGACCAGGTAGGGTCCAAGTTAGCCCTGGTCCAGAGTGTTAGTGAGTTAGAGAGAACTCACTAACGCTCTGGACCAGGGCTAGGTCCAAGTGTTTCCAAATGGACTGCAGTCTGCACAGAACCCTATCCATCAGATCAGGGGTCTTCAACCTTTTCAGACCAAGGACCCCCTAGCTGAGAGAGAGATGAAGCAGGGACCCCCTCTATATTGTATAAAATTGTGTTTCAGATTCAACTTTTTTTGTTTACTTGGTCTGCTCTTTTTTTCCCTCTACACCAAACACCTCTTTGCCAAAAATAGCCGATCTACAAGCTCACAACGCGAGGTGTTGTGAGCTTGTAGATCGGCTATTTTTGGCTAAAGTTCTCCTCAGAATAGGGATGCTAGGGTTCAAGTGGTTAAGGTAAAAAGAAAACATCATATCACACAAAGATTTGGCGGACCCCCTGTAGTAACTCTAAGGACCCCCTAGGGGTCCCGGACCCCCTGTTGAAGACCCCTGCATCAGATCCAAAGTAGACTAGGTTTTTTGCGACCAAAAGACCATGTAGGCTATTATGCAAGTAGGCCTACATAATGTTGACCAAAGTTTCTCAGCTGCATTATATTTGTTATTAGTGTCTATGTCCTCAGAAACAAAGGGGTTTATTAGTGAGAACTTACTTAAGCTGCTTTATAAATAAAGCACTTTGAAACTGAAGATGATGGCCAACGTTGATGATAATTGATAACAAAATATATATATATTTCAAAAATTACATAAGCCCCCCCCCCTGCAACGTTTCCTTTTTGCCACACATCTACACTTCATGGAATGTTGTTTTATTTGTGCATGTGTGGCGCTCGTGCATGTGATGACACTAAAGTCTCACTCTTAGATTTTACTGAAAGAAGCTGAAGCTGTGTGTAAACAACATGTCTGGATACAGTTGTGGCTTTTATTCTGTTAATGAATAATAAAATACATCATTATCTGCTGTACTCACGTCACGTGTCGTTAAGTTGTCAGTATTTCTGTGTAAGTAAGTCCTGTCGAATGAAGGTTTCGTACGGCCCAATTCCAAACCACCCCCTCACTGACTCATTGACTTGGGTGCGCGTTCATGTGAGCTCCGTAAGGGCTTGAGGGTTGTTCCAAATGAAATCGGAAAGTCAGCCTGAAGTCAGCGAGGGCTCGGGAACGCCCCTTTCTGCACCCTTTCCGTAAGTCAGCACCTTTGGAGACTTTGGCAAAGAAATTGCCCACAATACATTGCGTAGTGGGAGTTACCAGAGGACGCCGATACCCACGGTGCCCGGATTTAAAAGGGAAAGAGGCCTTTCTTCTGCGACGTCGCTGGCCGAGAAATAAATGCAGAATTAATATTTTACCACCGGTCTCAGTAGCGGGGGGGCGGAGGGCGGGGGGGGGGGGGGGGGGGATTCATGTCATGGCATCAGGCCAGGGTTCATTAGTGAGTTTTTTATTATCAAATAAATTGATTAAACACTTTAATCAACCCTATTTTATACTTCGTTGTACTAAGTTGTTGTGCAAAATAGCAACGTGTCCCAGAAATATAAAGTTACTCCTAAGGCTATCATATAATTTACTTATATTGACTGTATCGATAGCTGTTTCACTCATGATACAATGTCTCTTTTTTATAATATTTTATAATATAAAAGTTTATAATATTTAGAGAAATTCGAAGTTTCAAACAGGGAGGCAAGTGTCAGTCGAATCTTTGGTTGTCACGGCAACGTTGTCATCTGTCGTCAAGGTAACGTGGGACGTCACAAAGGGCTGTTCCATTGCTTTTGTACCCTTTTGGAACCCTTAAACCCTCCCACACTCAGGCACTTACCAGCTGACTTACCTTAAGCTAATGAGGGTGCAGGGCTTGAGGGCTTAGGGTGGAGTTTGGAATTGGGCCAGTGTGCTCAGTGCTGTTGCAAGTAATGTCAGCACTTTACTTTCACGTTTAGATTTACTGAGAAACACCTCCCCCTGGTAGCTGTTGAAAATGCAATGTATGTATTAAGACAGCAGCTGGTCCTAACCAGCAATTAGTGAAGTTGTAATTGGTTCCCTTTTCTCTACCCATGTTGTTCTTTGCTATTTTGCTTGTTTAGTATGTTGAAATGTTATGAATGTACTTATGGGTTATACACATGGCACTCAGTTTACAGACATTTGCACTGATCCTTTTGACATATATGTACAAACATATGGTCAAAAACATTCAATAAATCAATCAATCAAGGAGAGCATGTATTGTGAAAGCATGAACACCAGGTTAAAGAATTAGGCTAGGTGCTTAGTCCTCAGTTCTTCCTGACAGGAGAATGAGGCCTTACAACACTCCTTAAAATTGTGTTGCACTATTAATTCATCTAATCTGTTTCATCTCTGTCACTCCCATTTGTCCTGGCTTCACAGACAATATATCCACATGCACATATTGCTAAAAAATGTACATAATAGTTTTAACAGCTGTTCGTTGCTGTTCTCCTCAACCTGCAGCAAAATCAACTTCTCTGACATTCATCATGTTATGTTTTCAGCTTCTTAATTTCAGTCATTTGTCATTTTCTTTATACATGGATAATACAACTGCAGGAGGACGACCATAACTTCCTCACGTGTTGATATGGAGCTTTGCTTTAAGGATTTGAGTCTTCATCATCTTATAGGCTTCATTTTCCAGAAGCAGGTTGTTCAAGCATGGTTCACTTCCTCAAAGTCTCTGAAACATCTTGAATATCTCACACTGCAAATCTCCATTTGCCTCTTTCCTTGTTGCCATGCCTTAGGAGACATATAGCTATAGGTTCAGCTTTAATAACAGACATACGGTAGCCTACATTAATATGTTGACATAACAGACTGTTGCGTCTGTTGTTATAATTCATAACAGAATATCTCTTCTCATCCCAAATTAGATTGAAGTTGAAGTCATTTAGCACTGACTCTCAGTTATCACTCTCTTTAGTATGTGACTGTGTCTGTCCATCACACTCATAACTTCATTCTACAGTTGAGTGTCAGCAACATCAACCTGTTTTCAAAGGTATTGATGCCATCTACTGGCTGTGATGGTGGATTCCAGTGCCTGCTTCACCAGCTTGTAGTTGTACCCATGCTGTCTTCAAATGTATGTTACTTCAAGCATTATACTTGATAACTCAAAGCCCCAGCAACTTTCTATGGGCTTTGAGCAGTAGTAAAGGTGTGGAAAATGATCGATTCTAAGATGCAGATGGTAGAACAAAAACAGTTTTTTAGGGAGCTACAGTAGTAGTCCCAGGTCCCTCATTTGTACAATCCTTGTTCATCCATTATGAAAACCTGAACTCTAAATACATGAGTAACCTCACTATTTGGGCAGCAGTGGTTCACCTAGAGCACATACCACTACGGCTCAGTCCTTGCACAGCTGGCCCGGGTTTGAATATGACCTGATGAGGCTCTTTGCTGCTTGTCATTCCCCATCTGTCTTCTGCCATTTACTATCTAATGTCGCTATTAAATGAAAGCTTGAAAATGCCTCCGAAATATCAACAAGAAAAAAGATACAGCTACATCACGTAGAGCCTGTGACGTTGTTTATTTCAGCTGAATCTTGCAATCAAAATTTAGATTTTTGACTTCACTTTTAGCTTAAAGGTAGGGTAAGTGATTTGCTTTTGTTAAAATAAGTGTTAAATAGCTCTGTATTCTGATAGTACTCATTGCTATTAGAGTGTATGTTCAGTTATAGGAGTCTCTATGTCTCTCCACCTCTTTATTAAACAGAAAATGCGTTTTCAGTACTCTCTCCTGATTGGCTTATATGTTGTCACCTACCTGAAAATGTAGGCTACTATATTCTGTTTACTAAAGAGCTGGGGAGACCGAACAAACGCTCTGTAGCAATGATTACTATCAGAATATAGTACTTTAACCTTTTAACAAAAACAAAACAAAAATAACAAAAAAATATCACTTACCCTACCTTTAAGTATATTTCAGATAAAGAAGGCTTCAATATCTATTCTATTCAGTACACTGTAAAATAAAGAGTGTTAATCCTACTATCAAATTGAGAAAACTATCCACATGTCCCTCTGTCTGTCTGCATCCATTTTTCTCCCCAATAAGTTGGCCAATGTATCAGATTTTGTTTTTATAGACAAAACGCAGAAAAAGAAAACAGCAATAACACGCCATGGAAATATTAGTATAATAAATAGTATTGGTTTCATCTTAAGTGATTAGAACATTTAGAGTGTGTTCAACTGCAAACTGAATGACAGAGTTTATTCTCAGTACAATTATTGTGAGCAAATTACATTTTCCATTTGTTTGTGGTTGGATTTAACATAATCAGTATAACTGCTTCAAATACAACTCACATTTTCTTTGTTTTCTCAACTAGAATGAAGCTAAACCCTGTTTTAATCATATTATTTCAATGACATTTTACTCATATAATTATGAATGGCTATTATTTAATGTTATTACCCTGTGAAGTAAAAAGGTGATAATAATAATAATAGAGATAATAATAAGCTCTGATTATTGTTTTTATCGTGCTCAGTTTACAAACACAAGAAGGGGACCCCCCCCCTCCAGGACATGATCCAACAGAAATGTTGAGTTGAACTGAAACTAAAAATATATAAATGATATATGATTAGCAGTCCACTTCCTCCTGTTGGTACGGATGGATTCACATTGCCTCGTTCTGTACCAAAGTACACATGATCCGGATCCGAGACTATCTCCGGAGGCGGTCTCGGGTACGGTACGGTGATCCGTTTCGGGGAACGATACGCAACGTTCACACTATCACAACATCAGCCAAGTGGTCCAGGATTTGCACCCGGGACCGTAGTGTGAATCCGCCCTTAAATGAAAACAAGCCTTTTCATAAACACCACCAACAACAACAAAAACAGAGGATAAGTCTAATCTTGGTGATTTACAGGTGAAATGATCAGAGGAGCAGAGTTTTTACCACCTTCACTAAGTCCAGGACAGAAGAATGGACAGATTTTCTCAGTGAAGGTGCAGCCAGTGAAAGAGTGGATAATAACTCCCGTCTCCACATCATAAAAGGAGACCAGGCCCTCCTCATAATCCACAAACACTCCCACTTTCTGGGATTTCTCTCGTGCAGGGAGGAGGACATGAATGTCACCAGCAGCATAGTACTCATTTCCATTAATCATATCTATAGTCCAGTAACCGTTGCTGGGTCCCCGTATGATGGAATCCAGCTTCCTGTTGATGGACTCTCTGGCCACTCCTAAAAACCATTGAGTCTTGTCTTTAACCTGAACCTCATAGTAAAATCTTCCTAAGTCGAAGCTTTGTTTTCCTAAGACAAAGATATATCTAGAGAATCTCTGTGTGTTGACTGGGAGGTTCTTCTTTATGCATCCATCATTCACTTGTTTTCCATCACTGGACACGAAGAGTTCACAGTGAGCTGTATCAGGGTCCAGAGTTACATCCACTGCATATGTCTGGACCTTCCTCAGCTCAGCCTCACACAGCTTCTTCATCTCTTCACTGAGTGTCTTCTCCAGCTGAGCCACAGCTGTCCTCATAGTCTCCCCGTATGAAGACAGATGGACATTGACCTTTGTCCAGTCCTTGGTGTGTGGAGGGGGGTTGATGAATGGTAAATTCTGGAGGAAGCGGATGTGGTCCTCAGTGTATAAGAGCTGGTTCAGCTCAGTGCTTCTCTCCATTAACTCAGTGATCTCCTGTTCCATCTCTTTAATTAAACCTTCAGCCCGTTTCTCTGTGGTTTTCTGCTTCTCTTCAATCACAGCAACAACCTCAGCCTGACTTCTCTCAATACAGCTGATCAGAGCAGTGAAGACCTGCACATTGTCTGCTATCTCCCTGTCTGCATCTTTCTTGCTTATATCTACTGAGTTTTTGACCTTCTGAATCTTCAGTTGTCTCTCCTGGATCATCTGCTGAACTTCAGCTTCTGCCTTTCCCAGCTCAGCCTGCTTACCGTCATATTCCTCTTTCAGAGATAGAATTTCATGGAACTTGTGGTCTGACTCAGTGCAGAACCAACAAATACACACGTAGTCAGTCTTACAGAACAGCTCCAGAGGAATGTTATGTTTCTTACACAAAAAGTCTTCCAGGTTCTTTACAGGGTCGATTAGTTTGTGTCCCTTAAACCCAGAGACTCTCTGATGAGGCTCCAAATGAATCACACAGTAGGAGGCCAGACACACCAGGCAGGACGCCACAGCATTGAGCTTGGTCTCAAAAGTACAAAAGTCACAGAAGACTTCAGGTGGTTTAGCAGATTCTTGGTTTGTGTTGGAGTCTCTTTTCAGCTGCTCTGTCTCCGTGAACTGATCAGCCATGAAAGTATTGACAAAGACTTCTGGTCTGTCATTAAAGGTTATTATACATTGTGGACACAGACACACATCATTAGTGTCAAAGTACGGTGTGACACAGGTTTTACAGTAGTTGTGTCCACATGGAGCGGTGACTAGATCAGTGAACACGTCCAGACAGATAGAACACAGGAACTGGTCTTCAGACAGGAGACTGCTGGCAGACGCCATTTCTACACACTGAGAATAAAGATGAAAATATATCAGATCAAATACAGTTCTCCGTATTTTAACTTTTTTCATAAATTAATTCTTTACTTCGCCATTCTACAGTATGTCACACAAAAGTAGTAAAAATAGCCAATCTATCGGCTTTTCAGCTTGTAGATCTGCTATTTTTGAATCGGAATCCTGAAAAGAAACATTTTTATCTAATTTCAAATGCGTTTAGTTATACTTATGTTAACTTTATGAACTTAAATACAAATACATTGGACATAAAAAAAGACAATAGAAATGTAATACTAGTCATTAAGCTACTAATATAGACTGAAGTAAGTGAAGCGGGTCATGTTTTGGAATTGTAGCAGCTGAAATCAATAATATATCAGTATTCTGACATTAACCTGAGGGCCGCATTAAGTGAAGGTGGGGGCCGCCCGCATGTGGCCCCCGGGCAGCCAGTTGCCCATGTATGATATACATCATTATCTGTACTCACAAGTCTTTAAGTTGTCAGTATTTCTGTGTAAGTAAGTCCTGTCGAATGATGGTGTTGTAGACAGTGTGTGTCAGCCTTAGAGGTATGGGTGTCAGCACATTAGTTCCTGTTTACAGTGAGGTAATAACTCCTCCTCCTTGTAGCTGTTAACCCTTCACAACCTCTTTCTTCTAGCTGCCATTTACACCATTCACATCATGAGAGAGAAAGGAAAAACCTTTACATTTAACTTGTTGTTTATCTTTATTTCAGTGTGGAACACTGTTGCGTGTGTGTGTGTGTGTGTGTGTGTGTGTGTGTGTGTGTGTGTGTGTGTGTGTGTGTGTGTGTGTGTGTGTGTGTGTGTGTGTGTGTGTGTGTGTGTGTGTGTGTGTGCGCGCGCGCTTGCGTGCGTGTGTGTGTGTGTGTGTTTACTCTGCCTGGCTTCTTTGTATATAAAACAATTATAATTATTAAATAGTGATAATATTACTAATTTCTCTAGCTATAGTAAGGCCTTGCATATATAATTTTATGGGATGATGAGTTTATGTCCATGAGCCTGAATTTAATGAATAAAGGATATAAAGAATGAATTACAATTAATTAATCAATTAATGCATCCATGATTTTGAGTCAGTGTGTTCTCTGCATCATGATCTTTGTGGTTTAAAATGGTTGCTTCCTTGCGTCTGTCTGAACTGATTATTAGTAGGTGGTCAAAGGTCTTGGAGATTAAGGATGGTCCAATTGCTCACAGAGTCTCTGATGTAGTCTCCATGTATCAAATGTAATTATTTCAGCTTTAATAACTGAATAAAATGGCTTCACCTGAAGCTATTCAGCAATAATTAGAGTTTTATAATTCATTCAGTCATTCAAGTCAATCCTGTTTTGGACAGGATCCAAACATCAACCAAATAAACACATTTTGCAGAAGAATATTTGTACACAACCACAACCATCCATTTAATAAAAAAAACATGATTTTAACTTGTTCTACCTCTGGCAATGACATCTCAAAAACTAAAGCCTTGTTGATCTTTGCTATTTTGCCTTTTAGTTTAGTAAGTTAAAAATGTATGAATGTAATTATTATGGGTTATATTATATTGTATGTCTCTGTACCCCCACCCCCCAAACACATGGCACTTAGTTTACACACATTTCCACTAAAAGGGCCGCAATGGAGATAAGCTCTCAAGCCTTTTTGAGATGTTACCCTTTTGACATATATGTACAAATATATGGTGAAAAATATCAATCAATCAATCAAGGAGGGCATGTATTGTGAAACCATGAACACCAAGTTAAAGAAAATATGAATGTTAGGCTAGATGTGCTTAGTCCTCTGTTCTTCCTGACAGTAGAATTAGGCTCTACAACACTCTTGAAGTGTTGCACTATTAGTTCATCTGTTGCACTATTAGTTCATCTAATCTGTTTTTATCTCTGTCGCTCCCATTGGTCCATTCTTATTGGCTCCTCGGCCTAGGCATCTCCTATGAGTACCAGACAGGGGTGCAATGCTCACTGGACGGCCTTTGCACACCGTGCCGGAACCTATTTGACCAGGAGCACACGCAGGCACACGCATAGATTTAAAACTACTTTAAATTCGCACCTCAACAAAGTTTTCAAAGGCTCCCGACTCACACCTAGCGAATATAACATAGGAATAAGCCTGCATGCATATCAATTGTCCATTGTGTGACTTGCAGTGTAGGTGTTAAGCGACGTGCGCATCACGTCATTGAAATAGAGTGCAAGAACATACCAAATGAACATTGCATGCCTGGTACCAGAACACTGGGTCAAAGGCCAGGTCCATAAATAAACAAGAAGGAATTTGAGAATAGGCAGTGTGCACCAAACACTTATTAGCATGGCTTCCCAGACAATGTATCCACCTCCATGTATTGCTAAATGTACATAATAGCTTTAACAGCTGTTCGTTGCTGTTCACTTTCTCCTCGACCTGCAGCAAAATCAACTTATCTGACATTCATCATGTTTTGTTATGTTTTCAGCTTCTTAATTTCAGTCATTTGTAATTTTCGTTATACATGGATAATACAACTGCAGGAGAATGACCTTAACTTCCTCACGTGTTGATATGGAGCTTTGCTTTAAGGATTTGAGTCTTCATCATCTTATAGGCTTCATTTCCAAGCATGGTTCACTTCCTCAAAGTCTCTGAAACATCTTGAATATCTCATGCCATAAATCTCCATTTGCCTCTTTCCTTACTGCCATGATTTAGGAGACATCACTATAGGTTCAGCTTTAATAACAGACATACGGTACATTAATATGTTGACATTAATTATAACAACAGACTGTTGCGTCTGTTGTTATAATTAATAACAAAATATCTCTTCTCATCCCAAATTAAATATCTTCACCTGAAGTCATTTAGCACTGACTCTCAGTTATCACTCTCTTTAGTATGTGACTGTGTCTGTCTATCACTCATAACTTCATTCTACAGTTGAGCGTCAGCAACATCAAACTGTTTTCAAAGGTATTGGTGCCATTGACTGGCTGTGATGGTGGATTCCAGTGCCTGCTTCACCATCTTGTACCCATGCTGTCTTCAACTTTCTGGGCTTTGAGTTATCAAGTATATCTCAGATAAAGAAGGCTTCAATATCTATTCTATTCAGTAAACTGTAAAATTAAGCGTATTAATCGTACTATCAAATTGAGAAAACTCTATCCACTGTGTCCTTCTGTATCCATTCTTCTCCTCAATAAGTTAGCCAATCGCTCTGAAGCTGTACATAGGCATTGGCATAGGCATAGGCAGGGACTGACAAAGCAGATTTTTTTTTGAATTGACAAAATGCAGAAAAAGAAAACAGCAACAACGCGCCAGGAACATGTAGTGGTTTAATCTTCAGTGATTAGAACATTTTGAGTGAGTCTGTTCAACTGCAAACTGAATGACAGAGTTTATTCTCAGTACAATTATTGTGACACAGATTACATTTTCCATTTGTTTGTGGTTGGATCTAACATAATCAGTATAACTGCTTCAAATACTCACCTTTTCTTAGTTTTCTCAACTAGAATGAAGCTAAACCCTGTATTAATATTATGTCAATGAAATTTTACTTATATAATTATGAATTGCTATAATTTTATGTTATTACCCAGAGAAGTAAAAAGATGGTAATAATAATAATAAAAATAATAATAAGCTCTGATTATTGTTTTTATCGTGCTCAGTTTACAAACACAGGACCTTCAGGACATGATCCAACAGAAATGTTGAGTTGAACTGAAACTTGAATGCAATAAAAATAAAAATAAAATATAAGATTAAGTCCTTAACGTAAGTAAGTACCACAGACAGAGAAAGCATTTTAAGCTAAATACTTCAATGGAGAATTCCCTTCGGCCAGATTTGACTGGAAATAAACCTGTAAATGAACCCTTCCATACACACATTTGTTGTCTTAAATGAAAACAAGCCTTTTCATGAAAACAAAAACACCAACAACAACAAAAACAGAGGATAAGTCTAATCTGGGTGATTGACAGGTGAAATGATCAGAGGAGCAGAGTTTTTACCACCTTCATTAAGTCCAGGACAGAAGAATGGACAGAGTCTCTCAGTGAAGGTGCAGCCAGTGTAAGAGTGGATTATAACTCCCGTCTCCACATCATAAAAGGAGACCAGGCCCTCCTCATAATCCACAAACACTCCCACCTTCTGGGCTTTCTCTCGTACAGGGAGGAGGACATGAATGTCAGCAGCAGCATAGTACTCATTTCCATTAATCATATCTATAGTCCAGTAACCGTTGGTGGGTCCCCGTATGATGGAATCCAACTTCCTGTCAATGGACTCTCTGGCCACTCCTAAAAACCATTGAGTCTTGTCTTTAACCTGAACCTCATAGTAAAATCTTCCTGAGGAGAAGCTTTGTTTTCCTAAGACAAAGATATATCTAGAGAATCTCTTTGTGTTGACTGGGAGGTTCTTCTTTGTGTTCACTGGGAGGTTCTTCTTTGTGCGTCCATCATTCACTTGTTTTCCATCGCTAGACATGAAGAGTTCACAGTGTGCTGTATCAGGGTCCAGAGTTACATCCACTGCATATTGTTGGATCCTCCTCAGCTCAGCCTCACACAGCTTCTTCATCTCTAGACTGAGTGTCTTCTCCAGCTGAGCCACAGCTGTCCTCATAGTCTCCCCGTATGAAGAGTGATGGACATTGACTTTTGTCCAGTCCTTGATGGATAGAGGGGTGTTGATGGACCTGACGTTCTGGAGGAAGTGGATGTGGTCCTCAGTGTGTAAGAGCTGTTTCAGCTCAGAGCTTCTCTTCTCTAACTCAGTGATCTCTTGTTCCATCCCTTTAATGAAACCGTCAGCCTGTTTCTTTGTGGTTTTCTGCTTCTCTTCAATCACATGAACAACCTCAGCCTGGCTTCTCTCAATACACCTGATCAGAGTAGTGAAGACCTGCACGTTGTCTGTTATCTCCTTGTCTGCATCTTTCTTGCTGAGATCTAGTGATTGTTTGACCTCTTGAATCTTCAGTTGTCTCTGTTGGATCATCCGCTGAACTTCAGCCTCTGTCACTTCCAGCTCAGCCTTCTTACCGTCATATCCTTCTTTCAGAGATATAATTTGATGTAGCTTGTGGTCTGACTGAGTGCAGAACTGACAAACACACACATAGTCAGTCTTACAGAACAGCTCCAGAGGTCTGTCATGTTTCTCACACATAATGCCTTCCAGGTTCTTTACCGGGTCGATTAGTTTGTGTCGTTTAAACGCAGAGACTCTCTGATGAGGCTCCAGGTGAGTCTCACAGTAGGAGGCCAGACACACGAGGCAGGACTTCAGGGCCTTGAGCTTGGTCTCAGTACAAATGTCACAGGAGACTTCATCTGGTTTAGCAGGTTCTTGGTTTGTGTTGGAACTTATTTTCAGCTGCTCTGTCTTCTTGGACTGATCAGCCATCTCAGAAATGACAGTATTGACAAAGACTTCTGGTCTCTTATCAAAGACCATTGTACATAGTGGACACTGACACACCACATCATTAGTGTCCCAGTAACGTGTGATACAGGTTTTGCAGTAGTATTGTCCACATCCACATGGAGTGGTGATTGGATCAGTGAACACAATCAGACAGATAGAACACAGGAACTGGTCTTCAGCCAGGAGACTGCTGGCAGACGCCATTTCTACACACTGAGAATAAAGATGAAAATATATCAGATCAGATGTAGTTCTTGAATGCTACTTCTCACAGCTTATTATGAATCTGGTCTGGATTGTAGGAATAGAGCACAAAACGTTTGACCGGACAGGGGAATGTCATGGAACATGAAAATGGGTAAACATTAACTCTGGTCCATAGTGTTAGAAGGAGTTCTCCTAAGGAGAACCCCTTCTAACACTATGGACCAGGGCTAGGTAAACACAGTTAACTTTTACTCTGTTAATGAATAATATACATCAGGGGTGATGCAACTTTGATGATGGAAAGGGACACTACACTGGCCAATACAAACTAATAGGCGAGTGCGCTCCGGTGTGCAATTTCCAAACGCACACTATATTTCCACACTCACTCCAGAGGGACACATTGCACATACTGTCGGACAAAAACCTCTTATCTCCGTATTTTAACTTTTTTTTCGTAAATTAATTCCATACTTTGCCATTCTACAGTATGTCACACAAAAGTAGTAAAAATAGCCGATCTATCGGCTTTTGAGCTTGTAGATCTGCTATTTTTGCTATTTTTGAATTGGAATCCTATTTTTTTTTGCTATTTTTGAATCGGAATCCTGAAAAGAAACATTTTTTTTTATTTAAAATGCATTTAGTTTAGTATACATTTAGTATACTTATGTTAACTTTATGAACTTAAATACAAATACATTGGACATAAAAAATACAATAGAAATGTAGTACTAGTCATTAAGCTACTAATATAGACTGAAGTAAGTGAAGCGGGTCAGTGAAGCGGGTCATGTTTTGGAATTGTAGCAGCTGAAATCAATAATATATCAGTATTCTGACATTAACCTGAGGGCCGCATTAAGTGAAGGTGGGGGCCGCCCGCATGTGGCCCCCGGGCAGCCAGTTGCCCATGTATGATATACATCATTATCTGCTGTACTCACAAGTCTTTAAGTTGTCAGTATTTCTGTGTAAGTCCTGTTGAATGAAGGCTTTGTAGACAGTGTGTGTCAGCCATAGAGGTATGGGTGTCAGCACATTAGTTCCTGTTTACAGTCAAGGTATTGTTTACACTGAGGTAGAAACTCCTCCTCCTTGTAGCTGTTAACCCTTCACAATCTCTTCTTCTAGCTACCATTTACATCATTCTCATCATGAGAGAGAAAGGAAAAACCTTTACATTTAACTTTGTTGCTTATCTTTATTTAAGTGTGGAACACTGTTGCCTTCAGTTGCGTTCAGATTGATCTCCCTGGTTCAGTAATGTTTGTGTGTGTGTGTGTGTGTGTGTGTGTGTGTGTGTGTGTGTGTGTGTGTGTGTGTGTGTGTGTGTGTGTGTTTGATCTTTGTGGTTTAAAAGGGTTATATTATGTTAAATGTGTGAAATCTCTGTCCTTCCTTGTGTCTGTCTGAACTGATTAAACGTAGCCTAGGTGGTGAAAGGTCAAAGGTCTTGGAAATCAAGGATGGTTCAATTGCTCTCAAAGTCTCTTATTTCAGCTTTAATAACAGACTATGTCATCCTGAATTAAATGGCTTCGTCGGAAGTTATTTAGCAATAATTAGAGTTTTACAATTCATTAAGAGTTTCAGTTAAATAATGTGGAAACTATAGTGTCATGCAGCCTGTTATTTTTATTTTTTATTTTTTTATTATAATCACACAGTATATTGTTATTGTTTGTTTCTAAAGAAAACACTAAATAAAATGAGTATATTTAAAATCATAAAGAATTATCTTTTGAATCTGTTAGTTTGTATTAAATATAGTTTTTTTTCTTTTCTTTTCTTTTTTTGTGTTCTCTCCATTGTATTGTATCTGTTAAAGTGCTGGCTGCCTGTTAGAGGCTGGTGGCAACGGTCTTTGGTATGGGTACATTTAAGTGACATTCTTTGGTAATTGGTCTCCTGACTTTAATAATAACTGACATACTGTACAAACAAACCTTTTGGATTTTTCATTTCCTGTTCAACTTCTGGCTATAATTCATGTGTTTAAGTATATACATTTAAAAGATCAGATGGACAAAGGTATCCGCTATTCATACAAATCTTTGCTTTATGTGTGCAGTAACTGGGGGACATTCTGATCATCATTTCCAGAGATCTTTTGAAGCAGCCTATACATTTTAACCATTTTCAGTTTTGGACAGGATCCAAACATCAACCAAATAAACACATTTTGCAGTAAAATATTTTTATACAACCAAAACCATCCATTTAAGAAAAAAATGATATCTCAAAAACGAAAGCCTTTTTTGAAGAGTTGTTCCTCTAACTATAATTCTGCATTTGCTGAGCATAAAAATGTTTTCATGGGTACTGACGCCATCTACTGGCTGTGATGGTGGATTCCAGTGTCTGCTTCACTCACCTTCTTGTACCCAGGCCTTCTTCAAGTGAATGATTTTCATTTGTTTAAAGGTTCCTGGAGGCCTCAGTGTCTTGGAGACAACATATACATTCATCCTAATCTTTGATGTCCAATGTAGGATGCAACCTCATGTTCCCTTAAAACATTTTTTATTTATACATTTTTGCCCTTTGCCGTTATTTGGCCCTTAAGATTTTCCTCCCTGTCTGCCGTAGTAGTAGTAGGGGTAGTGTTATGGTTTATAGTATTATGATTATAAATGTTATTGTAATTTGGCTTAATAAAGTATTTGTAATATTATGTTGTCAATAACATACTGTATACTATTTATTAAGAATCATGTAGCATTATGCGTTGTGTGAGCTCTGTGTGTGCGTGCGCTTGTGTCAGGGTTTCACAGAAGCCATGAAGGCCATGGCAAGGCCACTGTGCTCTCTCAGTTTGGACTTATGCCCTTGACAGAAATATATATGGCCTATAAGACCTCAGTGGCCTTGATGCCCACACTTTTAATATCACCATTTTCTCCTTAGACCTCTTTCCTGTCATCATCATCATAACCGTTATTTCAACTCGGAGTACAGTTGAGGGGCAGGCCCTCATTTTCAATGTAGCCGAGATACAGAACACAATAATCAACAGGAATATATATAATATACATTAATCAATATTAAATCAGAAGACAGAAAAAAAAATACTCAAAAAACTAAAACAGATAGACCAGAAATCAATTAAAGCAGTTATACTCTGGAACAACAGTGTTGGAAACCATTGCCCTGTTGACCCAAGGAAGGCAGTGATCTGGACTTAAGGACTTCTGGAGCTCATTCCAAGCAGATGGAGCACTAACAGAGAATGCTGCCTTGCCTTGCTCTGTATGAGCAAATGGAACTTTGAGCGTCAGGAAGTCACTCAAGTGGGTCTGGTAGGGACTAGGGTTCTGATCCAACATAGAACAAATATAAAGGGGGGAGCATTCCTGAGATGGCTTTACAAATAAACAGATACCAGTGCTTATCACGCCTCTTAGAGAGAGAGAGGATAAGCCTGCGTTCCCATAGTAGAGAGTACAGTGATGGGTACCATAACTGTCACCAGTTACCCATCTTAAGGCAGAATGGTACACAGTGTCAAAGTGCTTTAAAATTGATGGAGCAGCAATCCTATAAATAATGTCCCCATAATCTAAAGCTGAGAGAAAAGTGGCTTCAATAATTGTTTTTTTTACAGGATGCAGGAAAGCATGCTTTGTTTCTATTAAGAGAAACACATTTGTATTAGTTTGGTGACAAGATTTTCAATGTGAAATTTAAATGACAATTTCTCATCAGGCCAGATGCCAAGATACTTATATTTTGAGACCCTCTCAATTGTAGAGTCACTCGAAGAGATTATGGCTAAATGGTCATGGTTGGTGGTTCTAGCCCTAGTGAATACCATGAACTTAGTTTTGCTTGCATTCAGAACAAGCCTAAGCTCAACCAGTGCATCCTGGAGAGCATTGAAAGCAAGCTGCAGATTCCTAGTGGCAAGCTGGGCTGTGTCGGCAACACAGTCACCGTGTCGTCTGTGTAAAGTTGGGCATAGCAGTCATTAAGAGCAGAAATAATATTAATATATAAAGTAAAAAGGACGGGGCCTAAGATTGAGCCCTGGGGGACAACCATGGAGACTGGTCGGAACTCAGAGTGCTCCCGGACAACGTTGACACGGGCAACACTAGTGTCTTTTGTCCCCCCCCCCTGTCTCTCCATCCGCATCTTCAAATGAATCCAGTGACTCTGATTAGTCCAGGGCTGAGTGTGGATGAACTTTTAACCCTTTTAGTTTCTACAAATATTGTCAATTTGTAAATATACCAATACATTATTTGGTGAGATAAGCAGCTTTTCATGTACTGTAGGCCTATTTATTTCACTGGACGTTATGAAATCCTCCCTAACCTGTAAGTTAAAATACGTGTTTCTTAAAATCAATGTTTTATTGTAATGTTTGTCTTTGAAACAATATATGCATTAATACTAACCATTAGTGTCAGAATTAGATGTAGAATTACCGGTATATGTTTGTATAACATTATTTTACTTGAGTTAAAATGGTCTAAGTTATTACCTTCTGAAAAGTAAAAAGAAAAGAAAGTACCTTCTTCCATCTGATTATTGTGTTTTTATTGTGTTGTGTAAACACTGAAAACATAAGAAGAAGGGAACCCCCTACATTCAGGACATGATTCACCACTGCACCCTGTCCCACAACCAACATGTTGAGATGAATGCAATGAAATAAATGATACAATCAAGTGATTGTGTCAAGGAAGAAATGTAGATAAGATTCATCAATCTCACAGACATAGAAAATATTTAAGCTAAACTCCATCTATTAGTCTTAGGCTGTACTTCAGACATTTATCTTGAGTTTAATAGAATACATCTGTTATGATTATGAACAATACATGGCTTGATTCGAAATAACAGCTGACAGAAAATAAAGGTGTAAATGAATCCTTACACATACACATTTGTTGTCTTGAAATGACAGCTGACAGAAAATAAACGTGTAAATGAATCCTTACACATACACATTTGTTGTCTTAAACAAAAACAAACCTTTTAATTTAAAGGGCAAGACCACTTTGGTAGAGGTTTGGGTTGTGTAGTTACCTTGCCATGATGTAACTCCAAAGGTGGGCAAGAAATAAAAAAATATTGCTCCATTGATTAGAAATTGATAATTCAAAATATGCTCCTCATTGACTTACATTGTACGGTAAAACAGCTCTCAAAGTCACTCTTTTAGCACAAAAACGAACGCAAACAAAGTTGATTCAGACAATATAGAACATCACCAAACCCAGTACTGTTTTTTTTTTTTTATAAAAATGTCAACTTCCTGTTGATTTTACCATTTTTAATAAGAAGAAAACCCGGACTGGATCGGCGGATCCGGATCCAGATCTTCAAATAGTAAAATCAACAGGAAGTTGATATTTTTATTAAAAAAACAAACAGTACTGGGTTTGGTGATGTTCTATATTGTCTGAATCAGCTATGTTTGGGTTCATTTATGTGCTAAAAGAGTGACTTTGAGAGCTGTTTCAGCGTACAATGTAAGTCAATGAGGAGCATATTTTGAATTATCAATTTCTAATCAATGGAGGAATTATTTTTTATTTCTTGCCCACCTTTGGAGTTACATCATGGCAAGGTAACTACACAACCCAAACCTCTACCAAAGTGGTCTTACCCTTTAAGTCTAAGTTGAGTGATTGACAGGAGAGATGATCAGAGGAACAGCATTCTTACCACTATAATTAGGGAAAGGATTAAAGTATGGATAGAGTCTGTCAGTGAAGGTGCAGCCAGTGAAAGAGTAGAGATGACCTCTGGTCTCCACATCATAAAAGGAGACCAGACCCTCCTCATAATCCACAAACACTCCCACTTTCTGGAGCGTTTCTCTTACAGGTAGCAAGACACCTACAAGAGCCTTGTACTCATTTTCATTCCTCATACATATTGTCCAGTAACCGTTGCTGGGTGCTATCTGGCTGCTTGATCCCTTCCTGTTGATGGACTCACTGGCTACTCCTATTGTCCAGTGAGTCTTCCCTTTAACTTCAACTTCATAGTAAAATCTTCCTGAGGAGAAGCCTTGTTTTCCTAAGACAGAGACAGACAAAGAGAATCTCTGTGTGTTGTCTGAGAGAACCTTCTTCCATATCTCTCCATGACTCACTCGTTTTCCATCCTCAGACAAGAAGAGTTTGCGGTGTGCTGTATCAGGGTCCAGAGTTACATCCACTGCATATTGTTGGATCCTCCTCAGCTCAGCCTCACACAGCTTCTTCTTCATCTCTTGACTGAGTGTCTTCTCCAGCTGAGCCACAGCTGTCCTCACAGTCTGCCCATATGAAGACTGATAGACATTGACCTTTGTCCAGTCCTTGGTGGGAGGAGGGGTATTGATCGATGGTAAGTTGCGGAAGAAGTGGAGGTGGTCCTCCGTGTGTAAGAGCTGTTTCAGCTCAGAGCTTCTCTTCTTTAACTGAGTTATTTCCCGTTCCAGCTGTTTAATGAAACCTTCAGCCTGTTTCTGTGTGGTTTTCTGCTTCTCTTCAATCACATAAATGACCTCAGCCTGGCATCTCTCAATACAGCTGATCAGAGTAGTGAAGACCTGCACGCTGTCTGTTATCTCCCTGTCTGCATCTTTCAGGCTGAGATCTGCTGAGTGTTTGACCTCCTGAATCTTCAGTTGTCTCTGTTGGATCATCCGCTGAACTTCAGCTTCTGCCTTTCCCATCTCAGCCTTCTTTCTTTCATATTCTTCCTTAAGAGATACGATTTGATGTAACTTGTGGTCTGACTCAGTGCAGAACTGACAAACACACATGTGGTCAGTCTTACAGAACAGCTCCAGAGGTCTGTCATGTTTCTTACACAGAATGTCTTCCAGGTTCTTTACAGGGTCGATTAGTTTGTGTCGTTTAAACGCAGAGACTCTCTGATGAGGCTCCAGGTGAGTCTTACAGTAGGAGGCCTGACACACCAGACAGGATTTCACAGCATTGAGCTTGGTCTCAGTACAAAAGTCACAGGAGACTTCATCTGTTTTAGCTGATTCTTGGTTTGTGTTGGAATTTCTTTTCAGCTGCTCTGTCTTCCTGAACTGATCAGC
This sequence comes from Gymnoscopelus microlampas, assembly GCF_963454915.1. Taxonomy (NCBI): domain Eukaryota; kingdom Metazoa; phylum Chordata; class Actinopteri; order Myctophiformes; family Myctophidae; genus Gymnoscopelus; species Gymnoscopelus microlampas. The sequence goes on along the minus strand of NC_139946.1, from coordinate 51,962,134 downwards.
CATCTCAGAAATGAAAGTATTGACAAAGACTTCTGGTCTCTTATTAAAGGTTCTGTTACATAGTGGACACAGACACACATCATTAGTGTCCCAGTAATGTGTGACACAGGTTTTACAGTAGTTGTGTCCACATGGAGTGGTGATTGGCTCAGTGAACACATCTAGACAGATAGAACACAGGAACTGGTCTTCAGACAGGAGACTGCTGGCAGAGGCCATTTCTAAACACTGAGAATAAAGATGAAAATATATCAGATCAGATGTAGTTCTTGAATGCTACTTCTCACAGTTTAATAGTTATGAATCTGTCAAAACGTTTGACAGATGTTTCTGACCGTACTAACATGCACATTTTACCAATTGAAACATTGGACAAGGGAATGTCAAAGAAAATGAAAATAGGTAAACAACTTGTCTGGATTCAGGTGTGGCTTTTATTCTGTTAATGAATAATACATCATTATCTGCTGTACTCACGTGTCTTTTTAAGTATGTCTGTGTAAGTCCTGTCGAATGAAGGTTTTGTAGAGAGAGAGTATGTGTGTGTGTGTGTGTGTGTGTGTGTGTGTGTGTTGCAACAAGTATTGTCAGTATTTTGCTTTCAGTTTAGAATTAGGGAAACACTCCTCCTCCTTCTCTGTTAACCCTTCACAACCACTTCTTCTCTAAATGGCTCACCTGAAGTTATTTAGCAATAATAAGAGTTGTACCATTCATTCAGTCAAGAGTTCCAGTTAAAGAATTTGAAAGATATTGTTGCAGACTGTTATCTTTTATTATAATCATATAGTATATTGTTATTTTTTGTTTAGCTTCATCAACCAAATAAACACATTTTGCAGTAAAATATTTGTATACACCCACAACCATCCATTTAAGAAAACATGGTTTTACTTTGTTCTACCTCGGGAAATGACATCTAAAAAAATTAAGCCTTTGTTTAATTTTGTTCCTCTAATTACATAATTCTGCATTTGCTGAGCATCAAAATGTTTTCATGGGTACTAACGCCATCTACTGGCTGTGATGGTGGATTCCAGTTTCTGCTTCACCTGCTTGTACCCAGGCCTTCTTCAAGTTAATGATCTTCGTTTAAAGGTTCCTGGAGGCCTCAGTGTCTCGGAGACAAAATAGACATTCATGCTAATCTTTAATGTTCAATGTAGGATGCAACCTCATGTTCCCCCAAAACATTTTTATATGTTTGCACTTTGCCGCAATTTGATCCAGAGGTCCAACTTTCCCGCCTGTCTTCCATAATAGTAGTAGGGTTAGTTTTGTAATATTATGTTGTCAATAACATACTGTATACTATTTATTTAGATTCATGTGGCATTATGAGTTGCAGTGTGAGCTCTGTGTGTGCATGCATCAGGGCAGGAATTTCACAGAAGCCATGAAGGCCATGGCCACGTTCTCTATCGTGGTCGAGACTGGCTCTCCACTACATATTATTCAATATGTACGGGAACTGACCCCCAGGGGCAGTGCTCGTGGATACTCTTTAAGACACATCACTCATGGTGGCCCTGCCCTGATCTGTGATCAGTGGGGTATTTAAGTCCCACCCAGGCAGAGCCACTTCGACTCTTTGATTTCCACGAGTGCAGACGCTTGTGGGCTCAGCTTAAGACATACAGTATACAGAACGGGTGTTTGGCGGTCGTGGTCCACTTACTTTAGGTAGAGAGCAGGTCTTGCGAGGCTCCTCTCAGGACGCTTCGCTGCCATATTTACACCAACACAAGTTTATTCCATATTATTCCTGGCGCGGCGGGCACCCTGGTTCCGAATCTGACCTAGTCGGAGGGCGGACCAGGGCAGCTGCTGTTCTGCTCGAGTGACTTAAGTGGGAAGCCGTCTGTCGGCCGAACGCTTAGATCGCCGGCAGCGCCAGTGCCGCGGCTGCATTCTGGTTCCGAATCTGACCTAGTCGGAGGGCGGACCAGGGCGGCTGCGGGGTTGTCGCCGCCGCAGTGCGGTACCGAGGTAGAACCCGAGCGAGGCTGACCCAGTCGGCGGACCTCCGGGCCATCTACTATCGGTTATCATTATCATTGCCGCCGCCGGCGGAGCCAAGTAAACAAACAAACAAACAAACAAACAAACAGAGAAAACGTTTGTCTGCAGCGTGTACCTACTTCCGCATCGACGCAGGGCGTCAGCGTGGGGGGAGGGGCCTGGGTGCTCCCTAGGGAAGGGCTGCACTGTGCCCCGCAGGTCACAAGGCAGTGTGGCGCTAGGTCAGGAGTTATCTCCTGGCAGCCCTCTGACAAACTGCTGCAAGTCACTGTTGCAAATCACTGACTTTGGAAATAGATAATTAAGTGAAATAAAGAGACACTTGGCTCTGCCCATACACTTATAGAGATTAAGTGTACTTAATATACAAATATATAGACGGACGAATATTAAGTATATGAGTATACAATATTCGAGTATTGAGTATATGAGTATATAGATATACAAATACATACGTCTACGAATTTATACCTTTATATATAGGCCTATAATTTAGGTATAGATTTGCATGCATAGCTAAATAATATAGCAAACATGGCCAGCCCAGCGCCCCATCTCTGTCTGGGCTGTGGGATAAAGATGCCCGTGGAGGACGGCCATGATAGATGTATGCTTTGCTTGGGGAGGGAGCACGCACGCACGGGCAGTATGCACCCCTCTGCGTGCATGAATTGCTTTATCCTGCCGGCTAGAGTGAGGGAGGCCAGGGCTCGGTCGTTTCTCTCCAACCCATGAACACTGCCTTAGGGCAGCTGCATCCGGCCAAACGGCGTAAGAGTGCAGTTGGGGGCGACCAGTTGCCTATGCCACCTCCTGTGGCCACGATAACAGTGGCTACAATGCTCCAGCCAGGTGCCTGTTGTGTAGAGGCAAGCCGTTTCCACTCCAACCCAACAGACTGAACGTCCCAGGGTGGCAGAGCCGCACCATACGAGCGTATTGCTGCCAGGTTCGGGCCTGCGGCAACTGGCCCGCAGGCTCCCCAGGCTGTCTGAGGAACAGGCAGGGTATGGCTGCTCTCCGGTCGGTGAGGCGCCATCGGTGGCGGTCCTAGTCCAAGCTGTGGCCACTGGTGTGGACAGTCACTATAGCCTGCTTTACGGCGTATCACAGATTGTGTCGGTTTACGCGTCCGTGGCGGAGTCCCGTCAGTGGAAACACTGGGTGGGGCGTGCTGGTGGTCTGTTAGAACACACATAAAGCAGCCATTAGACCCCGCTACACAACGTATTATCGGCTAGGCCGGTTCACACGTTCGTGGCGGAGTTCCGTCAGTGGAAACACTTGGCGGGCGGTCTGGTGGTCTGTCCAACACAACCTGGGCGGCCATTATAGTCCGCTATGTGGCGTATCACCGATTGGGTCGGTTCACGCGTCCGTGGCGGAGTTCTGTCTGTGGATCTGGTCTCAGTGACGCAGGACAGAACGTGCTGGGTCTGCCAGGGGTCCCCTGAATCAGCCATTGCACACTATACAGCGTATAGCCGACTGGGTCGGTTTACGCGGCTGTGGCGTGGTTTGCTGGAGAACCGGGTTTGGTGATACCAGCAGAGTGCATCCGTGCTGTCAGGGGCGAGCGGAGCGCACCATATATGGGGTGTTGAACGGCGGGGCCGTCTACACACCTAGGTGTAATTCTGCGTGGTGGAATCCGGTCATCGGTGTGAGGCCGCGGAGTAAGCTCCTTGCTCATCCCGAGAATGCACAGAGCGATGGCTATCCGGATGCAGCTAGCCAACACAGAGGCTATTCCGTCACTGTATCAGCGCCCTGCTTACACGGCGCTTGCGTGACCAGAATAGCCCTTACCTTTAGGGAGGAGCTGCAGCAACCGGCTTGCAGGCTCCCCAGGCTGTTTGAGGAACAGGCAGGGTATGGCTGCTCTCCGGTCGGTGAGGCGCCATCGGTGGCGGTCCTAGTCCAAGCTGTGGCAGGAGGACCGAGCTTGTCCGATGAAGTGGCCTATCGAGCCATCGGCCATGTTGGGCCAAGAGGCCAGTGCCCGGCTACAACGAGCTAAGGAGGCTCGTGGAGGTGCACGGGAGGTGACGGCAGGAATGCTCCGGCAGGGCGGTGAGCAGCTTGCCTAAGTAATAGAGTACTTTTTCCACCACGGGTGTGGACAGTCATTATAGCCTGCTATACAGCGTATCACCGATTGTGTCGGTTCACGCGTCTGTGGCGGAGTCCCGTCAGTGGAAACACTTGGCGGGCGGTCTGGTGGTCTGTCGAACACAACCTGTGCGACCATTGTAGTCCGCTATACGGCGTATCACCGATTGGGTCGGTTTACGCGCCCGTGGCGGAGTCCCGTCAGTGGAAACACCGGGTGGGGCGTGCTGGTGGTCTGTGAGAACACACATACAGCAGCCATTAGAGCCCGCTATACAACGTATTACCGGCTAGGCCGGTTCACGCGTTCATGGAGGAGTTCCGTCAGTGGAAACACTGGCGGGTGGCCTGGTGGTCTGTCGACCACAACCTGGGCGGCCATTATAGTCCGCTATGCGGCGTATCACCGATTGGGTCGGTTTACGCGTCCGTGGCGGAGTTCTGTCTGTGGATCTGGTCTCAGCGACACAAGACAGAACGTGCTGGGTCTGCCAGGGGTCCTCTGAATCAGTCATTGCACGCCATACAGCGTATTGCCAACCGGGTCGGTTTACGCGGCTGTGGCGTAGTTCGCTGGAGAACCGGGTTTAGTGATTCCGTACTGTCAGGGACGAGCGGAGCGCAACATATATGGTGTGTTGCCGTTTCTACTCCAGCCCAACAGACTAGACGTCCGAGGGCGGCAGAGCGGTGAGAGCCAAGCTCAGGCTATGGCTCCCCCTCTTTATCTGCCCTGCCTGGTTTGGACAGGTCTGTAGAGATGGATTTTGTTTTGAGAAGACTACGAGTGTTGAGGCGGCCTCTTGGTCGGCGCCCTCCACATTCACCAGGTTCTACTGCATGAACGTGGCAGCCAGCACCCCATTCACGGAGCGAGTGCTGGGCTCCAGGCAGTAGAGCAGGTCATACTCACCGTGCCTCCGGGACCCCGGCTCCTGTGGGACGGGCCGGGGCTCGGAGTGATGTCGGGCATAGGAAGCTAGCCCTGCGCCTTGCGGGCTAGGTGGCTAAACAGTGAGCCTGTTTTTGACCGGCCTTGGCATCTGGCGGGGCCAGCTGGGCCTAGGTAGCGTCTTGCGCCTAGGCCACGAGTATTACATACTTCGTTGGATGACAGGAGTTTGGAGCACGCCTTGGGCTCTGATACTTCGGGCTTAAACTGCTTCGGGCTGCCGCGGGGGCAGCTGGGTCTGCTTATTTTCTCGCGGTGTGTCTTAGAGTGTTCCCATACATATTGAATAATATGTAGTGGAGAGCCAGTCTCGACCACGATAGAGAACGGGGGGTTACATCCGATGTAACCCTGGTTCTCTGAGTGGAGAGACTGGCTCTCCACGCTTGAGCCGCTCCGAAATTCGTGTCAATCAAAGTTAATCGAAGTGGCTCTGCCTGGGTGGGACTTAAATACCCCACTGATCACAGATCAGGGCAATGAGTGATGTGTCTTAAAGAGTATCCACGAGCACTGCCCCTGGGGGTCAGTTCCCGTACATATTGAATAATATGTAGTGGAGAGGCAGTCTCTCCACTCAGAGAACCCGGGTCCAATCGGATGTAACCCCCCGTTACTGTGCCCTCTCAGTTTGGACTTATGCCCTTGAAATAAATATTTGCCCTAAGCCTTAGGCCACAGTGGCCTTGATGTCCCGCCCACACTGCTCCAATTAATATCACCATTTTCTCTTCTGAACTCTTTCCTGTCGAACATTCGCCCCACGGCTCACGGTTCATTAGTCTGGTGTTGAAATCTACAATATTGTTCAGCAACCTTTATGATAAAGGCGAAAAAAGATAGTAGACCCGTGAGAGCCAGATTGCTCACATGCTGAATGAAGCTCCTGTGCTGGTATTCGATCCCATAACCTTGTGGTCAAAAGTCAAGAGCTCTTCTGATTGAGCTATGGATAGAGGAACTGTATATCAAGCAGAAGTCACACAGACCTTCAACTTCCTCCCTCGCCACTGTCACCAGGGTCAAAAACTTTATATTTGAAATCCGAACGTTTATGTAGATGAATGAATGGGTCAAAAATGTAGAAAGTGCAAACACCAGGTTGAAGTACATCCATGATGGTCATGACAGATCCAGACTGCATGGGTCATTTGCATAAGACGTTACCATATTGATTTTATCCCACTGTTGAGGGTTAGGGTTATATTTTATATATTTTGTTTAAGACTTACAGTAGGCTGCCTTGCCCCACTGGAATACAGTGACTGATATGAATGAATAATATACTGGACCATAGATAAAAAGAATACCTTGTGATGTCAGTGACATTTTATTACAAATGAAAATAAAAATAAGAAACAGTGCAGTAACAATACGTTTTCGTATAGCAGCAATTTTGCATGTACAATATAAATATAAATATATTGTCTGGCGGAAACCTCATTATGGCCAAAACTGTTTCAGCATAAACATTCTAAAATAGCAAAAACAGCAGATCGCCAAAAAAAAACATTTTCAATTTCACTTAAAGGACGACTTCACCACTTTTCAACATATCTTCATATAATAGGTCCTCACTAATGCTCATGATAAAATGATACAATCTTTTTCTAATCAGTCTGTGTCTCAGAGGAGGGCTGTAGACAGTTCAGAAACCCGTCTATCAGTGACATCATCGATGGGGAATCCAAGCTAATAGAAACTGCAGGCTTTGTATTCCTGGAAAGTTGCAATGCAATAATAGATCCCATTGTTCTCGCCTTAATACAAATCTGAATAAAAAAATTGTAATCTTTTTGGAAAAAAAAATCCTGCCTAACGATGATGTCACTGGTATACGGGTTTCTGGACTGTCCACAGCCCTCCTATGAGACACAGACCAAGTAGAAAAAAATGGTATCATTTTATCATGAGCATTAGTGAGGACCTATTATATGAAGATATGTTGAAAAGTGGTGAAGTCGTCCTTTAAATCTATGCCATTTATAGTTAAAATAAGACCCAACAGAGCAAATCGTTAAACCCAAGATACTTTTATTTTCCTGCTTTCTGAATTTGACATTACCAATATAAGTCCTCATGCAACACATTTGAACAAGCAAATAACAGATGTCCTGAAGATTGATCTGCAATGCGATGCAATCTATTCAACACCGACATGACTCAATAGTATGCCTTAAGAATGATTTTAAATCAAATATTAATTATGATTTTAGCAATTCAGGGGATGTGTCCAGATAGTCTACCTTTGGATACCCTATATTTGCATTGGTCCATTTTCTTTGCTTAAAACAGTGGTTCTCAACCAGTGGTCCTTGAGGGGGTACCAGGGGGTCCCCAGCAAAATTAGTTAGCAATCATTTAACCACTTAACCATATTTTATACCTTGGCTATTCAAAAATAGCAGATATACAAGCTCATAGCGCCACACCGAGTGCGGCGGTATGAGCTTGTAGATCTGCTATTTTTGAAAAATCCCTGGCACAAAATATTTTTGAGAAGGGGGGGGATCCGCAGCCAAATACATATACTTTTGGGGGTCCTGGACATGAAAAAGGTTGAAAACCACTGGCTTAGAACACTGGAGTGCTAAAGGAGAAAACTAAAAATGCTTTTGACAAACTGTGATGAAGAAAATGTAGGACATAAATGAAATGTGTAAATAACTGGTTATTAAGACTATACGACTGAAACCTTACGGGAAACCTCAGGGACAGATTCCTACGTGTGTGAAGCCTCGCCCCGATGTCTCAGTAACTTAGTGGATTTGCATGGCGATGACGAGGGCAGTTTGACCATCTGAGTAACTATGACTACTCAGATCTCTTTAACCATCGCTCCAATACAGTCCACCTCAAACCAGCAGAAAGCAACAATCAACTCCACCATGACGACACACTTGGCACTAGTGCTGAAACCATCATGTATTTTCTAAGTGATTATTCCACCGTTTACTTTTTTTGATTAACCTTTTTTTTTATTTGGCTATCAACGAATCAATGCAATGTGGTTAAAACATACATTAACCACTTCAGATATATACACATTTCGGCATTTGAAAATAGGCAAGTTCTACAAGTTCACAATGAGTCGCATCGCGAAGACTTTTACTTTAGCAGAGTACTTCTACATTGCAGCATTGATACCTTTACTTAAGTAAAAAATATATACTTTTTCCACCACTGCTTGCCATCCTGAATCACTTTAGTTCCAGTGTACTCTGGGTCTCCTTTCTGCTTGACAGGACCAGGTCCAACCATCATTACTGTGTCCTGTCATGTCTCTCTAAGCATGATGACACTCCTCGTCTCTGCTAAGTAATTATCTGAAGGAGCAATAATTAATCAAATTTATCAATTTAATTTATTAGAAATATATCGCAGCTGTCAGGCCGAAACCTCCTACTGTATCTCCGTATTTCAAACATGTTTTTTCGTGAATGAATGCCCTACTTGATCATACTACAGCGTCTTATATGATTTACGAGTTTGCAGATCTGCCATTTTTTACATTTGTACGACAACGTTTAAAGTGCGACTTAAGTGGTTAATCAGACCAATCAATTTAGTTGTAAAGTAAAATACAATTAACTTAACATTTTTTTCATGTTGATTCATTGATATAATACATACAATGAAATAGAAATTCTTAATTTTCGAATTAATAAAAAAAGTTATCGATAGAATAATCGTTAAGAAAATAATGGATGGTTTGCCACACTGCTCTATGTACTGGATGATAAGACATGCGTGTGTATGTGTGTACAAGTGAAAACAGTGGCATTAAAATGAATTAAAGAGATGGTATGTTACTATCACTCAGCTTAAGCTATGGTAACTATACAAGTGAGTGAAAAACACAGTTGAGAGCGGGTGAGGGGAACCTATGAGAAACTACAGCACGTAGTTAATAATGGTTTGATTCACTACAGAAAAACGTTAAATACTTGGTGCTTACGTTTCTCTAAACCTTTAGGAACAAAATGAACAAAACATAAAAAACAAATAACTTCATATATAAGCCTCAAAGGAAAAGAAACAAGACTGTACATTTTTGCAGATACTTCAACACCCGTGAATATTTTCCTTTTGTGTTTTTTTTTTACGAGGAGTATTTCCTAGAAATACAGGCAGAAAAACGGAAATGCCGGCAGCCAGCTGTTCCTTTATACAGTTTCATCCAGAAACAAACTTTTATTTATTTTTGTTGTTTTCTCAGTGACACAAAATAACAGCGAATGGTATTCCCAAAGTTAAAGTGCAATAAGGAGACATTGACAGGTTAGGAGGAGGAGTGACGACCACCCTGCTTACACGAGGTCACTCCCCGGAGCGGCAGCAAGCGCGGAAGCCGCACTGCAGGTTCTGGCAGCCGCTGGCCGTGTCTGCGTGAGGACCTGATGGAAGGAGAGAAATGCAGTTAGAGCAAGCTTTCACTGACTCACACACACACACACACACACACACACACACACACACACACCACAGTACAAGGGCTGAGGCTTCTGTTGACAATTATGGTCACGTAAGCCCTAGTTGCTGATGTTACGAAAATCGACCACAAGGATTTACACAGCAGCTGAGTAAAAGCTGCGACCACACTACCTGCAGTGTATTCTGAACGCCTGAGAAATGCCGTTGTTACGGTCACTCGAGGAAATGAAGAACACTTTCAGAGGATCAAGAGCACAGTTCTACGTAACATTACAAAACACCCCACTCGCTTATTTTGCAGACTTATGTTAAACATAATGATTATATCCTATAATCATAACGTACTCTTAACCACTTAAGCTCTATATACTTAAACAACTTAAGCTCTATATACTTAAATCATACGACGAATACTGAAAATAGGCAATCTACAAGCTCACATCTCGTCGCAATGTGATGCGTCCTGACCTTATAGGTCGGCTATTTTCACAATTTGTTTTAGCTTGGCCTAGTGGTTAACTCTTTCAGTGCCAGAGTATTTTCATAAAGTACTCCCCCAGTGCCAGCAATTTTTGTTTTGTTATTTTGTAATTTAATTTTCAAATAGCTTGTCTATATGCAGTATGCAACTCATACGACAGTTCTACCAGTAGAGAGCAGCAAATCGAGCCATTGATCACCTCGTTGACTCGCTCGCCCCCTCCCAAACAGGACATCACGTGACATCTGGTCATAACCGGATGTTTACGTTTTCGACAATCTCTGATCGGGTTAAAATACGATGTTATACACGACTACGATGACTGATCGTCACCCAGACCAAAGAGAATAGACGTAGACCTCTCCGTTCGTTTTTTCTACCGTGTGAAAAACCGTGACTTTCCCTATTCTGGCCGAAAATGACCGCGGGAAAAAAATTTGAACCGGAAACGGAATCTGCGTCATGAAACCGGAACCCAATGAGTCTGAAGGAGTCAGGAAGCGAAAGTGATCATGAAAAATAAACAGAATAGCGCGACCACAATCAAAAGTAAAAACTCGGGATTTCTCGTTCTGGCAGGGAGGGTACTCGGGGAAAACTCGGGATATCTCGGTGCGTGGCACTGAGAGAGTTAATGTACTGTGACTCATTCATGTGTTTGTGTATATGTACAGACAGAATTGCTACACTGATTATATTATGTTTTCCAACCTGCCGTATTTATGAGACTTCATATTTTTATATTATAACACAAGTAAAACTGCCAGAATATGATGAATCTGACTGAGGTATGTTTTAGCTATCAGACAAACCTTTGTACAAGAACTAGTTTTTTTTCCCCCTAACAGATCATTTTGGGGGGGGAAAACATGGCATCTTTGTAGCTAGTGCAAGCGCCCACTTACCTTCCAGCTCACAAGCTCAGCATCTGTTACATAAAGGCATTAGACTGGGAACAATGCATGCTGCGCTGAGTGGGGGGTTAGTTAGGTTTCATTACAATCATCACACAGCTGTGAAAGTCCTGCTGACGAATCTATCATTTGTCATTCAGCAGATGCACAGTAATGTCTGTCACAAGCGGTCCGTCTTTCCAGATGGACTGTTGGTTCAAACAGTTTCCAAATACTTCCACCTAACAGTCTGCATTGTTGGGCTCGCAGAAAATGTAAATTATAAAAAGCTGCGAAATTATAGCTAGCTGCTAAATCAGAAAGGTATTTCATATGTACATTTTAAGATATCTAAAAATGCATTATGGTGAACACCACATTGTGCTTGGTTGAATTCCCTTACGGTCTGAATAGCAGATGTCAGCTTCCTGTAAGAGGAGTAGTTACAGACTTGCTTTAGCGATCAAAGATTGTGGAGGAGCGGTCTGGCTTGAGAGACAAGCCACAGGCATAAACACATATTGTGTGTGTTCCTGTATTACTGTACTTGTGAGGGCCAACAAATAGGCAGAATTTGAGAAATAAGACATAGTGAGGACATTGTCCTGGTCCTCACAAGAGAAATGGTTGTTTTATAGTATATTTAATAATAATATTTTTAGAAGTAGGCTTACAATTAGGAAAAGGTTGAAGTTGGGGTTAGGATTAGACATTTAGAGGTTAGGTTTAGGTGTTAGGGTTCGAATGTCCTCTACAAGCTTTGAGCTTGTTGATCTGTTATGTTAGGCTTTAAGCTTAAAAATGCCAAGAGATGCGTATGGCGTTCATAAAATCACCGTCCTGAAACGGGAATAGTAATACAAATGTGTGCATGTGTGTGTGTGTGTTACCGTCGATGTTGTCGCAGTAATAGAAGTGCTCATCGTTGAGGGCGGGGCAGGCAGACACCAGCTCGTGCAGGCCCACTTCAGTGATGAACAGACAGCCGGAGAGGTTGAGGTGCTCTAAGAGCGGAAGCCCCCCACGCTGAGACAGAGCCCTGAAACACACAACGGAACCACGTTTGGTGCATGGTGGCATGCAAGGTGGTGTGTACAACAGACACACACTGCGTTCACAATACGTCCCTCTGTGTTTTATACGGCTTTACACACACTTTCGAAGACCACGAAGCAGTGTTGATTTCGTCGACTAAAACTACGACGAAAAATGTTTGTCGACTACCTTTTTTCACTGACGAAAACTAGACAGAAACTAAATATAAACTACGGTAAGCTATGATGACTATTGCCAATTTCGTCAACAAATTAAAAACTAGACAAAATGTTAGAGAGGGACTAGTGGAGAAGAGATCCAGTGGAACTAAAGACGAGCTCCAGTAGACCTAAAGACAAGTCATTTCATGCTTTGCTGCGCTCGGGTGTTGCGCTCTGAAAATGGCAGATCTACAAGCTCACAACGCGTCGTGTGAGCTTGTAGGCTATTTTCAGCATGCAACCAAGTGTAAAATCAGCCATTACGACCCAATCAAGGCACCGCCAACATACATTTTAGTCGATTAAATCAACTGTAGATTCAGTCGACCATAATCTTATGATATTAGTCAACTAAAACTAGACTAATAGTAAAACATTTCAGATTACTAAAATATGACAAAAACTAAATGAAATTTGATACAAAAGAAAACTGAATCAAAATTTGCTGTCAAAATCAACACTACCATGAAGTAATAGGGAAGCAATGGAGAGATTCTATTTAGAGCCCGGCTGATATGTCGGTTTGGCTCATATACAGTATCTGCCATTATTTAAGGCAAAGTTTTGTTTTTCAAATCATTTGAAAAAATTGGATTTGATTAACATTTCTGTTCTGTACTATTGATTCAAAAATGTTGTGCTGTAATAAAATAAGTTGGTCAAAACACCGGTAATCGGTGGTCTAGGACGAATCGTGTTTTCGGTTGGGCTATAATTCTTTTGGCAAATGTTTTCCCCTGTGGTTACAATGCAATGGAGTTTTTCATATAAATCAGTGGTTTTCAACCAGTGGTCCGGGGACCACCAGTGGTCCTTGAGGGTCTTCCAGGTGGTCCCCAGCTAAATGATGGAGAGTTGGTAACCAAATGGACCCTTGTAGATCTTTAACTCTTGAGAGCGTAAAATGAAACCAAATGGGTTAGGGTTAGTTCAATTATTGTTAGACATCTGCATTACTTATTTAAAGAACTTTCTATGGTATCAATACAGCATGGAATTGTGGACAGAATCGTATCCAACGATAGCAAAATATTCTAAGTCTTTGGGTCTAAAAGAGTCTAAATCTCATCAAATGGTGGTTCCGTGGCTCAAATGCCCAATAAATAATGGTCCTTGATATGAAAAGGGTTGAAAACCACTGATATAAATCAATCAATCTATCCATCCATCCATCCTATTGGAGAGTTCAATACATTTCCCAGCCCTGTGTGACATTTAAAACCATGTGTTTTAGTTGAACATGTTGCAGCCTGTGGTTGTGTTTACCTCAGGCCCAGGTCTGTGACCTGATAGCATCCAGAGAGGCTGAGGAACGTCAGTGTGCGCTTGGCCTCTGATTGGTCAGTCCTGTGTGTGTGGGCGGGGCACTGCGGCCCCCTGAGGGAGCATTTAGTCCTGAACTCCGCAGTGCCCGCCCTGCCGCGCCCCGCCGCCCCCCCGCTTAAAGTCCTGAGGGTGGTGTCCCCGCAGCAGGTGGAGTGACGGCAGAGCCTCTCCCCGGAGGCGGCGTACTGCACGTAAGAGGCGCTAAAGCCGGTCCTGAGGCCACGCCTCCTGCAGCAGCACGAGCCTCCGGCGAGCTGCGTCTCCGCCAGGCTCTTGGCGTCGGGGAGGGACGCCCCGCCAGCGCCGCCGCCGCCGCGGCGGCTCCACTCCGCCGCGTCCTCGATGTCCAGGTCCAGGGGGTCCAGCACCCACACCTGGGCCGCCGCGGTGCGGGCGCCGGCGGCGGCGGCTCGGAGGCCTGGCCGCTGCTTGAAGATGAGGGCCTGGCGTCTCCTGACGGCCGGGCGCAGGCTCCTCTCGTCCAGCAGAGAGAGGGGCACGGAGGAGCTCTTCAGGAGCACCGTGCGGCGCTCACAGTGTTTCTCCAGCGGCGCAGAGGAGGAGGAGGAGGAGGAGGAGGAGGAGGACGCCAGGTCTCCGAGGCCCAGAGACAGCTTCTTCAGGGTGAGGTCGGTGAGCTTCTCACAGCCCGATAGATCCAGGTGCTGCAGAGAGCGACAGAGGAACCCCGGAGAAGACCAGCTGGACAAGACAGAGAGACACAAACTTATTGTTTGGATTCACATTCAAATGCATTCATTTCTCCTGATGGCTGGTGGGGAATTAGTGGTAGTTACTGGTGGATGATGGAACTACACCCCGTTTTGTTGACTGCATTCCTGTGACTAAAGTAAGAATAGTGTTTTTGTGCATAACAAATTAAGACTGGGAATGCATCTGAGTCACTAATAGCAGATCTACAAGCTCATAGGGGTGCCGCGCTATGAGCTTGTAGATCTGCCATTTTTAAAAAAATCTTTTGTAACATTTGTAACTCAAATCTTTGCTTCTGTAATATCGCTATAATATCAGTGGTTTTCAAACTTTGTCATGTCAAGGACCACCCAAAATGATATATATTTGGCCTTGGACCCCCATCTCAAAAACATTTTGTTCCTGAGACCCCCAGAATCAAAGATTTGAGTCACAAAATAGCAGATATACAAGCTCTTTTGAATAGCCAAAGAAATCTTAAATAACAGAGAAGCATTCCCGGATTGAATGGGTTAATGGGCTAATACACGTCTTCTGCCCTCATCCATGCTTCTAACACGCCAATGTCAAAATGTGTCTTCCTGTACTGTACGTCACTAAAATCTCACACCCTTTTGTAGATCTTACAAAGGCAGTATCAATGGGGCATGGGGAAACCAACACTAATGGCACTTGTATTTTACAAAAAAATAAAATAAAAAATGTAATCCTACTATATGTAGCTTTAAATAACAAAACATAGCCATTACACAGTGATAAGGCTATGGGGGTAATACATAACAGAGTGAGTATAGAATACAGAAGTCCTGACGTCACTCGTTCATCCCCCGGTTCGTAAAGTAATGTCTCTATGGAGAATAACTTTGTGTCATCATAGAATCGTCTCATATAAGAATTGTGGTCCAAAAATAAACAAACTGTCTTTGTGATATTGTCTGGGAGGAGGTTCTGTATCGTTTATGATAGTCAGTCACTCATATTTGATACAGTCTGTTTCTGGCGAAAATGTAACTAATTTGTCGGAAGTAACATTATCGTTTTCTCACCGTCAGTTGATGGTTCATATCCATATGAGTCAAACCGCCGGGATCATTTGTTTATTTTTGGAACACAGTTCTTATTTTGTTGCGAAATTAAACACGTCTATGGGAATTCAGAACTGGGGGGAAAAAACGCGACCCAGGTAGGATGTGTAAATTACGTCAGACTTCGGTGCTCTATGGGGGTAATAATTAACAAAGTGAGTATGGTGCACTGGTTTACCTGTCAAATGCAGAGTCTGTAACGTCAGTCTGGGTCAGGTCCAGATGAGTGATGTTAGGGCAGAGGCTGATGATCTGACGGACCTGGAGGAGAACAACTCATCAAAAAAATGTGTACACAGAGTCCGTTTGATCTCAGGCAATGTTTACATTCACTGCCAACATTACACATAGACAGTATGTCGTTGCTGTTGGGTGGAAACCTCAAAACGCACCACGTTTCCAGCTTGTGGATCTGCTACTTTAGATACACACGACGCTGTGGTATGATCCAAGTAGGGCAGAGGTCTTCAACAGGGGGTCCGGGACCCCTAGGGGTCCTCAGAGTTACTACAGGGGGGCCGCCAAATCTTTGTGTGGTATGATTATTTTTTTACATGAACCACTTGAACCCTAGCATCTCTTTTCTGAGGAGAACTTTTGCCAAATATAGCCGATCTACAAGCTCACAACACCTCGCGCTGCGAGGTGTTGTGAGCTTGTAGATCGGCTATCTTTGGCAAAGAGGTTTTGTGTAGAGGGAAAAAAAGAGCAGACCAAGTAAACAAAACAAAAAAAATGAGTTTAATCTACAACACAATTTTATACATAGAGCGGGTCCCTGCTTCATGTCTCTTTCAGCTAGGGGGTCCTTGGCCTGAAAACGTTGAAGACCCCTGAAGTAGGGCATTCATTTACGAAAAAACATAGGTTTCTGCCCGACAACAACAATGTTCCGTGTGACATCAGGATGAGAGGGAGATGTTCTGTGCTTACGTACCATCTTACTAGACAGCGTGGAACTGTACCCCAGAACAATGGACTTGACAGAAGGACCCACTGCTGGGAGGAGGTGGTGGATCATCCCGTTGAGGAGCTTCTTCTCTCTCTGCGCGGTGCTGATGGCCCGGGATCCCTCTTTATTATGACCGCACACATCTGTAAACCAAACCACAGGTCAGGACGACACTAGGAACTATCACACTGGACAGAATATTAGAAATGATACCTAAACAAGACCCGGTCTAATAACGCCGTGGCTTCCATGTGGATCTCTGATGTGGCCAGTCTATGACATACATGGGCAACTAGCGGCCCGAGGGCCACATGCGGCCCCCACCTTCACTTAATGCGGCCCGCAGGTTAATATCGGATTACTGATATATTATTGATTTACAATATATATGTATATATATATATATTGATTTACATATATATGTCTACATTCTATTGTCTTTTTTACAATATAAAATTCTATTGTCTTTTTTATGTCCAATGTATTTGTATTTAAGTTCATAAAGTTAACATAAGTATAACTAAATGCATTTGAAATAAAATACCATTTTTACTTTTCAGGATTCCAATTAAAAAAAATCTCGATTCCAATTAAAAACTAGACGCGTCGCAATTCCGGGGAAATTGCAGAGTGTGGTTGCGCCGACGCCGGTCGCGGGTCGCGGCCGCCGGGACTCGAGGAATACTCTGGGAGGAATAACGTCGGAGGCTGCGCCAATTACATTGTGTCGTCACTCCTGAGATCGCTTGCGTTTCATTTTGAGAGGATTGATCCCCCCAAAAATCATGTTTTTGCATCAAACGGTTACATTTTGAGCATTCGTGGCGGCCCCTATGGATCAAAGTGGAAATGCTTTTGGGGATTTGTTGAGTAAACCACCCTCGACATGTGATTCAAATTTGGGATTGACCGGACGTTTTGTTCGTGATTTATGGCATTTTTGGTGAAACGGGCCCCTCCCGCTAACTTTGGAAGCCATTTACGGACGGACGGTACGGACTATCAAAATTCCGCTTGGATAGGTTTATCGCATGGGTCCATAGATCACGTGTACCGATTTGTGTGAGATTTGGAAAAAAATTGAAGGAAAAGGAGCAAAAAGTGTGTTTTGAAGAAAATTCTAAATGGCGGAAAATCTATCCTGACGCAAATGGGCGTGGCCTATATGGGAAGATGCGTCGTGACCCAAGGAATCCAGGGAAAAATAAATTTTGATTTTACGACCTACGGTTCAAGAGTTATAGGCCAAAAGGTAAAGGGGGCTGTTATAGCGCCACCATGTGGCCGACTGGTGTGATTATTTTCTTAATAATTTTTCAAAAAACTATTAACCTCCCCTCCAAGTTTTGTAACTGTAGCCTCTACGGTTTCCGAGAAAAAAATACTTGAATGGGAGTTTTTGCAATTCCCATTAAAGTGGATGGGGAAATTTAATGCACAAATAAATCAATATCAAAAAATCTATCCTGACGCAAATGGGCGTGGCCTATATGGGGAGATGCGTCGTGACCCAAGGAATCCAGGTGAAAAGAAATTTTGATTTTAGGACCTACGGTTCAAGAGTTACGGGCCAAAACGTAAAGGGGGCTGTTATAGCGCCACCATGAGGCCGAATGGTGTGATATTTTGTTAAATAATTTGGGACTTAATTATGAATTTTCCCTCCAAATCTGATGACTCTAGCTGTTAAGGTTTCTGAGAAAAAAATACTTGAATTTGAGTTTTTTCACTTTTCCATTAAAGTGGATGGGGACATTTAATGGCACTAATAAATTAATATCAATTAAAGTATTCAACCAATCTCTTATCAAAATACAAGCGCACGATTCCCGTTCAAGACGGTCATTTTGATATATAGCACAACATTAGGGTATAAAAACTGTGGGAGGAGTAGCGGTTCGAAAAAAGTTTATCTATAAAGATGGAAAGAAAGCTATAGAGTACTATAGTCTGGTTGCCCTGTTGGGCAACCACACTAAATAGCCGATCTACAAGCTCAAAACGCGTCACAGCGCGGCGCGTTTTGAGCTTGTAGATAGGCTATTTTTGCTACTTTTGTGTGACATAGAATGGCAAAAAAAGTTAAAATATGGCGAGACAGTATATGCAATGTGGCCCTCTGGAGTGAGTGTGGAAATATAGTGGCCCTCTCCATCATCAAACTTTGGTGCTTCATGTTTTTTCCGATAAGCTCAGCAATGGTAAGACGTGCATCAGGCGCATGTTTACACTGTAAACAACTCCAGTACTATAACCAGCGTGCTGAAAGGTCAGATACTGTGTGTGCTTGCATGTCTCATAATGATAAGTGTTGGTACAGTCAGTTTGCATGAAATTACAACCTGAAACTGACCCAACCCTACATCATGCAACACGACCTAACCCCTATTTTCTAAAATAGCAAAAAATATAACTTTAACAACTTAACCCATATGTAAAAAGAAAATAGCTTAGAATGGCTATTGATTATTAACCCATTAATACCTGGAACGCATCTGTGTCACTTTAGATGTCTTTGGGCTATTCAAAAATAGCAGATATACAAGCTCATAGCGCGGCACCGAGTGCCGCGCTATGAGCTTGTAGATCTGCTATTTTTGAAAAATTGTGGAAAAAAATTTTTTTCTATTTTTTTCCGAAAAACTTTTGAGATTTTGAACATTTTTAGAAGTGGCCTCAGGTCTTAATGGGTTAACAAGCACAAACGCCTATTTCCTGATCATCTTGTATTCGGGTAAATACTTCCGTTTGTCGTTCTCTCTCACTGGAGATCAACACTCACCAGTCTCATCTACGTCTGCGTCCTCGTCCCACTCCTGATAGGCCCGGCCCTCGTCCTGTCTGCTCTTCACCCACACCTCGTCTGGCTCCAGGTCCAGGTCACCAGGAGGACCGCTGTAGTAATCCCCTACATTGTGCAGACAGAGGGCGGGGGTTAACACAGATCCTGTTGCAATTTGGGCCATTGCCAGACTATGATATCTTACTCAACACATTTCTATCATACAGATAAATCTGCATCTAATACTACGTTCACTAGAGATGCGCGGATCGCGGTTTTAGCCGCGGTTGCCGCAGTTAACCGCAGTTTGGGTGGATTTGGGTCAATCAAATATAATTATTAATTAATATTGGATAAACCGCGGGTGAAATAATGCGGGAATTAAATTAATGATATCAATCTATAGGCCTATAATAGCTTTTGAAAAGCACTACATTTCACCGTGTGTGCGTTAACTGCGTTTGTAGTATTTTAATATTACGTCATTTTACACCAGGCACAAAATAGCCGCTCACTACATGTTGCTTTGCAGCCAGACGGTGTGAGTACGGTGTTGCCAGGTAGGCTGCGAGAGAAATAAGCAGCCAGGTCTATGAAAACAAGCCCAAAACAAGTGCCAAACCTGTACAGTCTATGTGCCAAACAAGCCCAAAAGTCGCTTATAAAAAGCCGACATGGTAACTCAATGAAGACGTTTGCTTGTTGTTAACATGGTTGTGGATTGTATACAGACACAGTCACTGCATCGCAACAGTGGTGAGTGACATTGTTTATAAGAAAACTAACATCAGGAAAATAACAATTATTTGGTGCGGATCTATAAATAGGATGATATAATTACCGCGGGTGGATGACGGATGGATAATGAATTTGTTAACGCGGATTCGGGTGACAAAAAAAACCATCCGCGCATATCTAACGTTCACACTGGCAGCGACAAAGTATCAGGCTACAAGTAATTTTCAATGGAAGCCAATGATATGAAGATACAAACTGACGGCGACACTTGTCGCTGCCTGACGAGCTACAAAACAAACACAAAAGAGTTGAGCTGGCTTAAAAAAGATTCTGCCCTCCAATGACGTGGTTAAGCGTCAATCACATCATGTTTTTGTTTCACAATTTCCACACAATTCCTGCTTGTAATGGAGGAAAACTAGTTCTTGCTATCAGCCAGTTCCCTGTTATATTTAACCCAAGCCTTTATATTTTCTTATATTTTTCTTGCTCGGCGCTCCCACGCTTGATGACATCAACAAGCATGTTGAGTAACACTTCAACAGAGACTCAGGAACAGTACAGCTTACCACGCTTTGTCGCTTTTGCCGCTGCTAATGTGAATTCAGCAGCCGAGATTCACTTGACTTTTTAGCGCCGTTACATAATTATGTACAGAGTCATCAGAACGTTCAATATTCATATTTAGCCCTCATGCATGTCCTCACTGTTTGATTCTGGCCACTCACTGGAGACCTACAGTGAAGGAGAATGAAAATCCTTCTGCTGGAGCTCCAGACTTTTTTGTCAACTATATTGAAATCTATGTATTAACCTCATTAACCCTGGTGTCACAATTTTGTGCATGTCATTATAGGTGAAATAAAAAATAAATCTAAGCCCAAGTATAAAATAGGGCTTTCGCGGTTGATACAGTATATGTCAACAACAGCGGAATATTTTTGTTATCTACTTACATGTGTTTCAAGCACCAACTATGTATCCTCAAGTCAATAACAAAATGAATTCCATCGTGTAAAGCAGGGGTCTTCAACAGGGGTCTGGGACCCCTAGGGGGTCCTAAGAGCTACTACAGGGAGTCCGCCAATTATTTGTGTGGTATGATAATTTTTTTTTTACATTGACCACTTGAACCCAAGCATCCCTTTTCTCAGGAGAACTTAAGCCAAAAATAGCCGATCTACAAGCTCACAACGCCTCGCAGTTTTTGGCAAAGAGTTATAGGTGTAGAGGGAAAAAAAGAGTAGCAAAAGTTTATCTGAAACACAATTTTATACAATATAGAGTAGGGGGTCCTTGGCCTGAAAATGTTGTAGACCCCTGGTGTAAAGTAAGTCAGTCAGCAGCCTACCTCTGGCCCAGCGTACGGGGTAGAGGTGTGTAAAGTAAGTCAGTCAGCAGCTTACCTCTGGCCCAGCGTACAGGGTAGAGGTGCCTCCACAGGGAGCCCGTCTTGGCCAGCACGGCCCATGTGCTGCACACCCGGCTACAGTGACACAGATCCTCAGGGCTCAGGTAGTAGAACAGCCTCAGTAGGATCTCGGTAGGCAGCTGGGAGATGTGTGTCGAGGAAGACCCCGTCGGCTCCAGTTCTGGGGAAGTAACAAAGCAAACGGGTTGGCCTTGAAAAAGGGACTCACTCTGGACCAACGTTGTGTTTTATAGTGAAGAGGTGAGATGGGGCTGGGTGGCCACGCCTCCTGCTGTTTAGCACCAATGACTGTGAGCTAATTGTAACACGAGACGATTAGTCATGTCCTCCTTTCCCAGACTGCAACCTACACAATACAAATCTTAAGAATGGCAGATGAACCCTCTTGTAAATTTATATTTATTTACTTAGAGACGGCATGCTGGATTTGGGGGCCCGTATTCGGCGAGGTCATGCTCAGCACCGGTTGGGTACAGTCACCCCCGCGGCGCTGCTCAGAGTCTTAATCAATTCCCCTAGCCAGATTTCAACAGCTCTTCTATGCAGAAGACACCTTTGACTTGAAGTAGACCATTTTTATCACCTTTTTTCCCCTCCCAATTTAGTCATTATGCCAATTAACCCACCCCACACATTTCTGCTGCCAATGCTGTTGTACCCTACAGGCACACCCTGCCATGGAGGAGTCCCCGACAGGAGGACTTAGTGCCTCCATTCTACTCACTCCACTGACAGGCACCGCCCCAGCCCGTAGGAGTCACTAGCGTAGCGCACAAAGATTGCGCTCCCCAACCGGCTTCCCTCCCTCAAACACGGCCAATTATGATTGCATATACTGTGTTGTTCAGCAAGCCAGATGCACCACAATGTCTTCGAACCCTTAGAGTCCACAGTGGTGGACACTTTCTTTACCCCGTCCCCTGCACCCCCCGAGCACCCTCTACATTATACTTGTTGGTTGTAAAACTCTAATCTAAAAACAATACTTGGGGAGATGGCTAATAGAGCACAGAAGTCCTGATGTCACTCGTTCATCCCCTGGTTCGTAAAGTCATTTCTCTATGGAGAATAACATTGGGTCATCTTAGAATCGTCTCATAAGAATTGTGGTCCAAAAATAAACAAACTGTCTCGGCGATATTGTCAGGGAGGAGGCTCTGTATTGTTTATGATAGTCAGTCACTTATATTTGATACAGTCCGTTTCTGGCGAAAATGTAACTAATTCGGCGGAAGTAACATTATCGTTTTCTCACCGTCAGTTGATGCTTCATATCCATAAGAGTAAAACTTTACTATTTTTTTATTTTTTTGGAACACAGTTCTTATTTGATGCGATATTAAACATGTCTATAGGAATTCAGAATGGGAGGGAAAAACCACGACCCAGGTAGGATGTGTAAATTACGTCAAGACTTCGTGCTCTATAGACCAGGTTTTGTCTAGTCCGTGTTGAGGCATGGACTCACCATCGTCTGTCTTCTCGTGGTCGGCGTATTTGAAGGCCTTCTGCAGCTGTTCCGCCTGGCTCCACAGACTGAGTCCCTTCAGCACCTCGGCTGCACAGTTCCACTGCTGTTGGCTGCAGTGCTGAGCTATCACCTGTAGGGGGGGGGACAGTTAATTTAGCTGATCGCTTTAATTGATTATGAAGAGAAAAAAAAGATTTTAATAAAATGATCAATATTCAAAAAGGGCAAAAACAGCAGATCTACAAGCTCACAATACGCCATGATGGGACACATTGTGCATTGACTAATTGATCTAGTCAAATATAAAGAATATTATTTGATTAATTTAACCCATTAAGACCTGAAGCCGATTCTACAAATGTCTTCTAAATCCCCCAAAAATATGTTTCTATATCAGTGATTCTCAAACTTTTTCATGTCAAGGACCCCCAAAATGATGAATTTGGCTGCCGACCCCATCTCAAAATATTTTGTTCCAGGGACACCACAGAAGCAAAGATTTGAGTTAAAAATGTTCGCTTTGAAATAATATATATTCAAAAGATTTGCACACATTTTCACTATTTTTCAAAAATAGCAGATCTACTAAAAATCTACAAAAATAGCCAAAGTCTAAAAGAATGCTTTTTAGCTCAAATCAAAAAGTGACACAGATGCGTTCCAGGTCTTAATGGGTTCAAATAAATAATCGATAGAACAATCACTAAGATAATCCATAGCTGTAACACCAATCACCTGTTTCTTGATGTCCTTGAGCTCCTCGTAGGTGAAGTATTGCATGAGCATGGGCTGAAACACCTGCAACATATCGCCTTATGTTACGAGTGTGAGTATAGGGACGTAACATCTTAGTTTATAAAGAAATGCCAACAGTGCCAACCATTGTTCCACAAGGAAGCAGGTTTTCACCCAACAACATTTCTCAAGTTGTTCTTGAGTGAAACACAGAGCTTATCAGTTTACAGGAAATATTTTTCATTTGTTTAATTCAAAAAAAAAAGAAGGGGGAAAGCCATTTGAATGTTTTCTACCTCTTCCTCTTCCTTCATGTGGGGCAGAAAGTCCTGTGTGAAGGCCTCCAGTCTCTCCTTCAGCTGCCGGGCATAGTTCAGTTGCTCGTATTCATTCTGGGAACACATCAGTGCAGCATTTAGGCTAAGTTATGTAATGCCTTACAAACATAACAGCCTATCCTCATTAACAACCTCTGACAATTCAACACATTCCCTTGAAAACCCAGACAAAAACATCAATTCATAACGTCCACTGTCTAGTCATGATCGGGTTTGCATGTGAAGCCCAACAAAACATATCATGGGAGCAGCACAGTGTGAATTAACACAGGAGTGACCCTGACAGCATACCAAAGGTCCAGGTGAGTTTCCCGTTTAGTAATAGGGCTACGGTTTAACTACAGCTAGCAAAGAGATATGAGACAATACTGTTTAACTATAGCTGGCAAAGAGATATGAGACAATACTGTTTAACTATAGCTAGCAAAGAGATATGAGACAATACTGTTTAACTACAGCTAGCAAAGAGAGATGAGACAATACTGTTTAACTACAGCTAGCAAAGAGAGATGAGACAATACTGTTTAACTATAGCTAGCAAAGAGATATGAGACAATACTGTTTAACTACAGCTAGCAAAGAGAGATGAGACAATATTGAGGACGAGTTCGGGAAGAGACGCCCTGAGCCAAGACAAACGGTGTCCATCTGCAATGTAAAATGTATTTGTCCCATCTGCAAATGTGCAGCGATAACAAGAAAGGGAAGTGGGAAAGAAAACACAAACCATTTGAGAAAATCCAGACGATAGTGAACTGAGAAAAAGAAAGGAAATTTCAACTCATGTGTTGTTTCATATGACACAGGACCACGTTTTGTCAAACGTGTTTTTAAAAGTCCCATAAATTATTTCTGAATATATAATTTCTTTATTATTCATATTAAACTATTAACATATTCTATGATTGTTTTGTTGTATTTTTCTTGACTTATTCTATGTTCGCATTATTCTGAATAGCAAAACTCAGTGGTTGTTTTCAATGATACTGTACTAGATCTGGCCAGCCTTGGAAAATGGCTAGTTAGATCTCATAAAAAATAAGTAGATCTAATAAACTAATGAAAGAAAGAATGCGAGCACTAAGGTTTTTTTCTATTGTTTCTTTCTTACCGGGTGCATGGACTAGTCATGTTCTTTACAATCAGAGGGATTACCAGCAGTCATGTCCTTCAGGCACTTTTTATTTCGTTTGCACGGTCAGCATGAAAAGGTTGCACATTACTTATTAACAAATATTTAAACACAGCCTTCCATATCTCTCAGCCGTAATCAAGCATTCTCTCTCAGTTTCATATGGAAGATTTCCAAGTTTGAGGGACTATCACAGACAATGGAATTTTCCTCTCCGCTTTTACAAACTGCGATTAGGACAGAGCGGAAGTCAGCTTCAACACAATTGCGCCATTCTGGAGAGCCCATTTTTCGTTTGCCCGGTAAGTTAGTGAACAATATCTCTGGATTCTTTACACTAACAGATCACAAAACCCAGTCTGCCCTCCATTACATAAACAGGACTCAAGTAGGTCAACATTTCAACCCACTTCTTTGTCCAAATGGCTTTCTTCTCGTCAGGTCCATATGTACAGAGAAACCATAAACATCCAAACGCATCTTACATAAATAATCAGCCTTAGAGACTAGAGAGTTCCATTTCTAAACCTGGCTTGTTCTCATGCTTGCCATTTTGTGAGAGAAAAACACCTCAAACTGTCATGTCACTGTAGCCACACAGAAATCTGGTTTCCTGTCTTTTTGCAGCCGAGTACCAACTCTAGGGAACTGGCACTTATGACTAGAGCCAGACCGATGCCAGGTTCCTGGGGCCGATGCCGAATCTGATTTTGGAGTCCTGGACCAACGATTAACAATGTTTTGACCCATATATGGTCAAAAATCATTTCCGTCTACAAGCTTGTAGCTCTGCAATTTTTTTATGTTAGAAAATGTTCACTTAAAATTGCATAATCATCAAAAAAGTCAAATAATGGCCGACATATCGTCCAGACCCATATATCTGTCAGGCTCTACATATGATGCACCTTAAATATCATCAAAAAGAGGAAGTAAAGTTACGCCTACTGTGGCCCACCTCACAGGCAGTAACGGCTAATGAAAGGCTAGTACAACTACATTCCAACAGCTGTGTGCTAGAGTTCCATTTACACGTATGTAGTAGTATGTACAGTGTGTGTGCATGGCCAAATCCATTTACACGTATGTACAGTGTGTGTGCTAGAGTTCCATTTACACGTATGTACAGTGTGTGTGCTAGAGTTCCATTTACACGTATGTACAGTGTGTGTGCATGGCCAAATCCAAGGGCTGTTAGTTTGTCACTTGAATGTCGGTGAAAAAAACTGATGTTGGATTTTTATTCATCAGGTATAACATTGTTGCAAACAGGGCTTAACCACTTGACCGTAATATATTTAACTGACCCCCTCAGATCGCCTAGAGGCCCATACTCGACCCCCTCTTTTTTACCTCTAGTCTACACCAAATCTCTTCACCGAAAACAACTATTTTCGCCAAATGTGCACCATTATTACTGTGGTTAAAGTACTGTGAACATAAAATCACATTTTAACTTTTCTTTTTACACAAAATATACTTCATTTCTGTTATCAAGCTGTTTTTCTGTTTGTGTCCCCCCCCCCCCCCCCCCCCTCCCTGAATGTAAAACAAAACAGACCATAAAGACATGTTTGAGTGCTTTGCTCAACCCAACAAGGCCTCCATTATTTGCTGGTGTGACTTTTGAGTGTCTGACCCAACTGTTATTTGTCATAATGGTCATGTAGCAGCAGCTGAGCCCAGCGGGCCTCACAGATGACTTCTCTGAAACCCAGCCAGTACCACTTGTTGTCTGCTGAGTCACACTGACACACATGGAACGCTCTTCTTCAGTGTCTCCTCTTAACCCATTAAGGCCTGTGGTTCCCATTCTACAAAATGTCTTCTAAATCCTAAACGTTTTTTTTGAAAAAAACGTATGTCAGTGTTTCTCAAACTTTGTCATGTCAAGGACCCCAAAATGTATATGTATTTGGCCACGGACCCCCATCTCAAAATATTTTGTTCCAGGGACCCCCAGAAGCATGTTCGCTTTAAAAAATGTGTGATGGTATGATATAAGATTTGCATTCGCACTATGAGCTTGTATATTTGCTATTTTTGAATAGCCAAAGTGTAAAAGAATGCTTTTTAGCTCAAATCTAAAAATGTCATTACACAGATGCGTTCCAGGTTTTAAGGGGTTAACGCAGGGGTTCCCAAACTTTTAACAACTCAAGACTTAACCTTACAAAAAATATATTATGAAAGATATGCAGTGTCCCGTCTAAAGAAAGACAGAAAGTAAAAGTAAAAAATGAATGAAAATAGTGAAAAAAGACGATCTACATGCTCGGCTAGCTGTCTTATTGTGAGCTTGTAGATCTGCTATTTTCATTATTTCTTAAAACTTTGAAAGTTTTGTCAATTTGTGGAATTGCTTTGATGATTTGGATATTTTGAGGTTTTATTTATCTTTTTTGGGAGGGGGGGGGGGGATTTGTGGAAATATTTGAAAATAATTGAAAGAATTGTAAAAAGCTGTACATTTACTAGTGACCTATAAAAATGATTGTGTGAGTGTGATGACACATCGTTTGGTAACCACTGCCCTTAACATTTTCTGCACGTTATTCACCTTAACGTTGCGCAGTCCTTTCTCGAACAGGGACAACATCTCGGAGAGCTTGTTGTCAGAGTGCACGTTGTAGACGGTGCAGCTGCGCTGCTGCAGCAGGCCGATGATGCACTCGTTCTCGATCTGCTCGTGCATCTTGAACTCCTTGAAGGTGGCACACAGCGACTGCAGGAAGGAGCGGAAGTCGTTGTTGTTGGAGAAGTTGGTCTTGGACAGCTGAGGAACAACAGAGGGAAACGTGTTTCAGAGGGAGCACTCGTTTAACAACTCATTAAGACCGGGAACGCATCTGTGTCACTTTTTGATTTGAGCTAAAAAGCATTATTTTACACTTTGGCTATTCAAAAATAGCAGATATACAAGCTCATAGCGCGGCACAGAGTGCCGTGCTACGAGCTTGTAGATCTGCTATTTTTTTTTAATCGTGAAAATGTGTGCAAATCTTTGAATATATATATATTTTTAAGCGAACATTTTTAACTCAAATCTTTGCTTCTGGGGGTCCCTGGAACAAAATATTTTGAAGGGGGTCTGCGGCCAAATACATATAATTTTGGGGGTCCTCGACATGAAAAAGATTGAGCACCACTGATATAGAAACATACGTTTTTCAGAATACTGTTGAGATTTAGACTTCAGGTCTTCAGGTCTCAATGGGATAAACATGCGCATTCACAACGCTCACAGGGTTCATGGTTTTGTGATTCACATACAACACTGCACAGCAGCATTATGGACATTCTTGTACTTCAGGCTTCCTCAACAGTCGATAACAATAAGATATATGAGCTGTATTGCTATTTGTAAGCACCTTATATATATTGGACAGTGTATATTTGATTAGACCCTGAGTCTTCTTGCTATTTGACTTATTTGTTCCTTTCTTCTCTATTCTTTCTTCCAACTCTTTCTTTAACTCCAAATGTTGAGACTGAGCTTGCACACAAAAATAATAATAATTCTACCCACTCTTTTACACCTGTAACTGTAATCGTGTGATGTTACAGCAGGACCACAACGGCCCTGAGGGCTTTTTGTGTTATCCTTTTAGCATCATTGTATAATCATACCACTGTTCTATTTGCAAACTGTTAATAAAGTATTCAATCAAAGTGACAATAAAGTTGGTTATGAAAGATAAAAAGGTAATAACAACAACAAACAATAGGGATAAAATAAGAATGAAAACAGAAAGATGTTGTTGCCAATACATTGGCCCTGTTGGCAGCAGGGCCAATGTATTGGATTTTACTAGCCTTGGATCAAGACTATAATTTTTATCGATTTTGACATTTTATAGATTTAACATGTCAAAATCCAAATACATCTATGATAGTCTTGATCCAAGGCTAGTACTTCACTATAAACATGTGTTGTGTTGTTGTATGGGTGACACAGTGGTAATGTTACAGCAGAGCTGAGTGGTGGCTCAGACACTTTAATGTCGCACCAGACACCGTTACTTAGATGAACCCAGGTCTGGAGAGCAGACAGACCGCCACTATGTCCACCATCATGTCATCATGCATTCAATGAAAGGTTCCAGTGTGTTTGACACGTTGTTCGGAACCGCAGCAACAACAAGCCCGCCGTCGTCGCGTTGCATAACAAGCTAACTTTAGCTGCTACGACAAGTTGAGCTGCGAGCTAACAGGATAGAGAGAGAACACCAGACATGCTACAGGGGCGTGTGCTAGCTCTGGTCCATAGCGTTAGAAGGAGTTCTCCTTAACCGCTATGTTACTTTAGAGCCGTTCCCCGCACACCCCCGGTAGCGCAGCCTCTTGTCTTTATTAAAAATAGAAAATACACTTTCGCTACTCACTAAAATAAAGACAGTTTTAACATGTGTAAAGCCTACTTTCCTTAGTGGGAACACTCTGAGCCCCCCACCTCACGTCTAAAATACACTTTTTGACCAAAATTTCAAATAATCCACTGGATGGAAAAAAATGTTTTAGTTGCTCCGCTGCGCCCCCTACAGATCTTGTCAATATAAAACTTCCATTGACCAAATCTTTAGGGGGCGCAGTGGAGCAACAATTGTTTTTCCACATCCGGAGAAATATTTTCTTTTCGGGCCAAAAAGTGTATTTTAGGCGTGAGGTGGGGGGCTCAGAGTGTTCCCACTGAAGAAAGTAGGCTTTCAACATGTTAAAACCGTCTTTGTTTTGGTGAGTGGCGAAAGCGTATTTTTTTATTTTTAATAAAGAGGAGAGGCTGCGCAGCCTGTGCTGCCGCGGGTGTGCGGACAACGGTTCTAAAGTAACATAGCGTTAAAGGATAACTCCTTCTAACGCTGTGTATGCGTTTACAATGAGACAGAGTAGAACCAACAACACAACCAGACGACAACACATGTCACTACGACCATCATATCGTAACCCTCCATTAATCGATTACTACTAACCGATGAGACGATATGAAAACAAGCCCTCCAATGGTTCCCTCCTCTATGCTAACCCACCAGAGCTAAACGTGCGCAGCATGTTTTCAGCCTGCTCGGTTCAGAGGAGGAAGCTTTGTTTTTGGTCCCCTTTCGACTCATATTTCTACTTTGTGAGACGTCCATGTTGTTGTATAAGAACTTGTCGTACACACCTTGTCGCAGTAGAGGCCCACCAGCTGCTTCATTCGCCAGTGTGGGCCGGTGAACACGTCCACCTCGTCTGGAAACGGAGCCATGTTGTTCCTCATCAGATCATCAACACTGACTGACTGACTAGAGCAGAGCAGACTACTGCGTCATCATACACAACACTGACTCAGTGTTGCCAGATTGTGCAAGAGAAATAAGCAGTGGTGGAAAATGTAATCACATTTTTTTAAGTAAAAGTACACCGCAATGTAGAAATACTCTGTTACGGACCAAGTAAAAGTACGGAATTAAAAAAAATACGTGAAATTAGCAAAAGTGGACTCATTATGCAGAATGTCCCATTTCACAAGTTTTCATACGTATAATAAAATGTATACACATGTTTAAAAAATAGCAGATCTACTAGATCTGCTATTTTAAAATGGCTGAAATGTAGGGCTCTAAATGTGTGTTTTGTAATAATCAAAATTACAAACTAAATAAACTTTTCGAATAATTATAGTAGAGTAAAAGTACAATATTTGCCTCTGAGATGTAGTGGAGTAGAAGTAAAAGTACTGAAAATTGGAAATACTCAAGTACAGTACAAATACCTCAAAATTGCACTTAAGTATTTAAGTAAATGTACTAAGTTACTTTTTTTCCACCACTGGGACTATACAAACAAGCCAAAAAGAAGCGAGCAATTTAAATAGCCGATCTGCTATTTTCTAAAACATCTTGGAGAAAAGGTGAACACAAATCTGGTACTGGCAGTCCATGGCACAAAACATTTTCATATGGGAGTTGGGGGGACAAATACATATTAATTTGGGAGTCCCTGACATGAAAGTATTTGAGAACCACTAGTTAGGGGGGGGGGGAACAAATAAGCAACTGCACTTTAGAAACAAGCCCCAAAAACCGCAACCACCAATATTTACAAGCAACTTTACAGGGGGAAAAAGCCCAAGGTCGCTTATAATAAGCGGACATGGCAACAGCCTGTCACGTAAGGGAAGGAGGAAAGAGGCGTGTTGATGCTACACACAGTCCCATGGTCCGGGCGGACCGACGAGCTGTGATTGGACACAGTTGGTTGTTGTGGAAACTGCTTGCTGGTGGTTGGTCGTGGCAGCTGATAAGGCCAGTGCAAGCTTCACGCATGCGCATATAAATAAATATTGATAATAAATAATAATAATGATCATAATAATATTAGTATTATTTAATATAAGTAAGTATAACATTACTTCTGCTACTACAACTACTACCTTTTGAACACTACCTTTAAAAAAAGTTTTTATTTAGAGTATAGCCAATACTTTTTTCTCCCCAATTTAGTCATTATGCCAATTGATTCCTCCTCACACACATTTCTGTGTTGTCACTGCTGTCGTATCCTACCTATTTTATTTCTCAGTGACAATATAAATCTAACAGGTAATAATACAAATCTAACAAAAGTTTTCAAATAATTGTAGTAGAGTAAAAAGTACAATATTTGCATCTGAGATGTAGTGGAGTAGAAGTAAAAGTACTGAGAATCTTAAATAACCTAGTAAAGTAAAAAAAATCCTCAAATTTGTATAAGTACAGTACTTGACTACAGTACTTAGTTACTTTCCACCTAGCCATGGTTCACATGATGCTCGTCTGTCACAAGTATGACAGTCATGTTTCAGGGCTACTCTCCACCAGGTGGCAATGCTAGACCGTGGTACCCCAGCCAGGGGCAGCTGTAGCCCAGAGCACATGCAGGGGCAGAGAGGTGTGTGGACTGGAAGCTGTGAGGAAGGGCAGCTCCAGGAGTTTCTCAGTAAATCCAAACTTAGTAAAACGGTGACTGTAGTTTAGATGGTGACACTGACAGCACAAGCTCTCTCTACAAAACCCTCAGTCAACAGGACACAGAAATACTGACAACTTAAAGACAAGTGAGTACAGCTGGTAATTGCTCATCATCAACCCATGTTAAAATAGAGAGAAGCTTAACGTCTTGGGTTGAAATGGGTATCACTTATTCTATATAACTTGGGCTATTTTAACAGCAAAGTATTAACCATTCAAATGCATTCTGACACTGACACATTGGTTGTCACAGTGTTTGGGGTTGGTTGTCTCTATCAATGGGGTTTTAGGGTTTCCTGATCATGGTTCCTCCACAGATGTGGGGATATGCCATTTAAGCTTAGTAAATAATGACCAGG
Organism: Gymnoscopelus microlampas; assembly: GCF_963454915.1. Classification (NCBI taxonomy): domain Eukaryota; kingdom Metazoa; phylum Chordata; class Actinopteri; order Myctophiformes; family Myctophidae; genus Gymnoscopelus; species Gymnoscopelus microlampas. Next base: position 51,929,931 of record NC_139946.1, on the reverse strand, counting down.
CAATAGCAGTGTTAAACATCATGCTGTCTTTCTTTGAACAATGTTTAGTTGCATATCACATATTGCATTGTTCAAGTGTGTGTGTGTGTGTGTGTGTGTGTGTGTGTGTGTGTGTGTGTGTGTGTGTGTGTGTGTGTGTGTGTGTGTGTGTTCTTTTTAGAGGATTGTCGTGTAGCTGTGGGAGAGACTGACAGAGCCAAGAAGACCCTGCCTCCTGGATTTAAGGTAAATACATACAGTACATACACTACAGGCTGTACACCATACAGTTCATAGCATGTAGGCCTATATAACATATGAAACATTATCTTAATATCTATCTCCATAAATCTCCGTCAATTTTAAATGGTTAAAATCTACACTAATCTATGACGTGAGTGTACTGTGGTACTGACTCACAGTTTTCAAGGGAGGGCATAAACATTACAATGTTTCTCTCTATATCAAAGAAGATAACTAGAACAATGAAAGCTCATGTGCACAAGTGCTACATTCAAGGCTTCGTTCTACTTGAATAGGCTTCTCAACATTATTGTGCTATTTTCCCACACAATCCAGACCACATTCATAATTATTAACCGATACAGTGATAAGTAGCATTCACAAACTACCACTGGTGACTGGTACTTTTTCCGTTTTTATTCTCATTCATTCTCTGTGTAGAAATGGCGTTTGCCAGAAGTCTCCTGTCTGAAGACCAGTTCCTGTGTTCTATCTGTCTGGACGTGTTCACTGATCCAATCACCACTCCATGTGGACACAACTACTGCAAAACCTGTATCGAACATTACTGGGACACTAATTGGCGTCAGTGTCCACTATGTAAAAAATATTTCAAAAAGAGACCACGTGTCTTTGTCAATACTTGCCTTTCTGGGTTGGCTGATCAGTTCAGGAAGTCGCTGCTGCTGGAAAACAGTTACAACATAGACCAAGAACCTGCTAAACCAGATGAAGTCTCCTGTGACATTTGTACTGAGACCAAGCTCAAGGCCCTGAAGTCCTGCCTGGTGTGTCTGGCCTCCTACTGTGAGACTCACCTGGAGCCTCATCAGAGAGTCTCTGCCTTTAAACGACACAAACTAATCGACCCTGTAAAGAACCTGGAAGACATTCTGTGTAAGAAACATGACAGACCTCTGGAGCTGTTCTGTAAGACTGACCACATGTGTGTTTGTCAGTTCTGCACTGAGTCAGACCACAAGTTACATCAGATTATATCTCTAAAAGAGGAATGTGAAGGAAAGAAGGCTGAGCTGGGAGAGACAGAGGCTGAAGTTCAGCAGATGATCCAGGAGAGACAACTGAAGATTCAGGAGGTCAAAAACTCAGTAGATCTCAACCTGAAAGATGCAGACAGGGAGATAGCAGACAGTGTGCAGGTCTTCACTGCTCTGAGCAGCTGTATTGAGAGAAGCCAGGCTGAGGTTGTTGATGTGATTGAGGAGAAGGTTAAAACAACAAGGAAACAGGCTGAAGGCTTCATTAAAGAGCTGCAACGTGAAATCACTGAGTTAAAGAAGAGAAGCTCTGAGCTGAAACAGCTCTTACACACAGAAGACTACCTCCACCTCCTCCAGAACTTTACGTCCATCAACACCCCTCCACCCACCAGGGACTGGTCAAAGGTCACCATCCATCAGTCTTCATATGTGGGGACCACGAGGAAAGCTGTGGCTCAGCTAGAGAAGGCACTCAGTAAAGAGATGGAGAAGGCGCTTGATGATGCTGAGCTGAGGAGGATCCAGCAATATGCAGTGGATGTAACTCTGGACCCCGACTCAGCAAATCCCCATCTCATCCTATCTGAGGATGGAAAACAAGTGAATCGTGGAGACAAAAAGAAGAAGAAAAGAAAAGAAAACGATCATCTCCCGGACAACACACAGAGATTCTCTTCATATATCTTTGTGTTAGGAAAACAAAGCTTCTCCTCAGGAAGATTTTACTATGAGGTTCAGGTTAAAGACAAGACTCGCTGGCATTTAGGAGTGGCCAGAGAGTCCATCGACAGGAAGCTGGATTCCATCACACAGAGCCCTGACAACGGTTACTGGACTTTATGGTTGAGGAATGGAAATGAGTTCTATGCTGCTGCTGACCCTGCTGTCCTCCTCCCTGTACGAGAGCATGTCCAGAAGGTGGGAGTGTTTGTGGATTATGAGGAGGGTCTGGTCTCCTTTTATGATGTGGAGACGGGAGTTAATATCCACTCTTTCACTGGCTGCACCTTCACTGAGAAACTCTGTCCATTCTTCTGTCCTGGACTTAATGATGGTGGTAAAAACTCTGCTCCTCTGATCATCTCTCCTGTCCATCACACAGATTAATCCTAAGGTGTTTGCTTTTTTTAAATGAAAGGGTTGCTTTTCATTTAAGACAACAAATGTGTGTGGATGGAAGGGTTAATTAATGTACGGTACAGGTTTATTTTGAAAATCAAGTCAAATCAATCCATTTAACTGTTGTTCATACTGCCTGAATGGTTAATGTAGTTCTCCTTAATATGTATTCTCTGTCGTGATACTGTTGAAATCTTTCCTACATTTCTTCAAGGACTTGATTGTATATTTGATTAGATTTAATTTTATTGCATAAGTTTCAGTTTAACTCAACATTCCTGTTGTAGGACGACTGGGTGTAGAGGTGGATCATGTCATGAAGGCGCTCCCTTGTTTTTTGTGTAAACTCAACATGATGAAAAACGCAATAATCAGATTGAACTGAATCAGACTCTTATCAGATGGTAATAACATGTCTCATTTCATTTTCTTTTGCATTTTGATTTCACACTGAATTAAATAATAGCAATGTATAAATAAGTTTAATGTCATTGAAATTATACAATTAAAGCAGGGTTTAGCTTCATTGTAGTTCTGAAAATAAAGAAAAGATGATTTGTATTTGAAGCAGTTATACTGTTAAATCCAACCACAAACAAATGGAAAATGTAATCTGCCATGTCACAATAATTGTGTCGAGAATAAACGTTCATTCAGTTTGTAGTGGAACAAAAACTAAGTCTGACATTTTTCTGACCATTGAATCTTAAAGCATAATACAGTGAACTTGTTCATTTAACTGTCAAAGCTTAAGAATTGACCATTAAGTGTCCACAGTTTCAAAGTTAAATTAACACCCACGAATTTGCTGTATACTAAATAGATGTTGGTGTCTTCTCTTTCTGAAATACACATCATAACTCAAAGCCCAAGCAAAGCACGGACGCACGCCAGTGCTGAAATGTCATCATTTTAGTGGCATGGTCATTTTGCCTTTGAGGTTGTCAATTTGTTGAGGGTGCAAAGACCAAATGCCGGGACAGCAAAGCCATGGTTAGGGAGGATTGTATTTTTAATACATGGTATAACTTCCAGTGAAATCTTTACATCAAAAAATACCTATATAAAAATTAAAGCTGTTTATTTCACAAAATAATTTATAGGTATATTTAAAAATTGAAACTATTAATAGAAACTCCTGAGTCAAAAGATCATCCACGTTCAGCCATGGACTAATCAGAGTCACTGGACTCATTTGAAGATGTGGATGGATAGTCAAGAGAAAAGAATTCAGAATCTCGACAAAAGACACTGGTGTCTGAAAAGTTGATGTTGACAGGAAAGAGGTCAGATGTGAAAATGGTGATATTAATTGGGGCAGTGTGGGCGGGACATCAAGGCCACTGTGGCCTTAGGGCATTATGGGCATATATTTATTTCAAGGGCATATATGTCCAAACTGAGAGGGCAGTAACGTGGCCATGGTTTTCATGGCTTCTGTAAGACAGGTGGGAAAAGGCCCAAATAGCAGCAAAGAGCAAAGAGTATACTGTAAATAAAAAATGTTTTGGGGGAACATGAGGTCATTTAGCAGACGCTTTTATCAAAAGCGACTTACAATAAGTGCATTCAACATAGGTAGGGAACAAAACTACTAATCACCAGAAGTCTTAAGTGCATTCTCTTCTAAAACAAGAACTGAACAGATGAGACAAATAGGAAAATCAAATGAGCAAGAGCTAAAACAAATAAGTGTATCGATTGGACATTGGACATTAAAGATTAGCATGAAAGTATATTTTGTCTCAACACTGAGGCCTCCAGGAACCTTTAAACAAATGAAGATCATTCACTTGAAGAAGGCTGGGTACAAGCAGGTGAAGCAGACACTGGAATCCACCATCACAGCCAGTAGATGGCGTCAGTACCCATGAAAACATTTTGATGCTCAGCAAATGCAGAATTATGTAATTAGAGGAACAAATCTCCAAAAAAGGCTTTATTTTTTGAGATGTCATTGCCCGAGGTAGAACAAAGTAAAATCATGTTTTTTTCTTAAATGGATGGTTGTGGTTGTATAAAAACATTTTTCTGCAAAATGTGTTTAGGCTGCTTCAAAAGACATCTCTGGAAATGATGATCAGAATGTCTACCAGTTCCTGCACACATAAAGCAAAGACTTGTATGAATAGTGAATACCTTTGTCCATCTGATCTTTCAAATGTATATAATATACATGTTGCGGCTGATTTCATTCCCAATAAATGATCAGCCGGCAGGCTAAGCCTGGGAGAAATTAAAACTGTGTGACGCGCATTAAACATGTAAAAACTCCAAACAAACGCTCAAGTTTAAAAGTATTTACTGTGCAGTGTCACCAAATTATTACAATTTACAATTAACAAATCTGTAATAAATATGTGCACCAAATAACTTAAACAGTGAGCAATTTAACGATAATACAAAAAATGCGGTCAACAAAAATAAAGCTCTCCCATCTCACCCTACCTCCATGGTCAAATCAGCCTTAGGGTGAGCAGGTGAGAGCCATTACCTTGTAGACACTGAGGCCACCCCCAGCGACACTCCCATCACCTAGGTGCCAATGTGGTGCCCTCATCAATAACCCACTTTAGTGCACACTTGGCTCCTACAATACACTTAAACACATTATGAATTATAGCCGGAAGTTGAACAGGAAATGAAAAATCCAAAAGGTTAGTATATGTAGACTAGAGCATCACTTATCATTAAAGTAAGGAGACCAATCACCAACGAATGTCACTTATATGTACATGCATTGATAGCATCCGAATGGGGTGTCCTTAGTAGGTTATTTGCCTATTCACTTCACTATCTGATGCCACCAGCCCCTAACAGGCAGCCAGCACTTTAAACAGATACAATTTATTTTTTATATAATACAAACTGACACATTCAAGAGACAATTATCATTTTAAATACACTCTTTTTTTATTTCTTGTTTTCGTATTTAGAAACAAACTAACAATAGCCTATACTGTATGATTATAATAAATAAAAGATAACAGGCTGAAACCTTTGACTGAATGAATTGTAAAACTCTAATTATTGCTAAATAACTTGGTACATGGAGACCTATATACCTTTATCCTTTATCTCCAAGGCCTTTGACCTTTGACCACCAGCCTCATGCATCCCATGAAATCCTATATGAGCGGCCTTACTATAGCTAGAGAATTGAGTAATATTATCATATATTTAATATAAGAAGCCAGGCAGGAGTGCACACACACACACACACACACACACACACACACACACACACACACACACACACACACACACACACACACACACACACACTAAACCAGGGAGATCAATCTGAATGCAACAGGCAACACTAAGATACACTAAGATAAAGAGCAAAACTAAATGTAAAGGTTTTTCCTTTCTTGCTCTCTCGTGAATAGTGTAAATGGTAAGAGGTTGTGAAGGGTTAACAGCTTCCAGGAGCAGTGGCGGAGCGTCCGGGGAGGCAAGGGAGGCGGCCGCCTCCCGGCCCGCGACCCTGGAGGGCCCGGCCGCCGGGCCCTCCAGGGTCGCGGCGCGACCTCTCCGCGGCGCCTCTCCGCCTCTCATTTCATTAAAGCAACAACATAACCCTAACCTAACCCTAAAACCGAAATAAAGTGACAAAAAGCCCCCCAAAAGGTGACCGACCCGACCCAAACCCGCAAAATTTTCCGCGCGCTTCGCGCGCGGGATGTGCACCCACGCGCGCGCAGCGCGCGTGCGTCGTGGCACGGGGGGGGGCCTGATCACTGTGCTCTGCCTCCCGGCCCGGCTTTCAGTTGTTCCGCCACTGTCCAGGAGGAGGAGTTTCTCAGTAAATCTAAACTGAAAGTAAAGTACTGACAATACTTGTAGTAGTACTGTAGCACTGAGCACACACTCTACAAAACCTTCATTCGACAGAAATACATACTGACAACTTTAAAGACACGTGAGTACAGCAGATAATTATGTATTATTCATTAACAGAATAAAAGCTGTAACTGTATCCAGGCATGATGTTTACCTATTTTCATATTTCTTGAAATTCAAAAAGACTAGGGGTGACCGCTCTTTCATGGCCACGGCCCCGCGACTCTGGAATAGCCTGCCCCTCCACATCCGATCCGCCCAATCGATCGGGGCTTTCAAGGCCAAACTCAAAACCCATCTTTCTCCCTTGCTTTTAATAGCATCTAATTTTACATGGTTTGCTTATATCTTACTCCATTCATAATCATGTCTATGTATGTATTCGTTATGTACCTAGCCTATATGTAATTTCCACTTATACTTACTTCTCCTTCCCTCTCTTATGTTGTCTTTTAAAATTGTTTTCCTTTGTTGCTCTTAAATGTTTTTGTGAACTTGCTCTGTTGTTTTGCATTGATGTTTTGAATTTGCCTGTACAGCACTTTGGTTCAGCTTGCCTGTTTGTAAATGTGCTATATGAATAAAGCTTGTACATTTTACCAATCTTTCAATTGGTAAAATGTACATCTGTCAACAGTTTTGTGCTCTATTCAAAAACAATCCAGACCAGATTCATAACTATTAAACTGTGAGAAGTAGAATTCAAGAACTACATCTGATCTCATCTGATCTGATATACTCTCATCTTTATTCTCAGTGTGTAGAAATGGCATCTGCCAGCAGTCTCCTGTCTGAAGACCAGTTCCTGTGTTCTATCTGTCTGGATGTGTTCACTGATCCAATCACCACTCCATGTGGACACAACTACTGTAAAACCTGTATCACAGAGTACTGGGACACTAATGATGTGTGTCTGTGTCCACTATGTAAAAAGACCTTTAATAAGAGACCAGAAGTCTTTGTCAATACTTTCATTTCTGAGATGGCTGATCAGTTCAGGAAGACAGAGCAGCTGAAAATAAGTTCCAACACAAACCAAGAATCTGCTAAACCAGATGAAGTCTCCTGTGACATTTGTACTGAGACCAAGCTCAAGGCTGTGAAGTCCTGCCTGGTGTGTCTGGCCTCCTACTGTGAGACTCACCTGGAGCCTCATCAGAGAGTCTCTGCGTTTAAACGACACAAACTAATTAACCCTGTAAAGAACCTGGAAGACATTCTGTGTAAGAAACATGACAGACCTCTGGAGCTGTTCTGTAAGACTGACCACATGTGTGTTTGTCAGTTCTGCACTGAGTCAGACCACAAGTTACATCAGATTGTATCTCTGAAAGAAGAATATGAAGGAACAGTGGTGTGTTCTACCGTCAGATGCTGTGTACGGCGTACACCTTGAGATTATTTTTCGTCGCCATCGTATACCTTCAAAAACTGTTCAAAACAGCGCATCTGATACGCTGTGATACGCTGTGATACGCTAACTGCCCAAGGCAGGGGGGGCAGCAAGAATGTGGGCTAACTCTGAGTTGATGGCTTATCAAGTGTGAAGCTATTGTTCTTGAGGTGATAAGTAATGGCTGCGACGGAATTCACACATTAACAACGACGCGAATACTAATGAAGTACTTTAATCAGGCGCGTCTGATGCGTCTCCAGAACAGCCTCCGTCTGCTGCACCAGAGGCAGAGACACGGCCACTGTCCCGGACAGAATCGCTCTCTCTGCTCTCATCTGTAGCCCCATATAGTACCTCTCCCTCCGCTATGTATACAGCGGAGGGTGAGGTTCCGATTGGAGCTACTCTCATCTGCTGACACTACACTCAATAAGGAAAACCAGCCTGTCGATTCCAGCGTTGCTCTTGTTTTCACATTCAATATTTTTGTGGGCCACGAAAATGTTCACATTAAATATTTTTGTGGGCCACACACGCGCGCGTAGCGCGCGGAAAATTTTCACATTAAATATTTTTGTGGGCCACACACACCTCAAGAACAATTGCACGCGCGCGAAGCGCGCGTGCAATTGTAAATTGTTTTTACATTTTGTGGGAGGCAGGGAATAATCATAGTATACCTTCAAAAAAAAAGTAGAACACAACACTGTGAAGGAAAGAAGGCTGAGCTGGGAAAGGCAGAGGCCGAAGTTCAGCAGATGGTCCAGGAGAGACAACTGAAGATTCAGGAGGTCAAACAATCAGCAGATCTCAGCAGGAAAGATGCCGACAGGGAGATAGCAGACAGTGTGAAGGTCTTCACTGCTCTGATCAGCTGTATTGAGAGAAGCCAGGCTGAGCTCATTGATGTTATTGAAGAGAAGCAGAAAACCACACAGAAACAGGCTGAAGGCTTCATTAAAGAGATGGAGGAGGAAATCACTGAGTTAAAGAAGAGACGCTCTGAGCTGAAGCAGCTCTCACACACTGAAGACTACCTCGACTTCCTCCAGAATATACCATCCATCATCACCCCTCCACCCACCAAGGACTGGACAAAGGTCAAAGTCCACCAGTCTTCATATGGGGAGATTGTGAGGACAACTGTGGCACAGCTGGAGAAGACACTCAGTCAAGAGATGAAGAAGCTGAGTGAGGCTGAGCTGAGGAGGATCCAACAATATGCAGTGGATGTAACTCTGGACCCTGATACAGCAAACGGTGAACTCATCCTGTCTAGAGATGGAAAACAAGTGAAACATGGAAACATTATGAAGAACCTCCCAGTCAACACAAAGAGATTCTCTACATATATCTTTGTCTTAGGAAAACAAAGCTTCTCCTCAGGAAGATTTTACTATGAGGTTCAGGTTAAAGACAAGAATCGCTGGTTTTTAGGAGTGGCCAGAGAGTCCATCGACAGGAAGCTGCATCCAATCACAGAGGTACCCAACAACTGTTACTGGACTATAGGTATGAGAAATGAAAAGGAGTACTATGCTGCTGCTGACATTCATGTCCTCCTCCCTGTACGAGAGAAACTCCAGAAGGTGGGAGTGTTTGTGGATTATGAGGAGGGCCTGGTCTCCTTTTATGATGTGGAGACGGGAGTTATTATCCACTCTTACACTGGCTGCACCTTCACTGAGAAACTATACCCATTCTTCTGTCCTGGAAGTAATGATCGTGGTAATAACCCTGCACCTTTGATCATTTCTCCTGTCAATCACCCAGATTAGACATTAGCAGATGTTGTGTCACAACCTGACAATGCATGGAACATAGGCAGAGCACGAGATTTTGGCTCCCCAAGAGATTTACACAGATTAATCCTCTGTTGTTGTTTTTGTTGTGGGTTTTTTTTGTTTTTGTTTTTTGCATGAAAAGGATACTTTTCATAACAAATGTGTACATGGAAGGGTTCATTTCTAGGTTAATTTCCAGTCAAATCAAGCCATTTCACTGTCTTTCATTCTGGCCAAAGGGAGTTCTCCATTGAAGTATACATCTTAAAATGCTTTCTATGTATGTGGTACTATTGCAATCTTGTCTACGTTTCTTCAAGGACTTAATTTTATATTTTATTTCATTTTATTTTATTGCATTCAAGTTTCAGTTCAATTCAGCAGTTCTGTTTTGGGACTGGGTGTAGGGGTGGATCATGTCCTGAAGGAAGGAAGGGGGGTTCCCTTCTTGTGTTTGTAAACCAAAAACGATAAAAACAATATTAATATTATTATTTGTATTATTATTATCATCATTCTTTTTTTTTTTTTTTACTTCTCAGAGGGTGATAACATGTCTGATGGGCCAAAAATGATTTTGATTTCACACTACAAAATAATAGCAATTTATAATTATATAGACCCCTTAACAGACGACGTCACACTGATAAGAACCAGTATGCGTGCAACCAGTATGCGCTAAATGAAACCCATTCTATCATCATTATCTATTGATTGCGTGAAACAATCACCTGCGCATCCAGTCTCAATGTTAGTAAACAATTAATTGGTCTATAAGTAAAATACCATTTATCTCTCTGTGATACTGTTGAAATCTTGTCTCATTTTTTTCAAGGACATGATTGTAAATTTTATTTTATTGCATTGCATTGCATGAACTTTTCAAAGTTCAACTCAACATTCTTCTCTTGATTCTTTTTTAAAGATATGTTTTTGGCTTTTTCTGCCTTCATTGATAGTTTACAGTAGACTGACAGGAAATGGGGAGAGAGAGAGATGGGGCGTGACACGCAGCAAAGGTCGCCCGGATCGGGATTCGAACCACCAACACGCAGGCACCAGGCGTTAGCATTAGCAGCCTAGGTGCCCGGACCGCTACGCCAGCCGTCCGGGCCCAACTCAACATTCCAAGGCGTTCCCTTGTTTTTTGTGTAAAATGAACACTATAAAAACACAATAATCAGATTGAACTAAATCAGATACTTATCAGATGGTAATAACATGTCAGATTTTGATTTCACACTACATTAAATAATAGAAATGTATAATTATAAGTAAAATGTCATTGAAATGATATGATTAAAGCAGGGTTTAGCTTCATTGTAGTTGAGAAAATAAAGAAAAGATGGTTTCTATTTGAAGCAGTTATACTGATTATATGTTAATCTGCCATGTCACAATAATTGTGTTGAGAATAAACGTTCATTCAGTTTGGAGTGGAACAAAAACTAAGTCTGACATTTTTCTGATAATTGAATCTCAAAGCATAATACAGTGAACTTGTAGTTCACTGTTCACACATTGAGGTTTATGCAGCCCTGCTGCTTTGATCCTGTTACACTGTAAAATCCTAACTGTTCATTTAACTCTCAAAGTAAAACAAATTGACCATTAGGTGTCCACAGTTTCAAATTTAAGTTATACTAAATAGATGTTGGTGTCTTCTCTTTCTGAAATACAAATCATAACTCAAAGCCCAAGCAAAGCACAGACGCATGCCAGTCCTGAAATCTCATCCTTTTAGGGGCATGGTCATTTTGCCTTTGAGGTTGTACATTTTTTGAGAGTGCAAAGACCAAATGCCAGGGCAGCAAAGCCATCAAATAAAACAAATATTTTAAGAAATACATGCAGTATGCTATATATATTTCAACTAAAGGGTTAGGGAGAATTGTATTTTTACGGTGAAATAAATACATGAAAAAGACAGCCTATATACTGGCTGTTTATTCACAAAATAATGTATCGGTATAATTACAAATTGACATTATTTGTAGAAACTCCTGAGTCAAAATATCATCCATGTTCAGCCCTGGACTAATCAGAGTCACTGGACTCATTTGAAGATGTGGATGGAGAGTCAAGAGGAGAAAATAATTCAGAATCTCAACAAAAGACTCAAAAAACTGTTTGTCTCTAAACTCTGGTGTCTAAAAACCATGTTGACAGGAAAGAGTTCAGAGTGTGGGCGGGACATCAAGGCCACTGTGGCCTAAGGCTTAGGGCAAATATTTATTTCAATGGCATAAGTCCAAACTGAGAGGGCACAGTAACGTGGCCATGGCCTTCATGGCTTCTGTGAAATTCCTGCCCTGATGCATGCACACACAGAGCTCACACTGCAACTCATAATGCCACATGAATCTAAATAAATAGTATACAGTATGTTATTGACAACATAATATTACAAAACTACCCCTACTACTATTATGGAAGACAGGCGGGAAAGTTGGACCTCTGGATCAAATTGCGGCAAAGAGCAAACATATAAAAATGTCTTAAGGGAACATGAGGTTGCATCCTACATTGAACATTAAAGATTAGCATGAATGTCTATTTTGTCTCCGAGACACTCAGGCCTCCAGGAACCTTTAAACGAAGATCATTAACTTGAAGAAGGCCAGGGTACAAGCAGGTGAAGCAGACACTGGAATCCACCATCACAGCCAGTAGATGGCGTCAGTACCCATGACAACATTTTGATGCTCAGCAAATGCAGAATTATGTAATTAGAGGAACAAAATTAAACAAAGGCTTAATTGTTTTAGATGTCATTTCCCGAGGTAGAACAAAGTAAAACCATGTTTTCTTAAATGGATGGTTGTGGGTGTATACAAATATTTTACTGCAAAATGTGTTTATTTGGTTGATGAAGCTAAACAAACTATAACAATATACTATATGATTATAATAAAAGATAACAGTCTGCAACAATATCTTTCAAATTATTTAACTGGAACTCTTGACTGAATGAATGGTACAACTCTTATTATTGCTAAATAACTTCAGGTGAGCCATTTAGAGAAGAAGTGGTTGTGAAGGGTTAACAGAGAATAGGCCCCTGGGGTCCCTATTTAATGTAAAAAACAATGGCAAAAATAGCCAATCTAAAAGCTCACAAGCTTGCGAGTGATATTTTTGATAAAAGGTTTAAGCTCTATATTCGGATGGTAATGATTGCTATTCAGTAGGTCGGTGTCTCTTTAGTAAACGAAATACATTTTCAGATTGGGATACCAATTCTATCCAATCAGGAGAGAGAACTCATACATACAGGATAAACAAGTGAAATTTGAAATGATTAAACAAAATAAATCTGACAAAATGTAAACTGGAACAGTATAAAATGTGAAGCCTTTTTAACACTGATAAATGTCTCATCACAGCACCTTTTAAATGGTTAATAACAATACAAAACCAGTCTCATATCTTAGATCACGTGTAAAGTGCAGTAAAGTGAAGACGCTCCATGCCGTTAATAAACGTCTATCTTGTGCGGACCAGCGAGGCCAGGTACACCCACACAGAGAGCACGTTGTTGGGGTAGGGGTGCACGTACACAGCCAGGGCGAACTCCACGTTGGACGCGTCGACGCTGTGGACCCCCGTGCTGTAGACCGCTTCCACGATGGGACGGATCTCTGAGAACGGCAGGTGAACCGGGAAGCCAACGATCTGATGAAAAGAGAGAGGGAAGAAAACACAATGAGAAGTACTGTTCCAGAATCTGGTAAGAATCAATTCCCCCTAAAGGCCCATGGCTGACATTTTGGCTCCCGCAATAGAATGCTCCATCATCATCACCTCTGGAGTGGGAAGCTCTGTATCTGATGATTGTGTTGTTCCCCAGAACAACCTCACTGCTTCTCAAAGTGGGGTCCCCGGGGGGGGGGGGGAGTCAGCAAAACTGCTTAACCCATTAAGACCTGAGGCCGATTCTACAAAATGTCTTCCAAATCCTATCCAGCTTAAAAACAAAAAAAAACTATGTTGCTATATCAGTGGTTCTTTTTCATTTCAAGGACCCCCAAAATGATATGTATTAGCATTATGAGCTTGTAGATCGGCCATTTCCGAAACGTTTTGAGCACCTAATGTTTGAACAACACAAATCTATATCCCAGTGTCCCACCCTGCACAACAATTGTTTCAGATGGGGGTCCGTGGCCTAGACATACATTTTGGCTCCAGCAATAGAGTGCTCCATCATCACCTCTCGAGTGGGAAGCTCTGTATCTGATTTGGTTGTTCCAGAACACTCCATGGGTGATTAATCGCCTGCAGTAGCTCCTCCAGTCCACTACACCACTCCCAGACCAGACTGGGGGGACATGGACTACTAAACTGAGTGAACCTGACCCGGGCAAATAGGGACATGTTGAACCAATTTAAGTTTTGTGGGCCAGTGCCCGCTATCCAATATCCAGCCCCCCCCCCCCATACCTAATTTAAATTTAAGTTAGAAAACATCTAATCGATTTCAGGAAGTCAGTATCATGTCAGTATGTCAGTATCATACTTCCACCTGTACAAACCCCATTCAACACTTACAAATCTAGACAATCTTCCATCATCATACCAATAAAAAAACGTGCAACTATACTCATTCATTTGACTGTTTGAGTCAAAGGATAGGATGAAATGAAGAAAATATGCACTTGAATATATGAAACTGCACCGCCCCCTCCAAGAAGTCATACATTAAAGGAGTAGTTCACCCAAAAAATTACTTATCTTCTATCCATTACACGCCCCATGAAGCCTTGAATTCATGGAGATTCTTTAGTTTTTGTCGCATTCCTAAACCAATAATTTGATGACCTGTGGAAAAATGCTAATGTCTCCGTTAGGAAACTCAAAGAGTCTCCATTGAGTCCGCCGGTTATCAAATTATTGGCTTAAGAATGCGACAAAAACAAAAAAATCGGGGTGTGTAATGGATAGACAAGTAATTGTTTGGGTGAACTACTTGAACTACCCTGTAGTCTCCCAGCAGGCTCTGTAGCTCCAGGCGGTGCTCGTCGGCCATGTCCCGCCCGCCGCTCAGCTCCAGTTTGGGGAGGAAGTGGCGCAGCGTGGAGGTGCAGTAGCGGTTCCAGCGGGTCGGCTGGCGGGGGCGCCACTCCATCAGCTTCTCTTTGAGGATCTTCTCGATTCTGTGGAGCGGAGGAGGGGTGGTTTGTTCTCATTGGTTAATGGACGTCGCTGACTATGTTGACCATAACGTTGTTGTCGGGCAGAAACCTTTTATCTCCATATTTTAACTTTTTGTGTTTTGTCATTAATGCCTTACTTGATCATACTACAGCGTCACACAAAAGTATCAAAAATAGCAGATCTACAAGCTCGAAACGCGGCGCGAAGCGACGCGTTTCGAGCTTGTCGATCTATTTTTGAGCCATTTCTATTATTATTTGAAATTGTGAAATTGTGAAAATAGCCCAAGTTCACAACTCGTCATGGAAACACGCTGTGAGGTCTGTGTAGATCTGCTATTTTCGCTACTTTTTGTGTGACACTCTTGTATGAAGAAGTATAGGGCATACATTGACGATGACATATGTTTCTGCCAACATCGACGAAAAAACATAAGATTCCACCACTTGCCTGTCCTGTAGTTCAGCGTAGGCTGCTTTATCCGTTCTCTGATACACCAGCTCCTCCGGCTACATGGGACAGAGATGTAATGTAATAATAATGTAAAACAAATCAAATCAATGTGTTTTTTCTTAAATCCCTTGAAAACAATTGTTTTCAAAGTGACACGAAATAAGAACTTTAAAGGTACACTACGTCCAAGTCGGAACACAATCAGCTGATTGATCATTAAAATAAACATGCTCTGAAAAATGCATGCGGCCCACCCATCTGGCACCTTTACACTTTAGTGGCCAGATGGATGGACCACGAATGGTTTCAACATTTTTAACCCATTAAGACCTGGAACTGTGTCATCTTTAGATTTGAGCTAAAAAGCATTATTTTATACTTTGGGCTATTCAAAAATAGCAGATATACAAGCTCGTAGCACGGCACCGAGTGCCGCGATACGAGCTTGTAGATCTGCTATTTTTGAAAAATCGTGAAAATGTGTGCAAATCTTTGAATATATATATTTTTAAAGCAAACATTTTTAACTCAAATCTTTGCTTCTGGGGGTCCCTGGAACAACATATTTTGATGGGGGTCTGCGGCCAAATACATATCATTTTGGGGGTCCTTGACATGAAAAAGTTTGAGCACCACTGATATAGAAACATACGTTTTTGAGAATACTGTTGAGATTTAGGAGACATGTAGAATCGGCTGCAGGTCTCAATGGGTTAAGTGGGCCCTGATACAGAAAAGGTTGAGGACCACTGACTTAGAGATGACAAAGTTCTCACAGGAACAAACAGGAGCATCCATAAACGCTGGACACTCACCTGAACACTGGCCAGCCCAGGATGGGAGAAGGAACGAGAGAAGAAGGGCTTCCACAGGTTGGCTTTGGTGATGTCAAAACTCATCCTCATGGGGGAGCTATACTGCTGAAGGTTGAACCACACCTAACAGAGAACCACAAAACATTAAAACAATCATCTGCTGACTTCCCTGTACAACAGAACAAACAGAACAAACAAAACAAACGGGGAAAAGAAAAATAAGCATGGCAAAAATGCTAAACCCCCCCTGTTGCCTGTCTATGGTAAAGGCAGTCTGTGTGTAAAACAATGCCAAGGTCACTGGCATTTTACAGCTTTTACATACATAGACATACATGTAAATATGTTTATAACTTCAGGGGTAAAAACCTTCAGTGTGCTAGGACCAGCATACAAACTATGCTGCTATTCTCTGATTATTATTATTATTATATTTTTTACTTTCTTTCTTATTTCCTCCTTTTCCATGTTTATTATTACTGCTGCCACAATGCCAGAGGTGTTTGTGTAACACATGGTTACACAAATCTCTTATGGGGGTTCCAGGCATGAAAAGTGGTGGTCCGTGGCCAAATACATACATTTGGGGGTCCTTCACATGAAAAAGTTTGAGAAACCACCTTTTATGCAGTATTGATGAATAATGAATGAATGTAGTGTACCAGACAGTGAATGCTGTATGGTTGATCATGTTCACTCACGTTGTCAGTGTTGACTATGCAGCCTACGGCCTGCAGGGGGCAGAAGGTGTCATACTGTCCATAGTACTGTCCACTGCTGGGGTTCCAGATGATGTAGCGGTTCTGTTCTACAGTGAGCACGTAGGCTGTAAGACCCTACAAACACACATAACATAGACTGTAAGACCCTACAAACACACATAACATAGGCTGTGAGACCCTACAAACACACATAACATAGGCTGTAAGACCCTACAAACACACATAACATAGACTGTGAGACCCTACAAACACACATAACATAGGCTGTGAGACCCTACAAACACACATAACATAGACTGTGAGACCCTACAAACACACATAACATAGACTGTGAGACCCTACAAACACACATAACATAGGCTGTGAGACCCTACAAACACACATAACATAGACTGTGAGACCCTACAAACACACATAACATAGACTGTGAGACCCTACAAACACACATAACATAGACTGTGAGACCCTACAAACACACATAACATAGGCTGTGAGACCCTACAAACACACATAACATAGACTGTGAGACCCTACAAACACACATAACATAGACTGTAAGACCCTACAAACACACATAACATAGACTGTGAGACCCTACAAACACACATAGGCTGTAAGACCCTACAAACACACATAACATAGGCTGTAAGACCCTACAAACACACATAACATAGACTGTAAGACCCTACAAACACACATAACATAGACTGTGAGACCCTACAAACACACATAACATAGACTGTAAGACCCTACAAACACACATAACATAGACTGTGAGACCCTACAAACACACATAACATAGACTGTGAGACCCTACAAACACACATAACATAGACTGTGAGACCCTACAAACACACATAACATAGACTGTGAGACCCTACAAACACACATAACATAGGCTGTGAGACCCTACAAACACACATAACATAGGCTGTAAGACCCTACAAACACACATAACATAGACTGTAAGACCCTACAAACACACATAACATAGACTGTAAGACCCTACAAACACACATAACATAGACTGTAAGACCCTACAAACACACATAACATAGACTGTAAGACCCTACAAACACACATAACATAGACTGTGAGACCCTACAAACACACATAACATAGACTGTGAGACCCTACAAACACACATAACATAGACTGTGAGACCCTACAAACACACATAACATAGACTGTAAGAAGACCCTACAAACACACATAACATAGACTGTGAGACCCTACAAACACACATAACATAGACTGTAAGAAGACCCTACAAACACACATAACATAGACTGTAAGACCCTACAAACACACATAACATAGGCTGTGAGACCCTACAAACACACATAACATAGGCTGTAAGACCCTACAAACACACATAACATAGACTGTAAGACCCTACAAACACACATAACATAGACTGTAAGACCCTACAAACACACATAACATAGACTGTAAGACCCTACAAACACACATAACATAGACTGTAAGACCCTACAAACACACATAACATAGACTGTGAGACCCTACAAACACACATAACATAGACTGTGAGACCCTACAAACACACATAACATAGACTGTGAGACCCTACAAACACACATAACATAGACTGTGAGACCCTACAAACACACATAACATAGACTGTGAGACCCTACAAACACACATAACATAGGCTGTGAGACCCTACAAACACACATAACATAGACTGTGAGACCCTACAAACACACATAACATAGACTGTAAGACCCTACAAACACACATAACATAGGCTGTGAGACCCTACAAACACACATGACATAGACTGTGAGACCCTACAAACACCCATAACATAGGCTGTGAGACCCTACAAACACACATGACATAGGCTGTGAGACCCTACAAACACACATGACATAGGCTGTGAGACCCTACAAACACACATGACATAGACTGTGAGACCCTACAAACACACATAACATAGACTGTGAGACCCTACAAACACACATAACATAGACTGTGAGACCCTACAAACACACATAACATAGACTGTGAGACCCTACAAACACACATAACATAGACTGTGAGACCCTACAAACACACATAACATAGACTGTAAGACCCTACAAACACACATAACATAGACTGTGAGACCCTACAAACACACATAACATAGACTGTGAGACCCTACAAACACACATAACATAGACTGTGAGACCCTACAAACACACATAACATAGACTGTGAGACCCTACAAACACACATAACATAGACTGTGAGACCCTACAAACACACATAACATAGACTGTAAGACCCTACAAACACACATAACATAGACTGTGAGACCCTACAAACACACATAACATAGACTGTGAGACCCTACAAACACACATAACATAGACTGTGAGACCCTACAAACACACATAACATAGACTGTGAGACCCTACAAACACACATAACATAGGCTGTGAGACCCTACAAACACACATAACATAGGCTGTGAGACCCTACAAACACACATAACATAGACTGTGAGACCCTACAAACACACATAACATAGACTGTGAGACCCTACAAACACACATAACATAGACTGTGAGACCCTACAAACACACATAGGCTGTAAGACCCTACAAACACACATAACATAGACTGTGAGACCCTACAAACACACATAACATAGGCTGTGAGACCCTACAAACACACATAGGCTGTAAGACCCTACAAACACACATAGGCTGTGAGACCCTACAAACACACATAACATAGACTGTGAGACCCTACAAACACACATAACATAGACTGTAAGACCCTACAAACACACATAGACTGTAAGACCCTACAAACACACATAACATAGACTGTAAGACCCTACAAACACACATAACATAGACTGTAAGACCCTACAAACACACATAACATAGACTGTGAGACCCTACAAACACACATAACATAGGCTGTGAGACCCTACAAACACACATAACATAGACTGTGAGACCCTACAAACACACATAACATAGACTGTGAGACCCTACAAACACACATAACATAGGCTGTGAGACCCTACAAACACACATAACATAGGCTGTGAGACCCTACAAACACACATAACATAGGCTGTGAGACCCTACAAACACACATAACATAGACTGTGAGACCCTACAAACACACATAACATAGGCTGTGAGACCCTACAAACACACATAACATAGGCTGTGAGACCCTACAAACACACATAACATAGACTGTGAGACCCTACAAACACACATAACATAGGCTGTGAGACCCTACAAACACACATAACATAGACTGTGAGACCCTACAAACACACATAACATAGGCTGTGAGACCCTACAAACACACATAGGCTGTAAGACCCTACAAACACACATAACATAGACTGTGAGACCCTACAAACACACATAACATAGACTGTGAGACCCTACAAACACACATAACATAGACTGTGAGACCCTACAAACACACATAACATAGACTGTAAGACCCTACAAACACACATAACATAGACTGTGAGACCCTACAAACACACATAACATAGACTGTGAGACCCTACAAACACACATAACATAGACTGTGAGACCCTACAAACACACATAACATAGACTGTAAGACCCTACAAACACACATAACATAGACTGTGAGACCCTACAAACACCCATAACATAGACTGTGAGACCCTACAAACACACATAACATAGACTGTGAGACCCTACAAACACACATAACATAGACTGTGAGACCCTACAAACACACATAACATAGACTGTGAGACCCTACAAACACACATAACATAGACTGTAAGACCCTACAAACACACATAACATAGACTGTGAGACCCTACAAACACACATAACATAGACTGTAAGACCCTACAAACACACATAACATAGACTGTGAGACCCTACAAACACACATAACATAGACTGTGAGACCCTACAAACACACATAACATAGACTGTAAGACCCTACAAACACACATAACATAGACTGTGAGACCCTACAAACACACATAACATAGACTGTGAGACCCTACAAACACACATAACATAGACTGTGAGACCCTACAAACACACATAACATAGACTGTAAGACCCTACAAACACACATAACATAGACTGTAAGACCCTACAAACACACATAACATAGACTGTGAGACCCTACAAACACACATAACATAGACTGTGAGACCCTACAAACACACATAACATAGACTGTAAGACCCTACAAACACACATAGACTGTAAGACCCTACAAACACACATAACATAGACTGTAAGACCCTACAAACACACATAGACTGTAAGACCCTACAAACACACATAACATAGACTGTGAGACCCTACAAACACACATAACATAGACTGTAAGACCCTACAAACACACATAGGCTGTAAGACCCTACAAACACACATAACATAGGCTGTAAGACCCTACAAACACACATAACATAGGCTGTAAGACCCTACAAACACACATAACATAGGCTGTAAGACCCTACAAACACACATAGGCTGTAAGACCCTACAAACACACATAACATAGACTGTAAGACCCTACAAACACACATAGGCTGTAAGACCCTACAAACACACATAACATAGACTGTAAGACCCTACAAACACACATAACATAGACTGTAAGACCCTACAAACACACATAGACTGTAAGACCCTACAAACACACATAACATAGACTGTGAGACCCTACAAACACACATAACATAGACTGTGAGACCCTACAAACACACATAACATAGACTGTAAGACCCTACAAACACACATAACATAGACTGTGAGACCCTACAAACACCCATAACATAGACTGTGAGACCCTACAAACACACATAACATAGACTGTGAGACCCTACAAACACACATAACATAGACTGTGAGACCCTACAAACACACATAACATAGACTGTGAGACCCTACAAACACACATAACATAGACTGTGAGACCCTACAAACACACATAACATAGACTGTAAGACCCTACAAACACACATAACATAGACTGTAAGACCCTACAAACACACATAACATAGACTGTGAGACCCTACAAACACACATAACATAGACTGTAAGACCCTACAAACACACATAACATAGACTGTGAGACCCTACAAACACACATAACATAGACTGTGAGACCCTACAAACACACATAACATAGACTGTGAGACCCTACAAACACACATAACATAGACTGTAAGACCCTACAAACACACATAACATAGACTGTAAGACCCTACAAACACACATAACATAGGCTGTGAGACCCTACAAACACACATAACATAGACTGTAAGACCCTACAAACACACATAGACTGTAAGACCCTACAAACACACATAACATAGACTGTAAGACCCTACAAACACACATAGACTGTAAGACCCTACAAACACACATAACATAGACTGTGAGACCCTACAAACACACATAACATAGACTGTAAGACCCTACAAACACACATAGGCTGTAAGACCCTACAAACACACATAACATAGGCTGTAAGACCCTACAAACACACATAACATAGGCTGTAAGACCCTACAAACACACATAACATAGGCTGTAAGACCCTACAAACACACATAGGCTGTAAGACCCTACAAACACACATAACATAGACTGTAAGACCCTACAAACACACATAGGCTGTAAGACCCTACAAACACACATAACATAGACTGTAAGACCCTACAAACACACATAACATAGACTGTAAGACCCTACAAACACACATAACATAGGCTGTAAGAAGACCCTACAAACACACATAACATAGACTGTGAGACCCTACAAACACACATAACATAGACTGTAAGACCCTACAAACACACATAACATAGACTGTAAGACCCTACAAACACACATAGACTGTAAGACCCTACAAACACACATAACATAGACTGTAAGACCCTACAAACACACATAGACTGTAAGACCCTACAAACACACATAACATAGACTGTGAGACCCTACAAACACACATAACATAGACTGTAAGACCCTACAAACACACATAGGCTGTAAGACCCTACAAACACACATAACATAGGCTGTAAGACCCTACAAACACACATAACATAGGCTGTAAGACCCTACAAACACACATAACATAGGCTGTAAGACCCTACAAACACACATAGGCTGTAAGACCCTACAAACACACATAACATAGACTGTAAGACCCTACAAACACACATAGGCTGTAAGACCCTACAAACACACATAACATAGACTGTAAGACCCTACAAACACACATAACATAGACTGTAAGACCCTACAAACACACATAACATAGACTGTAAGACCCTACAAACACACATAACATAGGCTGTGAGACCCTACAAACACACATAGACTGTAAGACCCTACAAACACACATAACATAGGCTGTAAGACCCTACAAACACACATGACATAGACTGTAAGACCCTACAAACACACATAACATAGACTGTGAGACCCTACAAACACACATAACATAGACTGTGAGACCCTACAAACACACATAACATAGACTGTAAGACCCTACAAACACACATAACATAGGCTGTGAGACCCTACAAACACACATAACATAGACTGTAAGACCCTACAAACACACATAACATAGACTGTAAGACCCTACAAACACACATGACATAGACTGTAAGACCCTACAAACACACATAACATAGGCTGTAAGACCCTACAAACACACATAACATAGACTGTGAGACCCTACAAACACACATAACATAGACTGTGAGACCCTACAAACACACATAACATAGACTGTAAGACCCTACAAACACACATAACATAGACTGTAAGACCCTACAAACACACATAACATAGACTGTAAGACCCTACAAACACACATAACATAGACTGTAAGACCCTACAAACACACATAACATAGACTGTAAGACCCTACAAACACACATAACATAGACTGTGAGACCCTACAAACACACATAACATAGACTGTGAGACCCTACAAACACACATAACATAGACTGTGAGACCCTACAAACACACATAACATAGACTGTGAGACCCTACAAACACACATAACATAGGCTGTGAGACCCTACAAACACACATAACATAGGCTGTAAGACCCTACAAACACACATAACATAGGCTGTGAGACCCTACAAACACACATAACATAGACTGTAAGACCCTACAAACACACATAACATAGGCTGTAAGACCCTACAAACACACATAACATAGACTGTAAGACCCTACAAACACACATAACATAGGCTGTGAGACCCTACAAACACACATAACATAGACTGTAAGACCCTACAAACACACATAACATAGACTGTAAGACCCTACAAACACACATAACATAGGCTGTGAGACCCTACAAACACACATAACATAGACTGTAAGACCCTACAAACACACATAACATAGGCTGTGAGACCCTACAAACACACATAACATAGACTGTGAGACCCTACAAACACACATAACATAGACTGTGAGACCCTACAAACACACATAACATAGACTGTGAGACCCTACAAACACACATAACATAGACTGTAAGACCCTACAAACACACATAACATAGACTGTAAGACCCTACAAACACACATAACATAGACTGTGAGACCCTACAAACACACATAACATAGACTGTGAGACCCTACAAACACACATAACATAGGCTGTGAGACCCTACAAACACACATAACATAGACTGTAAGACCCTACAAACACACATAACATAGACTGTGAGACCCTACAAACACACATAACATAGGCTGTGAGACCCTACAAACACACATAACATAGACTGTAAGACCCTACAAACACACATAACATAGACTGTAAGACCCTACAAACACACATAACATAGACTGTGAGACCCTACAAACACACATAACATAGACTGTAAGACCCTACAAACACACATAACATAGACTGTAAGACCCTACAAACACACATAACATAGGCTGTAAGACCCTACAAACACACATAACATAGACTGTAAGACCCTACAAACACACATAACATAGGCTGTGAGACCCTACAAACACACATAACATAGACTGTAAGACCCTACAAACACACATAACATAGGCTGTAAGACCCTACAAACACACATAACATAGACTGTAAGACCCTACAAACACACATAACAAAGGCTGTGAGACCCTACAAACACACATAACATAGACTGTGAGACCCTACAAACACACATAACATAGACTGTGAGACCCTACAAACACACATAACATAGACTGTGAGACCCTACAAACACACATAACATAGACTGTAAGACCCTACAAACACACATAACATAGACTGTAAGACCCTACAAACACACATAACATAGACTGTAAGACCCTACAAACACACATAACATAGACTGTAAGACCCTACAAACACACATAACATAGACTGTAAGACCCTACAAACACACATAACATAGACTGTAAGACCCTACAAACACACATAACATAGACTGTAAGACCCTACAAACACACATAACATAGACTGTGAGACCCTACAAACACACATAACATAGACTGTGAGACCCTACAAACACACATAACATAGACTGTAAGACCCTACAAACACACATAACATAGACTGTAAGACCCTACAAACACACATAACATAGACTGTAAGACCCTACAAACACACATAACATAGGCTGTGAGACCCTACAAACACACATAACATAGACTGTAAGACCCTACAAACACACATAACATAGACTGTAAGACCCTACAAACACACATAACATAGGCTGTGAGACCCTACAAACACACATAACATAGACTGTGAGACCCTACAAACACACATAACATAGACTGTAAGACCCTACAAACACACATAACATAGACTGTGAGACCCTACAAACACACATAACATAGACTGTGAGACCCTACAAACACACATAACATAGGCTGTAAGACCCTACAAACACACATAACATAGACTGTGAGACCCTACAAACACACATAACATAGACTGTGAGACCCTACAAACACACATAACATAGACTGTAAGACCCTACAAACACACATAACATAGACTGTAAGACCCTACAAACACACATAACATAGACTGTAAGACCCTACAAACACACATAACATAGACTGTAAGACCCTATAAACACACATAACATAGGCTGTAAGACCCTACAAACACACATAACATAGACTGTGAGACCCTACAAACACACATAACATAGACTGTGAGACCCTACAAACACACATAACATAGACTGTAAGACCCTATAAACACACATAACATAGACTGTAAGACCCTACAAACACACATAACATAGACTGTAAGACCCTACAAACACACATAACATAGACTGTGAGACCCTACAAACACACATAACATAGACTGTGAGACCCTACAAACACACATAACATAGGCTGTAAGACCCTACAAACACACATAACATAGACTGTAAGACCCTACAAACACACATAACAAAGGCTGTGAGACCCTACAAACACACATAACATAGACTGTGAGACCCTACAAACACACATAACATAGACTGTGAGACCCTACAAACACACATAACATAGACTGTGAGACCCTACAAACACACATAACATAGACTGTAAGACCCTACAAACACACATAACATAGACTGTAAGACCCTACAAACACACATAACATAGACTGTAAGACCCTACAAACACACATAACATAGACTGTAAGACCCTACAAACACACATAACATAGACTGTAAGACCCTACAAACACACATAACATAGACTGTAAGACCCTACAAACACACATAACATAGACTGTAAGACCCTACAAACACACATAACATAGACTGTGAGACCCTACAAACACACATAACATAGACTGTGAGACCCTACAAACACACATAACATAGACTGTAAGACCCTACAAACACACATAACATAGACTGTAAGACCCTACAAACACACATAACATAGACTGTAAGACCCTACAAACACACATAACATAGGCTGTGAGACCCTACAAACACACATAACATAGACTGTAAGACCCTACAAACACACATAACATAGACTGTAAGACCCTACAAACACACATAACATAGGCTGTGAGACCCTACAAACACACATAACATAGACTGTGAGACCCTACAAACACACATAACATAGACTGTAAGACCCTACAAACACACATAACATAGACTGTGAGACCCTACAAACACACATAACATAGACTGTGAGACCCTACAAACACACATAACATAGGCTGTAAGACCCTACAAACACACATAACATAGGCTGTAAGACCCTACAAACACACATAACATAGACTGTGAGACCCTACAAACACACATAGGCTGTGAGACCCTACAAACACACATAACATAGACTGTGAGACCCTACAAACACACATAACATAGACTGTAAGACCCTACAAACACACATAACATAGACTGTGAGACCCTACAAACACATATAACATAGACTGTAAGACCCTACAAACACACATAACATAGACTGTGAGACCCTACAAACACATATAACATAGACTGTAAGACCCTACAAACACACATAACATAGACTGTGAGACCCTACAAACACACATAACATAGACTGTGAGACTCTACAAACACACATAACATAGACTGTAAGACTCTACAAACACACATAACATAGACTGTGAGACCCTACAAACACACATAACATAGACTGTGAGACTCTACAAACACACATAACATAGACTGTAAGACTCTACAAACACACATAACATAGACTGTGAGACCCTACAAACACACATAACATAGACTGTAAGACCCTACAAACACACATAACATAGACTGTAAGACCCTACAAACACACATAACATAGACTGTAAGACCCTACAAACACACATAACATAGACTGTAAGACCCTACAAACACACATAACATAGACTGTGAGACCCTACAAACACACATAACATAGACTGTAAGACCCTACAAACACACATAACATAGACTGTAAGACCCTACAAACACACATAACATAGACTGTAAGACCCTACAAACACACATAACATAGACTGTAAGACCCTACAAACACACATGACATAGACTGTGAGACCCTACAAACACACATAACATAGACTGTAAGACCCTACAAACACACATAACATAGACTGTAAGACCCTACAAACACACATAACATAGACTGTAAGACCCTACAAACACACATAACATAGACTGTAAGACCCTACAAACACACATAACATAGACTGTGAGACCCTACAAACACACATAACATAGACTGTGAGACCCTACAAACACACATAACATAGGCTGTAAGACCCTACAAACACACATAACATAGACTGTGAGACCCTACAAACACACATAACATAGACTGTAAGACCCTACAAACACACATGACATAGGCTGTGAGACCCTACAAACACACATGACATAGGCTGTAAGACCCTACAAACACACATGACATAGGCTGTGAGACCCTACAAACACACATAACATAGGCTGTAAGACCCTACAAACACACATAACATAGACTGTAAGACCCTACAAACACACATGACATAGGCTGTGAGACCCTACAAACACACATGACATAGGCTGTGAGACCCTACAAACACACATGACATAGGCTGTGAGACCCTACAAACACACATAACATAGGCTGTAAGACCCTACAAACACCCAGCCCGATTCGACCCCCCTTTTACCTCCATTACACAATTTAAGTTAAATATTTCCCAAAAGAAAATTAACGATGTATGTAAACAAACATACAGACCCATTTGTAGCCCTCTCCTTTTATAGAACCACACTGTAAAAATACGAGCAGTCGAGCACTATAACTACAAGTAAGACGCGCGAACGCTGGAAGCGAACGCAGCTCGAAAATAACAATAAGAAGAATAGAAAGGAATGAGCAATTACTTGCCATCCGGCCTGAAATATGCACAAATGACATGGAATTCTTAGATATCCCAATAGATGAACTCGTGTAGATGCTTGTAGATGTGTTATTTTTGACTGTCGCTGCTATATTTTTCTCAGAGGAGTGTAATTAGTCACCCAGGGGCACAGGCGAATTTCAGTCACACTGTAGTGCATGCAGGCAATGAGAGCGTGAGTCACATGGGGGCAGCCAATGAGAGCGTGAGTGACATGGGGGCGCGGCTGCACACATACTGCACACAGACAGACAGAGACACAAGCCGAGCCGAGTTTCATAGTAGGCTCCACTTGGGCGGAGGCGCGTTCGCAATAACTATAAAAATATAGTTTAAAAAATGGTTTTCAAGTCAGGTGGATGGCTTTAAGTTCACACCACATCTATAACAAATACAATGGTGAACGATATACTGTAGTAGTTTAACATTGCATCAAGTAAAAACACACTTAGAAAAAATCTAAATTCCTGCTGCAACATCATACCGTACAAAACAAGTCAAAGAACTTAGCCAAACGATACTCTTTGGCTGCACTGACCTCGGGGATGGCGGTGCCGACGATAAGCCACGCCTTCTTGCCCATGGACAGGAAGTAGTTGCACAGCAGCACGGCGTGCTCTTCCTCGTCGCCGGCGAGGAGGGTTAGGAATTGCTGAAAACAGGAAGAGGAAGAACGGCTTTTAGTTTGTAGCCGTTTTCCTTCCGCTGTACCTTCAGAAAGGTCCCATCGTTCCTATAGGCCTGTCACAATTATTACATAATTGCCTAAATTGGAATTATTTGAGATAATCGCAATTATTTTGCATAATCTCCATGTTTTTTCCAAAAATTGCAGAAATAGCAGATCTACAAGCTTACAACACGTCACTTTGTGACGTGTTGTAAGCTTGTAAATCAGCTATTTCCAAAATGTGTCAGTAATTTCGGTGTATATTTAAGTTATTTGTCATATCTGTCCTGTGCAATTTGTGCCCTAAAAACAGAAATTAAATTTGTATTCTTATGTTCCAATGTTCAACGCCAAAAACACAACAAAATCATTAATCGCAATTATGTGTATGACAACTAATGGTCAACTTCAATGTGTAATGGTGACTCACATCACATTTAATAATGTGTAATGGTGACTCACATCACATTTAATAATGTGTAATGGTGACTCACATCACATGTGCTCCACAGGTCACACACGCTGGAGAAGGACACGCTGTCCGGCAGGGAGGGGATGAGAGACACGAACCTGGCCACCAACTCCTAGAGACACAGGAACCTTTTGTGAGACACAATCCCCTCTATAGAGCCCGACTGATCTCTAAAGACAGAATCAGCAGAATCTGTCAGCTCCACTGCCCTAAACATGTTGTGTTGTTGTCAGTAGGAATAAACACAGAAATAGGTTCCCAGATTGGAGCGCTGGTCAGATGGCTCCAGTGCCAGATGGCTCTGGCACTAGAGCCATCTGATGTCAGATGGCTCCAGTGCTGACCCAGACCATCAATTACTGGTATACATACATATTTTGTCAAAAACAAAAAAAAACATTACATATCTCTGCTGTCGGGCAGAAACCAGCTATGTCCAAAATATTAACGTTTCTGAAAATGAAGAGCAACACAATACTCAACTGCCTTATCAAAGTCGGTATGGTGACTTTAAACATTGTCAGATACTTGAATGTGTCCTTATATTATCATTTCTTTCCCAAATACAGCTCAAGTGGAGTTTTTTTTACCATTAATGTGGAAATGTTTTTTTTCTCGTCTGACTTTGTCATTCTAATCAATGGGGGACAAACCACCTAACTCCACAAGATGGGGTTGGTGGTTTGTCCGACGGTTTGAGGATCCAATGGAGTTAGGAGGTTTAGTCAGAAGCGCCTTTTTAATACAGCGACGATATATAACATAATATGTTATATATCGTTCATGTGTTTCTATCAAAATATATATTATATATTTTGATAGAAACACATGAACTGAAACTTTATTTTATGTAACTACATGAACTCTTTTCAAAGGTTTTAAAAAAGGAAATCTACAACCTCACAAGCGAGTTGTGAGGTTGTAGATCACCCATTTTCACCTAGAACGACATGCCCAAAATAGGGACGGCAGGTTGAAAGCGATCATAATTGCGACGCACCAATGTCCTCAAAAGAGACAAACAATATCCGGTAGTATCGGGTCAAACCGATATATATATATATATCAGCCGAGCTCTAGTCCAGAAGAAACACACGAGGATGGGACTGACCATGGCCTCCTGGGGGCTGTTGGGAAAGGCGTCCAGCAGCTCCTGCGGGGGGTTGAGAGGTCGGATGTAGCGGGTGATGAACACCGTCTTGCCGTTGATGTCGATGACGGTGGTGAGACAGGGCCGGTCTGGGAAGCTCCGCTCTGCCTCTCTCTCAAACTTCTCTGAGGCCTGCAGCAGACGCTCGTCCTCACGGGTGTCAAACTGACACAGGAGGAGGAGGAGGAGGAGGAGGGTGCAGGACATTACAGAGAACAAGGGGTTAACATAGTAAGCAAGGTAAACACGAGGTAATACATCAAATGCATAGCAAAAGTAATATAGGATATGTCATCAAAGGTAAACCAAGAAACTATCATCAGTCTAAACAGTATAATTAATATCCGAAAAATAAATAATCTGTACATTGAACCTATACAAACTATAGGATGTCAGGTCAACAAATGAACTGTCTACATAACATGCTATATAAATTACATTCTAAACTTTGCATAAGACTGCAAGGTCGTCAAGGCTACGGCAAGTGCTACAGGCTAAGGGGAGTCTGAAGAGGTGAGTCTTCAGATTACGGGAGTGAGTCTGCAGTTCTAACTGCAATGGGGAGTTTGTTCCACAGTTTGGGAACCAGAGGGGAGAAGAGTGTGGGACTTGAGGAACACATCATGTCATAGACATGAACGACCATCAGTAAATGTTTGATGAAGTTGGGACTCTAAATGGGCTTTTAACTCAATATGGTTTTCAGGGCTGCAACAGTTACTGCACTTTCAGTGATTATTATTATTTGGATTTTTTAAAATGTGTTATATGTCAACGACTCGACACAAAGTAATTCAAATAGATTTTCTTTATGAATATATACAAATGTTTTTGTCTGATTAACCACTTAAGCACTATTTCATGCTTTGTCGTACATCAGTGTCACACAAAAATAGTGGAAATAGAGGATCTACAAGCTCACGGAATTGTAGATCTGCCATTTCCTCTATGTTTGAAAATACATAAAAAAATGTATGGACTAAATGTATTAGTTTGATTAAGTGTTGCACCCTTATGGTTAATCTTCCAAAAAAGTAAGCGTAGGAATTGATCTCACTGTAACACAGATCATCCCAGTAAACATTTACCTTCACTTCCTTAATCTAGGCAATGCGGCGGCAGAGCAAAACAACAAGAGAAAAGGAAAAAGAAATGAGAAAGAACAAATAAAAGAAAGAGACGTCAACACAAATAAATGCAGTGATGTAAAAATCACACACTGTAAAACAACACACTGTTTTAAACACACACCACACACACACACTGGCACATGACACTTGAACATGCACACACAAACAGAAACACACAAACTGTCGGGTGGAAACCTCATATGTCCAAAACTGAGGATTCAAACTTTACTTTTGAGGATTCAAAAGTCCTACAAGCTCAAAACTTGTTCTGCTACTTTTGATGCTTTTGTGTGACGTTGTAGTAGGAGCTAATTTACGGAAAAAACACACAAAAGGTTCAAATACGGAGTTTCTGCCCGACAACAACGATATTCAAGTGTCATGTGCATATTAAGCACCACAATGTAAACATACATACATATAGAGGCACATGTAAATATATATTTATACACACATACAGCTCAGTCCACACATGCACAGAACGATAATATTTGCAAGTAGGAACCATACACACAGCACATACAAGCACCTCAAGCTGCTATGACCAATGTATGACCAATGTATGACATGAACATACATGCTATAACCAATGTACATCATTTGTTATTGTCTCTTACTGTTGGTGCTATTCTCTATCATTTCTATGTTATTGTTTATTATTGCTGCTATTCT
The DNA here is from genome assembly GCF_963454915.1 of Gymnoscopelus microlampas. Lineage (NCBI taxonomy): Eukaryota > Metazoa > Chordata > Actinopteri > Myctophiformes > Myctophidae > Gymnoscopelus > Gymnoscopelus microlampas. The sequence continues at coordinate 51,897,401 of NC_139946.1, read as the reverse complement.
TTATAATTATTTATTTGATGCCGTTATAGCTGCTACAAGGTCGAGGAAGCAAAAACCAAAGAATTGTAGTCTTATGTACTCGTACTGTATATAAGATGTAACAACAGAGAAGGTGACGATGGTGCCCATCGCTATTAATTTCAGCGGTTTGACGGCACATTCACTTTCTCGTATAAAAATCGTGAACCTTTCATGAGCATAAACTATGAGGCCATGTGCTTTTACCCGTTCTCTGATGGACTCCCCAGGCACCAGCTGGGGTTCCATGGTGATGAAGAGTGTGACGAAGGCTCCCTCGCTCAGGCTGCGTATGGCGTCATAGCCTCCCTCGCTCCCCAGGCTGCGCTCCTTGCTGTATCCCAGCAGCACCGGCGGCGTGTCCACCTTGAACGTGCCGTCGATCTGTCCAATGGCAACGGGAAACCAAATGAGCCTCAACTTCAGCCACACAAGAACGGATGCCACAGATGCCACGCAAGGAAATGTGACCTGTATTCTTTCTATGCTGCCACCAACATGTGGAATGGATTACCAAACGACATTAAAGATCTCCACTCCCTAAATCCAAACTCAAAACATTTTAGATGTTTTGCTATAACCATTATTTTATACTTTGGCTATTCAAAAATAGCAGATCTACAAGCTCATAGCTATGAGCTTGTAGATGTGCTATTAAAAAAAAATCTTGAACATTTTGTGCAAATCTTTGAATATATATTTTTTGAAAAAAACATTTTAAACTAAAATCTTTGCTTCTGGGGGTCCCTGGAACGAAGTATTTTGAGATGGGGGTCCGCGGCCAAATACAAATCGTTTTCGGGGTCCTTGACATGAAAAAGTTTGAGAACCACTGATATAGTAACATACGTTTTTTCAAGAAACTGTTAGGATTTAGACGACATTTGTACACACATTTTCAAGATTTTTCAAAAATAGCAGATCTACAAGCTCGTAGCGCGGCACTCGGTGCCACGCTATGAGCTTGTAGATCTGCTATTTTTGAATAGCCAAAGACATCTTAAGATGACACAGATGCGTCCCCGGTCTGAATGGATTAAAAGCATGTCTGACCTCAAAATACAACTGGGCTTAGTTGAACAACTTGAAACACCATGGTTGTAACATCCTCTGGCCGCCGCCCTAGCCCACCCCTCCTTTTTCTGTATACTGTATACCTTTTGCTGCTACTGGAGCTTTTACCGTTTGTATTGTATTATTGTATGTCTTACTGATGAATTGAATACAATGGACCACTGTTAACTTGTTAATTAAGGATTCAATCAATCAATCAATCAATGAAGACCCTTACCCTGGACTGGGAGTAGATGGTACTGAAGGGGATCTTGACGCAGCCCAGCCAGTGTTTCTCCACCCGTGTGTGAACCGACGTCCCCCTGTCCTCGTCATCCTGATGGCGAGAAGGAGTTCAGTTTACCACTTTAAACCTGGCATCCTTATTTTGGGCCTGTCACTATTGGCACAGATTCGGGAAAACAGCTAAAATAGCCGATCTACAAGCTCAAAATGGGTAGCAGCACGTGGTGGGCTTGTAGATCAGCTATTTTCACTATTTAAAAAAAAAAGCGTAAAATGTTAAATAGGGCATAAAGCTGCAATCAGTACCGTGAATTAAAACGTTATTTTCACCAATCTGTATGGTAAAGTATATTAATACAATAATTTAACAGAAAATAGCAGATCGACAAGCTCACAGCGCGTCACGCTGCAACGCATTGCGAGCTTCTTGATCTGCTATTTTCTGTGAAAGCTTTCCCCACAAATACGGACACCGGGGTTTACTGTAAGTGCTTAAAGCTTCAGACTGGTGTGATATTGCATTTCCAGACGACTGAAGTCACATCCCGGCCATGTGACCACAGCGTCCCCTGAGGTGACATACAGTAGACTCACCACTCCCGTCTCATAAATCATCTCATCAAAGATGTTGATGAAGACCTCGTCCTTGATGGACTGCAGGCTGGCCGTGCTGTAGTCACCGTTCGGAGCACTATAGGGTGGAGCGATAAAATAACTTTGAAACACGTTTCATATGTCAAGTTTTGTAATGTTGCTGGTTCCCATGAATAACTTTAATAACTTCCAACAATGAAGCAAAGTTGCTCTCAGCTTGTCTGTGCATTCTCTCGCTATGATAGCATAGTTATTCACCGATATTTTTGAAATATGGCTACTTACATTAATTCACACATGAAGTGGTGCTTAAGGCTGATTTGGTATTGGCTTTGCCTTCATATATTGCCCTAACATAAACGGCAAAACTCATATAAATTCAAATCTCTGATTTATATCTTGTTGGAAGAATTCCCAAGTTTTTGCATACACAACTTGCATACACAAATAACGGTATGATATGCAAACCAAATGATAAATAACTTTAACAGAGCCGAATTCAAGTTAGTGGTTAAGAATGTGTGCATCACAATTTCTGCCAAGCCATGCACTGCTTACCACTGAAGGTACTATCCTCTAGTTAAGTCTAATGTAAATATAATAACAGAAAGCCACACAGTTATTAACCTAAAAGGTAGTTCCAGCTCCTCATTCCAGCAGGGGTTTGGTCCATCTGCAGTTGTGGTTTGAAGAACTGTTCTTTGGAAGGTCACCTCCACAAACGGTCTCACTTGTACCTGAGAGACCAACATTGACGCTTACAATTTAGGCATTTAGCAGACACTCTTATCAACTCTTATCAGAGCAACTTAAAATAAGCAATGTAAACAAACACATACATCAAATGCAGAGCCAGTGTAGTGCCTCAGTAAACTAGGATCACACGTAAGAATCAGTCTAAACAATATGCTATCAAAAATAATCTGTGTATATAGGATACCAGGTAAACAATTAACCTAGCACTTGTCTAAATAACATGCTATCAAAATTACATTTTTAACATTGTGGTCAAGAAAAAACAAGCCCAAGTAACAAAAACACTGCATGGTCGTCATATCTAGGTCGAGTTCTAAGGTCTGAGGTGTAGTCTGAAGAGGTGAGTCTTGATTATGGGGGGGAAATTGGGAGTGAGTCTGCATTTCTAACTGCAATGGGGAGTTTGTTCCACAGTTTTGGAGCCAGGTGTTTTAGGGAAGGTTCAGCTTCTCTTTGTAGACCAACATCAGTGTTTTGTACTCGGTAGCGAAGAGAACACCAGCCAGAAGATAAATAATCTTTTCAGTGAGGGTCTATCTGCAGGCTAGCTGTCTGCTCCATCATGTTTACTGTACCTGATCCAGGAGCCAATCACAGCCCGGCATAACACTCTGGGAAGGCTGGCCCGCCTCAAACGACTCGCTGAAAGTTCGAGCTGATTTTGATGACAGTGGTTTGCTGTAATACCAAATGAAATCTGGATTAAAATCATCCCATTTGTATATCAACCGAAGAGCTTCCTTCCCAGGTAAACACAAAACGGTGGACAGCAAGTAGATAATCTAAGACCTCATTTAACAAAATATTAAGGTTATAAACCAAGAATCTATAGAAAGAAAGATATATTAACTTTGGGCCAAGATATATTTTCCAAAATGTATATGTCCATATTTATTTTCTTGTTTCTTTTCTTTTTTTTCCCATAGCAGACATTCATATCTGCTTTCTATTTTGCAAGATTTTGTGACATTCTCATCACAAACTAGAGCTGTCATGTTGCGATAATCTGTGACATTGAGATCTCAAAAAAGTGGGGGAAACATCAGCTACATACCTGAAGACAAACAGCAGCTATGCTATCATATGGTATTTGATGTGTTCTGTGGTAGTATTAGAGTGGGTGCAGGCAGTACGGCCACCACTTAGGGCTGAGGAGGTTACTCTATCGATACAGCAGGAAATGCTGTGTGACGCAGTATTGAAAAACAAAATCACTTATTGGTGCCACAATGCACAAACAGCTCATGTCTGATACTCAGACATGAGCTTGTTACAACATGACTGTTTACATTATTCTGAACAAAAGACAAAAAGCCTGTAGATAGGGGTGTCATACCTGGCATAAGGCCTGTAGATAGGGGTGTCATACCTGACATAAGGCCTGTAGATAGGGGAGTCATACCTGACATAAGGCCTGTAGATAGGGGAGTCATACCTGACATAAGGCCTGTAGATAGGGGAGTCATACCTGGCATACTGCCTACGGATAGGGGTGTCATACCTGGCATAAGGCATGTAGATAGGGGTGTCATACCTGGCATATGGCCTGTAGATAGGGGTGTCATACCTGGCATAAGGCCTGTAGATAGGGGTGTCATACCTGGCATAAGGCCTGTAGATAGGAGTGTCATACCTGGCATAAGGCCTGTAGATAGGGGTGTCATACCTGGCATAAGGCCTACGGACAGGGATGTCATAGGCTCTGATGACATTAAGCAGCAGTTTGATGTCTCCATCAGACAGGTTCTGAGCCGTCACTTTCTTCCTCTCTTTCCTCTGAGGTTTCAGCGGTCGCTTGGGTTCGGCCAGCTTGAAGAGGTTCAGTCCCAGAATCCTGATGATCACAAACAGAAATGTTTTCAGCAAAGCCCTCCTGCTCTCTGGAAATATAATGTGTTTTCAACAGAAGTGTTGAGCTACAGTTTTTCTGTTGAAAATACATCATACTGTTACTACATGTTAACAAGGATTAGTTTGACTGATCATTTCACAGCAGAATTCAAACAGGAATGGGGTTAATTATGATCTCAAGACGGATTCTGCTAACAGCAGAATCCGTCAGCACCACTGCCGTAAACATGTAGTGTTGTTGTTCGTAGGAATAAACACAGAAGCACCCGGGAGGAAGTGGACTAAGAAAGGGGAGGAGCCAAACGGAGTTCCTGTTTCTACACCAAAAAGGAGGTGGCGCCCCAGAGGCAAAAAAAGAAAATCTGTCTTTTCTTTTTTTTTTCTTGAATGGGTTCCAAGATTGTTTATTACCAGTCTAGATGTCAAAGGACTAATGCTACAGTATGTGGGGTATGTGGGAACTAAAAGTGGGAACTAAAAGGGTAAACATACAGGGAAAATACAAATAAAGTCTATGAACATACCCACGACGTGAACCACTGATAAGACAAATGCAAAGCATAGCGTGGAAATGGAACATAAGAGATTATGAAATAAATCATTAGATGACACAAACAGAATGAAGTCACATTCTACAAGGTGGCTGTGATCACATTCATAGTCCACACAATGCAACCATACATACAATTATTACATCAACACAAATGTAACGACGGCTGAAAAACGAACATATTTCATATAATATTTCAATTTTGGCATCCACATGTTGTGAAAAAAATGTTAAAAAGACAATTAAAAGAAATTAAAAAAAGAATGAAAGAAAATGGCAGATTGGCAAAACAATCCAGAGAAAAGGGTGTTTGCAGCCAGGCCAGGGGAATGTGATGTTTACTCCATCATCAAACAGCTTGGAGCAAGACGGGAGCCAAAGTATTCTGACATCATCCTGTGATCTACACAGCCTGCCTGTGGTCATGACAGCTTTATGCAGCATTTCTCAGACATCCTCCAGTTCAACAGAACCCACATGAATCATCAAAACAATTTGTTTCTGAGCTGGAGCAGAACGTGAAAAGAAAACAAATTGGCAGCATCCTATAAATGGCTGTTTAATAGTTCCTCTCTGACACGTACCCTTGGACCACCCAAACAATGACGTACGGTATCGTGTCAGGAAGCAATGGATTAGACCAGATACAGGGGAAACAACTCATGCTGTTCATACTGTATACCTCTAATAAAAACACAAATATTTATCTTACAATCTGTATTGACAGCCTAATTGTGGCCATTCTCTGTGTTCCTGCAATTCCCATGATGCATTTCATGCTCAAAGCAGCGGGCCTGGCGGGCCAGCCCGTGTGGTTTATGGCTGATATTATTATCAACCTGATTAATTTCCTGAAGTGAAGAGTGTTACTTTTCCATAAACACAATAAACAAGGACAATGTCATGACTGAAAACCAGGAATTAAGAGTTGTAGTTGTCATATTCATATTTGAATAAATTTGTACCCCGGTGAAGTTACAGTGGTACAGTCTGTCTGGGTAAACTTTTCAGCATGACCTCAGTGGCCTTTCAGAGACAGAGGTCTGTTCAATGTCATGGCTGTGAATAGGTTAGGTTAGACCACTGTTTCCCAAACAGTGGGTCGGGACCCATGTTTGGGTCGCAAGTGAGTATATATTTCAAAATATTTTAAAAAGTTTCAACAAAAATAGTCATAACGTTTCATCAATTAAAAAGCAATTCCAACATTTTTCGAAAGTATTTCATAAATCAAATCTAAAAACATCTAATAAATACATTAAAAAAAAACTTTTAAGAACTAGTGAAAATAGCAGATCTACAAGCTCACAACGCGTCGCTTCGCGCCGCGTTGTGAGCTTGTAGATCTGCTATTTTCACTAGTTTGGGTCCCGGGCAAACATCTCATTTCTCTTTTGGGTCTTGAACTAAAAGGTTTGAGAACCCCTGGGTTAGACAAATCTAAGCCAGAGCATTTAACGCCAATGTTTACCCGATGTTTGGAACCTCCTCTTCTACGATGAGGTCAGACAGGATGAAGTGATGCTTGGCCACAAGGAATCTGTTGAGGACCGCCTCTCTGATCTAATTAAAACCACAACAACAAAAGACACAGGGTTAAAGGTGGCGGTGGTCACTGGTCGGTGACAGTATTGATCAATGCTCTTGTGAGGGTGGAGAACCAATCTGCTCACCTTCTGAAGGTACCTGGCCACCAAGGCTCTGTGTGAGTCCAGGTGATCTTTGGTGTTGATAACGTCTCCGTCCTTCAGTCTCTTCTCATATTCCTGAAATGAGTTTTTGACAAAAAAAAAAACATGATAGCTTTATATACAGGGCTATTAAAATCTTTCTTTATGACCAGAGGTGTTGAATGCAGGTTAAACACTGCGTAGATTTCAAGGGTCTTAATACATTTTCAACTTTATCTTCATATAATTGGCCGTCACTAACGCTCATAATAAGATGGAACAATTTCCATCTACACAGTGCCTTTCTGGTGGACTATGGACAGTTCAGAACTCACCGATGATGTCACTGGTAGCCAACTGTCCACAGCCCTCCTCTGAGACACAGACCAAATAGTCAGAAATGGAGCAATCTTTTATAATGGGCATTAGTGAGGACCAGTTATATGAAGATCTGATGAAAATGAGTGAAGTTGTAATGCAAATAACAGATTTACAAGGTCACAACGAGTCGCATTGCAAGGCATTATGTGTGGGATATATGTGCGGGGGCATAATGACTAAAGTATGAGAAGAGTAAAATAGTGCTGACGTATCCTAACCTGGAACACCTTGTCTGTGACCTCCCTCTCCAGTGCCGGGACGTGTTTGTAGTGGCGGAACTCGGCCACTTCGCGGTTCCTCAGGCGGAGCAGACGGAACCTCTTGGAGCTCTCCAGCTCCTCATCCGTCACAAAGTTAAACTCCTCCTGCAGCTGCTCCAGACGGAAGTACTCTGGAGCCGTCACCTCCCCGCTGCTGGCCACCTGGAGCCAGAGAGATGGATGATCCTTAGTGTTGTTAACCTGTTAAGACCTGAGGCTGATTCTAAAAATGTCTTCTAAATCCTAACCGTTTTCTGAAAAACCTATGTTGCTTTATCAGTGGTTCTCAAACTGTTTCATGTCATGCAAAATTATATCTATTTGGTTGCAGACCCCCATCTCAAAATATTTTGTACCAGGGACCCCCAAGAAGCAAATGTTCGAGTTAAAAATGTTCGCTTTTAAAAAAAGAATATATATATATTCAAAGAATTACACAAAATTGTTCAAGACAAAACTCTATACTCTAGAGTATTTGTTCAGTAAAAGGGGCCTGCCTGCCTCTTCAGCTCTTTAGTAAAAAAGGAAGAAAACATTTTCAGGTGTGTCGTCGATTTCATCCAATCGGGAGAGAGTACCCATTTATCAGCTTCAATTTTATTTTGGTATCTCTACCTGGAAATGCATTTTATGTTTACTAAAGAGAGAGGGGAGACCCCTGTTAGTGAATAAACACTCCAATGATTAGTTTCAGAATATAGGGATATGTAAGACTTATTTTAACACATTTAACACATTGTAACCAAATGTAACCAAATGGACCTCTTGGAGTTACAAATGGATAAATGAACACAGAGGCTTTGACTGTGTAGACTAGTTAGTTAGTACAGTTTACCCACTTTCAGCAGCTGCATGATGGCGGCGTTTGTGGGGTCGTTGGGGTCCAGCCGCGATTCCGTCGCCCACTCCCCGATCTTCTTCATGTCGTTGAGCCCGGACGCCCCGATAAACGAGACCGCGTCCGGCTGCCTCAGTCCACTGTGCATGCAGACAGACAGACAGACAGACAGGCAGGCAGGCAGACAGACAGACAGACAGACAGACAGACAGACAGACAGAACATAATGTAAACACTAAACAACAACAAGGCTCTCCGGTGTTTCGCTGCACATGCAGTACTACAACTCTGTTGCATAAGTATTGTTATTTCCCTGATTCACATCTATAACGCAGCAATTATGCCGTCTACATGACGTGAGGGCTGCCTTTAGGGAAGAGAGCACTTTACCCAAAGACAACAGAAGAACACTGTGATAATGGCACACAGATGTAAACAAACAAATCATTCTGGACCTGACAAAAGTATTAAAATTGTTTCCACGCCTTTTTAATTATTGTGTTTATGTGAAAATGTTATCAATGTGATCTTCACAGTAAACGCTCCCGTAGAGGATGCTACAGTGAAGGAACAAAGGGGAACAACAGGAACATGACGTCACGTTACCCGTGCATGGCGCCAGGCTGTTGGGACATGGGCGGGGCCAGGGGGACGTCATCCTCTCCGAGGCCCCATGACACACAGCAGGACAGCTTCCCAGAGGTCAACAGCGTCTGTTTGTTACCGCCGTCAGCCTCGAACGAGAAGGGGACGTCTGAAAAACACATAGACATTTATGAGTGGAAGGGAAAATGACCGTACATTCTGAGTACCACACTGCGGTCTACGGCACTGTACACCATGGGGAATGGGGAGGTTTTCCTTTTTTGATCGGTTGAATACTTAATTGGTCAGAAATGTAAACAGTGTGTGGTTCAGTAAGACGTTAAAGCTAAAAGGATAACACAAAAAAAGTCCTGGGGACTTGTTTCCATTCATCAACATAGCAATTAACACAATAATACACGTCATCAACAAATACAAACACTACTGTATATGTACACATGAGATGGGAAAAATACATTTAACTCCCCTTTTGGTCTGATATCCTGATAGATATTTTTTCAGGCCAGTTTTGAAAGAAATCAGTGTTACACATCCATGCTATGCACACTGCTATATTTAGCTCCCAGGATCCGTGTGTGCGTAAAGTGACGCACATAGCGACGCACGCACGGCGATTGTGGGGGTGAATGCGTCCACGACAACACGGTGAAAGAGGTCGTGCGTGCCACACACTGTAGCTAGTTATAGCCCCGCCCCCTAGACCTCATATCATTCAAGATAATAATGGATGGTGTTAGAGGGCATTCCACATTTTGGTGGCAGATTAGTAGAATGAGAACTTTCCCATGTTTGTTCTAAATTTGGGTGGTACCAGTCAGATCATGGTCGCTCGCTCTATTCAGTAGTTTACACACACCCTTGCAAGGTGACAACGTTACTTTTTCTGTGACAATGACTGTTGTTGTTTAGACTAATAAAAAAAGGAGTGCTTCATAGGCTCTTCAAGAACAAATAAATCTCTCTTAGCCCATTTATACCTGGAACGCATCTGTGTCACTTTAGGTTTCTTTGGCTATTCAAAAATAGCAGATCTACAAGCTCATAGCACGGCACAGAGTGCCGCGCTATGAGCTTGTAGATCTGCTATTTATGAAAAATCGTGAAAATATTTTTTTTAATATTTTTTTCTTTTTCACTTCTTAACCAAACACTCTTTTTATCTGTTTAACCACTTAAACCCATTTTATACTCCACCATTTAAAAAAAAACTTGAAATATCTTGAAAAGTTTGAATAAATGTTCTCTTACGGGGGTCCCTGGCACAATGTTTTTCTTTCAAATGGGGATCCGTGGCTAAGTGCTGTTTAGAAGGTCCTTGGCATGAAAATGTCAGAAACCACTGGATTAGGTGAATCCTAGCGTGTTGGTGTTAACCCATTAAAACCGGGAAAGCAGCAGTGTCATTTTAGATTTTAGTGTTGGCTATTCAAAAATAGCAGATGTACAAGCGTGCCACGCTGAGAGCTTGTACATCTGCTATTTTTGAATAGCCAAAGAAATCTTAAAATGACACGTTCCCGGTCTTAATGGGTTAATGGGTATGATGAGGAGTGTGTGTGTGTGTGTGTGTGTGTGTGTGTGTGTTCCATTCACCGCTGCCCACAGCTTCGTGGTCAAACATGACCCTGTGGTTGCTGCTGAACTCCTGCTCCTCAGAGGAGGAACTGCCTGTCAGCACGGAGGACTCTGGTACTGGAACAAACACCTCCGCCAGGAGGCTGTGAGACGTACCCACCTCCTCAAACACCTACACACACACGGACACACGCACACACACACACACACGGACACACACACACACACACACACACACACACACACACACACACACACACACACGGACACACACACACACGCACGCACACAAATCAGAACATAGCAAAGTCACCCAGTGACAAGTAGCCCCACAGTCACAACGTGTCAATTAGTCCAAATGACAGTGTGTAAGACATTATTATTATTAAATGTGAATTGATATTTAAAGCGTTATTCCAACAGGTAAACAAGCACAGAGAGGGAGGAAAGACAAGGAACACAGGTCTCTACTATCCGGTCAGTTACTGGTAGGGCTGCAACTATCGATTACTTTCTTAGCGATTTTTGCATCGATTACATTTTCGATTAATCAAATAATCAAGACATCTTTATGTTATTTCAACCATTTGGATTTTTTTTTGTAAATGTTTTGGAAGATTTTCACCATGACATGCCCAAAATGTATTATTAATTGATTACAATATCAAATATTTTTTTCAAATTGATTAAATCGATTAGTTTGATTAACTGTTGCACCCCTAGTTACCGGTGCTCTCTGTATAAGCTGTCTTTGTACCTGCAGTTTGATGCTTTCAGGGCAGTTGACGATCTTCAGGTTGAAGATCTGACCAAAGTGGACCCTGAAATCAGAGTTGAGGGAGCGGCTGTCTGTCCTGGAGACTTCCTTCTCGTTGTACAGGATCTTGATGAACAGAGAACGCTTGGCCACGTCCTCCCGGCGAGCTACCTCCGCCCTACAGAGAGGAACATGAACACATGGGTGGTGAGAAACATCTCGTCCATTTGGTTCGTGAAAATCTTCTCTTGTTGTCTCTCTATTAAACAGGTTGGACCCCAATGGAAACAAGCCATAGTGTTTTCTTGGGTTTAAAATCCTCTTAACAGACCTTATATTGAACTGTACTTCCCTGTGCTTGTCTTTGCAAACTGTTAATACAGTATTCAATCAATCAATCAATCAATCAATCAATCAATCAGGTGTTCACAAATTGTTTCAGTACCAAAATATACTATAAATATTTGGTGTCTTCCCAGGATCAAAAAAATATGTGAATTCACTACTTAAACGTAGGGTAAGTGATTTTCTTTGGTCAAAATAAGTGTTAAATAGCTCTATATTCTGATACTCATTGCTATAGAGTGTTCAGTAACAGGAGTCTCCATGTCTCTCCAGTTCTTTATTAAACAGAAAATGCATTTTCAGGTCGGGATACCAATTTTATTTGATTGGCTGAAATTTTGCAACCCACCTGAAAACATATTTTCTATTTATTAAAGAGCTGGGGAAATGGGGAGAACAAACTGTTACTGAACAAACACTCTATAGAAGAATATAGAGCTTTAACCTTTTAACCAAAAAATATCACTTACCCTACCTTTTAAGCCCTATTTATAAAAAAGTGAAAATTGCTGATTTACAAGCATGTCACGATGCCACTTGTTGTGAGCTTGTAGATCTGCTGTTTTCAGTATTTATTAAACGTTTATTTGAACTTATCAATTATTTCAGAAATCATTTTGTGATTGTTTGAAATAATAATACTTATTTTTTATAGGAAACGTAAAAAAGGTGCTATTTACTCGTGACCCCATAAAAATAGGGTTTAGGAACCACTGCTCTGGAACACAGTGGTTACATACCTGGGGCACTGGTCACTGGCGGTGATGTTTCCGGAGGCGGTCAGCTCAGGGACCAGGACGGGTTCTCCTGGTTTCCTGCGGATCCTGGAGGCTTTGTCCCGAGCCCGCTCCTCTATGGCCCCCAAGTCTGGCTTCTCTGGAGGCTCGGGCTTCGGGGGCCCTTCCTCTCCCTCCGCCTCGCTCTCCTCCTGGTCCTCCTCATCTTCCTCCGTCTCATCCTGAGGCTGATCTCTCCTCTTCTTTTTCTTCTTCTTCTTTTTGGCTTTCTGTAAGTTAACGTTAAGAATCACACAGGTGTGTATTAGTGCAGTGGCTCTGAAACCTTTTCATATCAAGGACCCCCAAATTGATATTTATTTTGTTGCGGACCCCCATCTGAAAATGTTTTATGCCATGGACCCCCAGAAGAGAAGGTTTGTGTAATTATATATATTTTTTCGATTTTTCAAAAATGTTCAAAAATAGCAGATGTAAAAGCTTGTATAGCTGCTTTTTTTGAATAGCCAACGTATAAATGGATTAAGTGGTTAAAATTATTGTGATGCTGTATTGAAACATTTAGCTGGGGAAGCTGCGAGCTTGTACATCTGCTATTTTTGAAAATATTAGAAAAATCTTTTCAGATGGGGGTCCGCGGCCAATTACATATCAATTTTGGGGCTCCTTGACACGAAAAAGATGGAGAAGTAGTCTTGTTATAGTGTACCTGCTTCCTTCTCCAGGTCTTCCACTCCTCCAGCTGTCTCCTGTACTCAGTGACTCTCCTCTGATAGTCGTCCTCCTGCTCCGTCTCCAGCTCCACCACCTCTGCTAGGATCTGTGCTTCATACTGCTGTTCATCAGATGACCGCTCCACCTCCTCTCTGGAGCACCGGAAAAAACAATCCATCAATCAATACATACACGGCCACAGAGCACCGAAGTCTGACATCACTGCCGCTAGAGGGCGCTATCCCCCTGAGTCACAGAGTTATTTTTGAGTGGTGCCAACCACTCCTACATTTGACTTTGTCCGTCCGTCCGTATGTCCGTATGTCCGTATGTCCGTCCGTATGTTTGAGCACGGCTGATTGGTCAAGCTTCACGTGACAACATATTGTTGCTGATTGTTGCGGATGCAACCAGTTACACTTTCAAAGGCACCACTCTCTTCACACTGGGTGTGATTTTTTGTAATGTAAATCCCATAGGCAAATCTTAGATCACGTCGTATAAGAACTCCCCCGGCGATTTTACTCATACGGATATCTAACTATATAAATGGCGACGGACTTCCGCACCCTCGGTGTCCACACCCCACAGCTCTGTTATCGAATAAACAACGCACCGCCAGACCACATGTCGCCAACTGACTCGCCACGGCCGCCGCGCTGAATTTACGCCTCGCGTAGGGGACATCTCACTGCACACTACACCTTTTCCACCGCGCAACATAATTAATTCTACTCACCAAATGTCGGACAAAACGGAAGGGGAGGCAGCTTCGTACCGTTTACCGTGCGCACGACCTCATCACCACAACAGCAGCCAGCCGCTGCGGGGGGTTTTTTTTTTTTTGGTCACCATTTTCTCCAGGCACCATTTCTGGTGTAACGTGCGAGCATGCGCTGGGTTGCGCCGCCATTGCACTCTGCCCATCTCCTCCACACCAACACACACGCAGCTCCTTTGCTTCAACCCCCCCCCCCCCTTCTTAGTACCTCCTTTGTTCCACCCAGGCCGTTACTTTCACTTCACTCATGTCTCGATCACACTATGTCCGTCCTTCACGTGCCATGTTCATCCCAAACACAAACACAAACAACTCGGGTTGCCAAGTCGTTGGCATGCCAGGTTCTCTAAAAACAAGCGCCAGAAACAAGCAACCACCTTCATGAAAAAAAAAAAAACACCGAAGGGGTCCGCCATGTTCCAGGGGGGTCCCCGCGCGTCCCAACACTCCACAGGGGGTCCGTCGACCAGCAGGGGGTCCGCGGGGGTCCCCCTCAAACATCAAAAATATATTTTTTTCAATTTTTTTTTTTTTTTTTTTTTTACTTTTCCACAGTTTTACTCCAGCAATTTCAGTACCCCAATATACACGCGGCCACGCTGGGCCCCGTGCGCGGCTGGGGTTGAGGGGGGCGTAGCCCCCCGAAACTCTAGTGAATCATAAACCAATTAAGACCGGGAAAGCATCTGTCATTTAAACCATTATTTTATACTTTAGCTATTCAAAAATAGCAGATATACAGTTTACAGTTTACAGTTTAGGCATTTAGAAGACGCTCTTAATCCAGAGCGACTTACAGTAAGCAAGGACACAAGATAATCATAATACACATAATACATCAAATGCGTAAAAATTGTAATTTCATAATAAAGTAATACATAGTAAACCAATAATCTAATAATAACTAATACATACGTAAACCTGGAACCTATCATCAGCCTACATTGAAACTATGCACACTATACCACGGCACTGAGTGCCGCGGAATGAGCTTGTAGATTTTTAAATTTGTGCAAAACTGCAAATCTTTGAATATATATATATTTTTAAAGCGAACATTTGTAACTCAAATCTTTGCTTCTGGGGGTCCCTGGAACTAAATGTATTTGGTCCGGGGCCAAATACATTTTTGGGGATCCTTGACATTGAACCACTGATACTGTATTATAGCAATATAAGTGTTTCAGAAAACAGAGAAAAAATAAAGATTTAGAAGACATTTGTAGAATCGGCCTCAGGTCTTAACGGGTTAAAGTCGCCGGGGTGATTTGTTTATTTTTGGAACACAGTTCTTATATGATGTGGATCTACAGGATTTGGCTATGGGGTACTCCCATTACCCAGGGGTAATGGGAGTGATATCAGGACTTTAGTACTCTACTTGTTAGGGGCCAGACAGCACCGAGTGATGGATTATACCATGATAAAGACAAGGGGCTTTTGTTATTAACAGAAGATAAATCTACTGTAAAAGAGATCAGGTCACAGTGTGGTCTTCTTGGACAAATCAATATTTATGAACAAGGACAGCATTAAGCAAAAGTTAGAGCCCTGTAGACATGTAAGCCAGACAAGACAATAGAATTGAGTAAGAGTCTCTATTGGCTTGTTGTGAAATAAAAAACAATCTAACAGACTGTATTGTGTGAGCTTATCAGGAGACACATGTTAAAGTTGATCCATCACTACCTCTTAATCCTCAACAATGCTTTCATTGATAGCAAAGCTCTGGTTGCAAATCGAAAATTGGCGGAAAATCACCTCATGTGCTGTCCAAGTGCCCATTTACTTGACTTGCATGCTATAAGTTTGGGGATAGACGTGTTCAGCTGCACATATTTAGACTAAGGGCGTGTTCACGCATAGTTTTATGTGTAGAAAAAAAACAGAGCACATGGCACCTTTTGAGTGCACTGGCTGAAAAAGCGGATCACACAACATGCCTTTTGTTTCACCCAAGTTGAACTTTTCTCAACTTTTGGAAGTGCTCCATCCCGCTGAAAAAGCAGCCTGGGGTGTTTTGGAAGACAGACACTCTCTGTGTGCCTTAAAAGAGTACAGTGTATACCCTAAAGCACTGTTTCCCAAACAGTGGGTTGGGACCCATTTTTGATCACGAGTAAATATTATTTTTGTTTACTACACATTTGTTTACATTATTTCTAAGAAATTCCATACATTAAAAAAAAAACATTAAAAAGTAGTGAAAATAGCCGAACTAGAAGCATTCTGTACAACACATTGGGTTTTTCCCCTTACCTCCTGAGGTACAGTTTGTAGGGGGTGTTAATGGTGAACCTTACCTCCTGAGGTACAGTTTGTAGGGGGTGTTAATGGTGAACCTTACCTCCTGAGGTACAGTTTGTAGGGGGTGTTAATGGTGAACCTTACCTCCTGAGGTACAGTTTGTAGGGGGTGTTAATGGTGAACCTTACCTCCTAAGGTACAGTTTGTAGGGGGTGTTGGTGAACCTCTGGAAGTCCCTCAGAGCTTTGAGCTCCTTCCAAAGCTTCACTATGTTCTTCAGCAGCGCCCTGTCCTTCTCCTGCTCCCTGTCCCGCAGCAGACGGGTGTTCCTGTGAGACAGAGCCACAATGTCACCCGTCCTAGAAGACAAAGGGCTTTCTAGACCACTGGTTCTCAAACATTAAAAAAAAAAAAGAAAAAAAAAGATTTTCAAAAAGTTACAAAAATTTAACATTTTAAGAAACTTAATAGTAAACTAGAAAAGGTGCTCCCCGGAGCACAACTCTCCGCCAGAAGACTTGTGTTGGGAATGTTGGGAATGTTCTATCTGTATAAGTGTCCTATCCGTCCTGTCTGTATAAGTGTCCTATCCCTCCTGTCTGTATAAGTGTCCTATCCGTCCTGTCTGTATAAGTGTCCTATCCCTCCTGTCTGTATAAGTGTCCTATCCGTCCTGTCTATGTAAGTGTCCTATCCGTCCTGTCTGTGTAAGTGTCCTATCTGTCTGTCCTGTCAGCCATGTCAACTCGAAATCATGCTTGCTGGCTTGGGCGTTAACTAAGCATTTGTAGGATCGAGGCCTTCCCATCTAGAGAGGCTTTAGCTTAATTAAAGTATCTGCTTTGCATGCAGGATTGTTGGAACTGTTTTACCTCACTTTGAAAGTGGCACAGACACTTTCAAAGTGACACATGTTTTTATAGGCCGCTATACGTCACTAGCCAATCGGATCACACTATTTCACCGTATTGTCACGTGTCACGTGAGGCTTGACCAATGTTAGTCCCAGTTTCAGAAAGTGAAAACAAACTCTCCTGGCGGAGAGAAAAATTGCAAAAAAGTGTAGGCATAAGGCAAGAGATTGTGCCCAATTCACTGGGGAGAGAGGAACTCACCTGACTTCCAGCTTGTACTCATGTATCCTCATCTCCATGGCCTGGCTGAGGGCCTGACCACTGTGGATCTCATGCATGTTCCTCAGGGCGTTCCTCAGCCCGTTCAGCTACCCCACACACACACACACACACACACACACACACACACACACACACACACACACACACACACACACACACACACACACACACACACACACACACACACACACACACACACACACACACACACACACACACAGGAAGAAATCAACTACATGGAACAATATTTCCCTGAGCACATCACATACAGTAATAAAGTGAGAAACTGGAAACCACAGTCCAGCCACAGAGGAATGGTTAAAGAGGGAATCCTGTGAGTAACGCTGTGAGGTCTGAAGCAGTGGTTCTCAACGTCGGGTTCGGGGACCACCAGGGGTCCACATACAGCAGATAGACCCGTTTGGGTCTGCAAGTCTGGTTCATTTTGTACACTCTCAAGAGTTAAATGAACACAGAGGATTTTACAGTGTAGATTGGGGTTCCAGTATTGTTTAGTTCAGTAATTCTCAACCTTTTTTTAAATATCGTCTCCAAAACATGTCCAAAACTGATTCAAATTAAAAAATAGCAAAAATAGCAGATCTACAAGCTCAAAACGCGTCGCTTCGCGCCGCATTTTGAGCTTGTAGATCTGCTACTTTTGATGATGTTGTGTGACCGACTGCAACGCTATGTATTGTTACAGTATATATTATTATGTCAACAGACAGACCCCCATTACATTTTTTTTAATTATCTCTGGGACCCTCAAATTGGTCCCCGGAACCCTACGTTGAGAAACAGTACGTTTTAAAGGACAGTGGGAGAGCCTTCTTGGATTCTTGGTGGAGTTCCTCAGGACCCCTGGTGACCATAACCCCCCCCCACCCCGCCACCCTGCTTGGCATCAGGGATGAACACATTGTGACAGCACTGTAGCAGCTGGACATGTTACCATAGCAACCAACAAAGAACACAATAACTATTCCAGACCCCCTTTCTTCATCATTATATCGTTGTTGTCGGGCAGAAACCTCATTTCTCCATGTTCTAACTTTTGGTGTTTTTTCGTACAATAACGCCCTAAGTGTGATCACACTACAGCGTCATACGAAATGTGGCGCAAAGCGATTTTGCTGTTTTTGAATTACAATCCTGAAAAGCGTTTTGGATATATGAGGTTTCCATCTGACAGAGACTACTGTATTATACTGTACTGTATATTGCCACTGTCAGGCAGGTGCATTCTGGGTGTTGCAGTCCGTCCATACCTTGTCAGTGAGGTGTGTGGTGAGGTTGTTGTGCAGTCTGTTGAGCTGCTGGTCGTACATCTGTGCCAGGCGGGCAGACAGGACATGCTCTCTGCTGAACAGAGGGTGGTGGGAGAAGATGAGACCCGACACGTCCACGTCCAGCTGGTAGTCCCCCTCCGGGTCCCCTATGCACAGGTTGTCACGCTTCAGAGCCTGGAGGGAGGAGGGGACACGAAACAGGGACACAATTCATCATGACATGCAGTGCTCCTGGCCGAGAGCATTCATTCAGACATATACACGTGGGGGATTATTATGGCTGTGTACCAGGAGCGTGTATTTAAGTTTGTGTGCATGCTGTCTAAATCAGTGATTTTCAAACTTTTTCATGTCAAGGACCGCAAATAAATAGGTGTCTGCCGACGGACACCCATCTGAAAATATACAGTATGGGACAGGGACCGCCACACAAGATTTGTGTTGTTAACACATCCACTGCCAGGCCCGTAGTCCTACGGGCCGTTAAATCCAACCGTTAACTGCCGTTCCCGTAGTCCTACGGGGCGGGTGTTTTCCCATGTTAAATCGTGCAGGTGCAGATTCCGGATTTTTTTTGCACTTCCGGTCTCGAAGGGGGCGGGCCGGAAACGAAATAATACTGTTTCCGGTTTTTCTCCCGCCTCCGTTTCCTGTCTAGCGGTCAACTTTGGACGCCATTATCTCTGGCTTGTTGTTTTTCTCACCACATCCACCATTTTAGCGTTTTCCTCTCGTTCTCCAGAATGCAGTGTCGGATCGCCGCACGGTTTTCAGCGTTTTGTTCGGTCGGGTCCCGTGTTTGTGTCGAACCAAATGAACGCGGATTTTAAACGGATTTAGCGGGGCCTATGACGGAATCAAAAAAACAAAAAAGGTAAGAAATAGCGTGGCACTACGATGGACGTTCTGAGATTAGCCGATGGCAGTCAATGTGTTAAGATGTTTCAAAAAATATTTAAAAAAATGTCACATCTTTTTAAAGACTTTTTGAAAATAGCAGATCTACAAGCTCACACCGCGTCGCAATGTAGATCTGCCGATGTATATGGGCTTAAAGTGGTTCAACTGATTTTTAAAAACTGATTTTTTAAATATTTTTTTGGGGTCTTTTTATGCCTTTATTTAGAGGGATAGGGAAGGTAGGCTAACAGGAAATGAGGAGAGAGATGGGGGGTGACACGCAGCAAAGGTCGTCGGGAACGGGAGTCGAACTCGCGACACGCTGTCAGACTGGCATTTCAGCCTAGGGTGGCTGGACCGTCACGCTACGGCCCAGGCCGGTTAAACTGAATTTGATGCTACTGTACATATATTGACTAATTTAGCTGCAGGGATCCCCCTGGAACCCCCTCAAGGACCCCTGGGGGTGCCCACAGACCCCACTTCGAGAACCACCACCAACAGTGCCCTCAGGAACCGACGGTAATGATAATATGAGACGTCCCGTGTTGACAACATGGCGCCCTGCGCCGCGGTCATCTGAGGCCCTCGTTTTGCTCCATGACTTCATCTGACCATGACAGCTGCAACAACTTTTCACAGGATTAATAATGAAGGATGATTCTCTGGGTATTATACACATCACACACTGCCAAGTAGCAATGGGTGCCGGCCGGGGCCTCCGCTCGTACAGTCCCTCCGCTCGTATACGTTCCCACCCAGATCCTGTTTTTAGACCTAGACAGAGATTTAACCCATTCAAACCGGGAATGTGTTCCTTCCACGTGCTACGTCCAACCAGGGAAACTCCCCCCTGTCAGGTGATAAGAAGCGGCTTGTTAGCTCTCATGCATTGAGGGAGGCATGAGCTCTCCCTGGGTTGGCAGAGGGAGTGTAGTGCCCAGGAGTACTTAGACAATTGGCACTGGGTGAAAAAGAATGGGGTTACAAAATCGTGGGATAAAAAAAAAAAAAAAGATTCCTTTGGGCTATTTTTTGTGAAAACAATCGTGAAAATGTGTGCAAATCTTTGCATATATATCTACACTTTTAACTCAAATCTTTGCTTCTGAGGGGGTCCCTGGAACAAAATATTTTCAGATGGGGGTGAAATACATATCATTTTGGGGGGTCCTTGACATCTAAAAGTTTAAGAGCCACTGATATATGTGTATATTTTAAAAACTGTTAGGATTTAGAAGACATTTGTAGAGTCCCCCAGAAGCAAAGATTTGAGTTACAAATGTTCGCTGCGAAAAATATATTTATTCAAACATTTTCACAATTTTTCAAAAATAGCAGATCTACAAGCTCATAGCGTGGCACTCTGTGCCGCGCTATGAGCTTGTAGATCTGCTATTTTTGAATAGCAAAAAAAGGAGTCTAAAAATGACACACATGATGCGTTCCCGGTCTTAATGGGTTAAGTAGCGTGGTAACCCAAAAGAAAAGTAAATTGTGCAGAAAATCCAGACATTACAGTCTGGTGACCTCATTTATATCGCCTTGGAGAGGAAGCCCAGCTTGCATTAACACCCTCTGGCAGCTCAGATGCCCCCGGAGGTTTTAGCTGCAGTTGTGTAATTTCATCTGTGTACAGATGAAATCATAGATATGGCAACAACACCGCTCGCTCTGATACCTGTTTACAAGACCAACTACCACCCCTCACTCTGGTCCCTGTTTACAAGACCAACTACCACCCCTCACTCTGGTCCCTGTTTACAAGACCAACTACCACCCCTCACTCTGGTCCCTGTTTACAAGACCAACTACCACCCCTCACTCTGGTCCCTGTTTATAAGACCAACTACCACCCCTCACTCTGGTCCCTGTTTACAAGACCAACTACCACCCCTCACTCTGGTCCCTGTTTACAAGACCAACTACCACCGCTCACTCTTTTTTTGTTATCTTTTTACACGTTGCCTAAAATAGGAACGCCAGGTTGACTTGAAAGTGGTTAAAGGGATATTTCACTTTCAAAAGTGACTTTGGGTCATTTTTATCATCTACTCAGGCTTTTGTGAGCCCCACATACCGTTTTTAAGTTGCTTGATTCAGTATTTAGTATTATTATTCAGTATTATATTAAATGTTTTTATTGTATTTAATATTTTACGTTTAAAAAAAATATATTAAAAATAAATGAAAAAACTTATCGAAAAAACGCGGCCCCCTCGCGTATTAGGAGGGCAGGGTGAGTCACCAGAACCAAGGACGGGTGTTTTTGATGAATCTAACATAACAAATTTAGTTTGAAGTTACAATGGGTTTGTATAGGAAGTGTCTGATAAAATGAATATCAAATATCTAAATACTGAATCAAGCCAAAAAAATGGTCTGTGGGGCTCACAAAAGCCTGAGTAGACGTTAAAATTACCCAACGTTTTTTTGAAAGTGAAATATCCCTTTAAGTCTGTCTGTGGGATTTACAACAACTTGAATCCCTGCAGAAAAATAGACGATCAACAAGCTCGCAACATGGCTCAACAACACGGTGCAACACAGCGCGTTGGGAGCTTGTAGATCGGCTATTTTGGGCCAAGACGTGATGTTGACTGAAAAAAAGCGGTCCAAATACAGTTGCAACCTGTGAAGTGGGGGTATGTCTGACCTTCCTGTACACAGCGTGCAGAGCAGGGTCCATGTCCTCCTCCATGTGGAACAGAGGAGGTCTGGTGGAGGACTCCTTTATGGGGTCAGGAAGAGCCATGATCCTGCCATCGTCTCCAAACCACTTCTTCCCCTGCACACAAAAAAAGTGTTCCGTCAAGCGTGCAAGGTTCAATGCACTGTCTATGTAGAGAGAGGAGCTCCTGCAGACATCACTACTACTGCTGGTATTTGACATTAGAATCCATTAGAACAGTGGTTCTCAAACTTTTTTTTGACAAGGACACCCAAATAAATATTTTGGCTGCGGACCCCCATCTGAAAATGTGTGTCTTTTGTGTCAGGGACCCCCAGAAGAGAAGATTTATGTAAAAACAAATAAAATGTTTCAAAACATTTGATATTTTTCTAAAAGATAAAGAATTGCAGATGTACAAGCTCACAGTGTGGCACGAAGTGATGCGCTGTGACCTTGTAGATCTGCTATTTTTGAATAGCCAACGAATAAATGGATAAAGTGGTTAAAATGATTGTGATGCTACATTAAATACTTTTGCTGGGGACCCCCTGGACCCCTGGACCCCCACACACACACACACACACACACACACACACACACACTTTGAGAACCAATGCATTAGCCAATTCAATCAAGGATATTACATTTTTTCCACAAGAGTGCCTTGTTTCTTTTCCTGTGTGGTCATTAGATTGATCAGTTGCCATGTACAGTACCTGCTCCTGTTTCAGGATGCGGTTCTCCAGAATGTTCTCGTTGGACCGTAGAACAGGAGGCCGCTCCCCTACGTACAGACCCTCGTCCTCCAGATAGCGGGGACGCATGTTCTCAGGCAGTTTGCTGGAAGCTGGGACTATAGGAGCACATACACACACACACACACACACACACACACACACACACACAGAGGAAGAAATCAACTACATGGAACAATATTTCCCTGAGCACATACAGTAATAATGTGAGAAACTGGAAACCACAGACCAGCCACAGAGGAATCGTTTTATTTTATTTTACTTCAGTATGACACGCGCACACGCACACACACACACACACACATACACACGCTCAATGCCAAAACTAAAACAATGTATTGATACAAGGGGTTCAAGGGTCACGTTTTACTGATCACATACACATGGCGTGTATGGCAGTGAGATTCAATGGTTCCCATATGCATCTCTCTCTCTATCCACAACACACAATTAACACACAATGAAACAGAGATACATACAATTATGTCTCTTTTTGACAACAAAGGACAACCCAGAACCTTCCACCTGAAACTCTCCAGAACCCGTGAAGTTCTGTGACTGCTTTTGTTTACATTTCCAACAACAATAACAACCCCTGAAGGGGAAGGTACGTCATAAAAAAAATATATCAGTTTACACTCAAAGGACCACAATGTAAATAAGCTCTCAAGCATTTTGGGGAATTTTAGCCTTTTGATATATATGTACAAATATAATTATGTTCATGGATATTCATTTTTGTCAATAAAAACATATTAATCAAGATCCACAGATAGTTACACTGATAGAATATAACACTAATACTACTAATAATAATGTAATAAGATATACATGCTTCTAAGCCTCTGTCAAGGTGACTTACTGACCTTTAAGAGAAGGACTCTATTCAGACTTAAAGGACTAAAATAACATATAGCCTTTTTTCCTACTTATATCGATCCCAAAAGTGAAACTTTTGACCGCAACAAATAGCATGAGTAGCGATATGCTTATGGGCTCCACTCTATGCTATGGGGACTGCTCGGGAAACTGGACGACAGGAGCAATTCTGCAAATAGACCCCCATGGGGGCCAATAATATGTCATTTTAGTCCGGACTTGTCCTTTAAGGAGTATTTTCTTGAGCTTTATCGGATCAAGCAAGGTACAGTACAGTATTGCATTGTGAATGTGAAAGAGTTGCAGTCAAAGTGTACCGGTTATGTAGCTGGGGGTGAAGAGCAGCTCGCTGTCTCTCTGCAGACGTCTGTGGTAGCCCATGTACTCTGCTCTCCTCATCTCCAAGAAGTCCTGAGTCGACTGTTCAATGACGAACAAGTCCTCCGACTCCTCTGGCACCAGAGGAGCTTCTTCACTCTAAGAGCGGGACACAAAGGACACATTTGACACATAAATTAACACCCTACGTGATCATACTACAGCGTCACACAAAAGCATCAAAGGTAGCAGATCCTAGAAGCTCAAAATGTGGCGAGAAGCGTTTTGAGCTTGTAGATCTGCTACTTTTGATGTATTTGTATTTGAACCCTGAAAGGTAACTGTTTTGGACATAGAAACTATCAATTATTCCAAACACTGCTACATTAGACCATTGTTGAACTTTTTCACCTATGATGACACGCCCAAAACAGGAACGCCAGGTTGAAAGTGGTCAAAGCAGGTGAAAAACATAATGCACACATTTTACATGCATGTGACCAAACCAGTGTTGATTTTGACCGCACATTTAGATTTAGTTTTAGTCATAGTCTTTTGAATAAAGTTCCATTCAGTTTTAGTCATATTTTAGTCATCTGAAATGTTTTAGTTTTTGTCTAGTTTTAGTCGACTAAATATCATAAGATTATAGTCGACTAAATCTACAGTTGATTTAGTCGACTAAAATGTATTTTGGCGGTGCCTTGATGGCGTTGTAATGGCTGATTTTACAGTTGGTTGCATGCCGAAAATAGCTGATCTACAAGCTCACAACGCATCGCAGCGCGACACGTTGTGAGCTTGTAGATCTGCTTTTTTCAGAGCACAACACCCGAGCGCAACCAAACATAACATTTTAGTCTATTTTTTATTTGTTGACGATATTTAGTCTTCGTATTAGTCATCATAGCTTAGTTTTTATTCAGTTTTTATTTAGTTCTACGGACATTCTTCGTCATAGTTTTAGCCAACACTGGACCAAATGACAGTTCAAAAGAATGACGCAATGCAACCCGCACTGATGGACAGCCAGACCTGCCTCGCAAGACAAAGGAAAATGTTAAATCTTTGAGGGGAGTGGTCTTCATTTCATTCAAACACATGGTGCTTGTTGGACATACGTCCAAAAGCCAAAACGTTTATGATCTGAGGAGAGCATTTGTTAATGGAAACCCTGTGTCCTGCTCTCATACCTCGGAGTGTGTCTCACCCCTCATCGCATGCAAACGCTGCAGTCTGGATAATCCCAACAACTGTCCCATGCTCCATGGCAGATCTGGAAGCATTTGTGTTTGTTTGTTTGATTTTTTTAAGCCTTTATTTGACAGTGATAGTGTGACGAGTGAGACAGGAAATGCGGCGAGAGAGAGAAGTATGGGACTGACATTCAGACATGGACCGGCCTGCCGGGAATCGAACCAGGCCATGAGGTACTGCATGTGCCCTAACCACTCGGGAACCGGCTCTAGATCTGTGAGGTTTCACGCCGTATTATTATTAACCCATTTCGACCTGGTGTGCCTATTTTGGGCATGTCATTATGGGCGAAGATTTCCAAAAGAAATGTTTGTAGAAATGTCTACAAAAATAGGCGACCTACAGGTTAAGTAGGCCTGTCACAATTATTACATAATCGTCTAATCGCAATTATTTTAAATAATCGCAATTATTTTAAATAATCACAATTATTTTAAATAATCGCAATTATTTTTGCACAACCGTCATAATCGTCATAATCAATTCCATGTTAAAAAGAATCATATTTTTTTTAAAAAGGCAAAAATAGCCGATCTGTAAGCTCAAAACGCGCCGCTATGCGACGCGTTTTGAGCTTATAGATCTGCTATTTCCACTATTAATGTTTATTTTTTAGTATAAACTAATTAAATATGTGTCGTTTGTCATATCTGCCCTGTGCAACTTTTGTTTACTAAAGCTAAAAAGCCAAACAGAAATATTTTTTTTATTCATAATGTTCCATTAATTTTCAACGACAGAAACACAATTAAATCGTTAATCGCAATTATTTGAGTGATAATTAATCCTCAACTTGTGACAGCCCTACCTACAAGCTCACAACATGAAAGTGTAAAAAATGGCTTAGGTGGTTAGTGACCAACTGAAATCAGTCATCAAGAACATCCTGTGTGGACTGAGTTCAAGTCTTCACGTTATGCGTTTTATTTCATCATATGTTTTTTGCATCTAACCTGCTGCTGGGTGTCCTCTCCCTCGCTGTCGCCTCGTCGGTCTCTTTCAGCATGGCGTTCCACCTCCGTCTCTCCATCTCCGCTTTCGTCTCCGTCCTCTGAAGCGTGTCTTGAATGTTTCTTCCCTTTTCTGAAGACACTGTCACTCTCCTCGGGAGTCTCTGGGTCGAAGTTGAATGTGAAGAAGTTGAATGCCTCTTCCGCGGTCGGTAGGCCCGTTTCCGCCTACGTCAGAAAAACACTTTGTTATGTCATTTATTTAGTAAATAAATAGACAGCAGCTTGTTATTATTTTTGGTGTTTAAGCCTCACACGTCTCGTCGCCTCGCGGTATTTGGCCCTGGTGCTGACAGCAAATGGGACGTCATTTCCTTCCGGCCTGTCAGTGTCAGCCTGTAGAAACATTGGGAATGAGTCAACAGTGAGCGTGTAGGGACAAAATACTAAATACTATCAGTGTATAGTATACACAGATTAGGTTACTCCTGCAATCGCCTTGAAAATTCTATGAATTGGATCCATTTGATTACAGAGGGTAAATAATAACCCTTGAAGGCTCACCTCTCTCACCTCTCTGTCAAACCTGGTGAGAGTGTCTCTGTCTCGGAGGGTCTGCAGACGACTGGGTCTCTCCTGAGTGGGAGGGTCCTGCTGCAGGATGCTCTCAGCTTTGGACTGGGAGATATAAAAGAAAAACATGTATTATGATATTATGACATTATTTCACCGCCTTACCTTGATTCTTTTTTTTTTTCTATAATTTTTATCCCACGATTTTTATTTTTTTTTCACCCGGTGCCAATTTGCTAAGTGATCCTGGGCACTACACTCCCCCCACCAGCCTAGGGAGGCCAGGGCCGAGCTCATGCCTCCTTCAATGCATGAGAGCCAACTGACCTTCTTGTCACCTGACAGGGGGGAGTTTCCCTGGTTGGACGTAGCGCGTGGAAGGAACACGTTATTCCAACCAGTTCCCTTCCCCTCCATCAGGCACCCCGGCTGACCAGGGGGAGGTGGTATAGTGACCAGGATTACTACATGTTTTTGTGAGGGTATTAACTACCCTAGGAGACACGGGGAGAACATGCAAACTCCACACAGAGTAGGCCCTTTCGCCAACCCCACCTAGGGTATGGGCGCTGGTGACGCGGAGGAGAAGACACACCCCCAGTGCCCACAGCGTCCCCGGCGGGAATCGAACCCAGGACCTACTAGCTGTGAGGCGACAGCGCTGCCGACTGCGCCACCGTGCCCCGCCTTGCCTTGATTCTACATCAGGTAGATTCAAGATGTCCTTTACCATCTTATGAACCACTTAAGCTCCATATGCTTTGTTGTACGGCATAGAGTGAAAATAAATAGCAGATCTTCAATTCATTCCTGCGTGTTTAGTAATGAATGGACACAAAACATCCTCTTAAGAGAAGTGGGTCTTTACTCTGGCTGCTCTCATCTTCTCTCTCATGCGCTGTCTCATGGTGTGGTCTGAACGGCTGGAGCCGGGGGTCTGCAGGGGTCCCTCTGACGAGTCTGGGGTGGCTGAGGCCTGACGACGCAACGGGGGGAGACCTGGAGGACCAAAGGGTTTCATGAAACGACTGTTTACTCCTGTTCATGACTTGTATATTACCATCAGTAACGATCAGTGCTACGCCACATGGAGAGAGAGGAGGGTTTAGACAGGATAGCGTCGTAGTCGTGCAGAAACCTTGTATGTGAAAATTTCCACTATTCGTGTTTTTTCGTCTTTTAATGGCCTACTTCGTCGTACAAGAGAGTCAGGCAAAAGTAGTGAAAATAGACGATCTACAAGCTCACAATGCGATCTGCAATTTTCACTATTTCTGAACATTTCCGCTCCTTTTGCTGAAAAGTTAATGTTTTTGACATACAAGTTTCCCCCCGACTGTGACAATATGAAGGCCCACCTCTGTGGGAGCCAGCCGGAGGTCTAGACAGGACCGCTGGTCTCTCTGCTGATCTCCCTTCTCCGCTGATCTCCTGCACGTTGTCCTCGTGGGAGTCCTGGGTAGAAGACTGCTCCAGGAGCTGAGGGATAAAAGTCCAAATGAAATATTCTTATAATGTCATTTATTAAAATCTGACACTGCAAGATACATCAAATTCCTTAAATGCCTCAAACATTACATCAGCAAACATAAAAAAAAACATACATCACAATCATAAAACACCATAAAAAAACCTTACATTGACCAACATCATCTGACACATTGACACAAGGTCATGTTTAAAGGAGTAGTTCATCCCCAAGAAATCTTATTTTATATCAATTACAAACCCCATGAAGCATTGAATTAGTGGAGATTGTTTTGTTTTTGTCGCATTCAAGTCAATATTTTGATGACCGGCGGAAAGATGCAATGTGTCCGGTAGGAGACTCAAAGAGTCAAAAGACAAAAATAAAAAAATCTCCATGAATTCAGTCTTCATGGGGTGTGTAATTGATAGAAAATAAGTATTGGGGTGAACTTCTCCTTTAAACAGGTAGAGAAGATAAGAGGGGAGGAGGTGGAATTGTACCTTCTTCTTTCTCTTCTGCCTCTGAGCCTTTAGCTTGTGTTTCAGTGTATCTCCGGGGTCTTCCTCACCACCTGTGAGCTCCTGGTGACACACACACGCACACGCACACGCACACGCACACGCACACACACACACACACACACACACACACACACACACACACACACACACACACACACACACACACACACACACACACACACAGATATTTGTTTTAAATGGCACCAACACTTCCCTACAAACAGGGTGCAGCCACACTGCTAGCATTAGCATTTGTTTGGCCATTCTAAATGCAGTCGTGAGAAAGAGATCTTTGCTTCAAAAGGACACAATAGTCCGTGCTGAGTAGAGCAACAGCTTGCCAGGCGAGGAGAAGCACTGTGAGCATGATGGAGGCAGCAGTGTGAATAGAGCACAGCAGCACACAGACAGAACACAGCAACACTACTACAGTGAGTCTACAAGCTCCATTGGGGAAGAGAGACACCAACCTCCATTGTAGTGTGTCTTCTGTCCTCTCTCAGCCTGCTAGCTGGAACCAGAGCCTAGTACCAGGTGGATTATAAAGCTTACATTTACTGCATTGTTGGCCTCTCTCCCTGCATGTGTGTGTGTGTGTGTGTGTGTGTGTGTGTGTGTGTGTGTGTGTGTGTGTGTGTGTGTGTGGGTGGGTGTGAGTGTGTGTAGAACACCCATAGGTCATGTTGGGTCTTGTCTGGCAAGTCTCCTGTTATTGGCTGCCTGACTTGTAAGACACACAGTAAAATCCTAAGATCCTTTTTTGGGGGAATATCTGACCTCCTTGTATATGTACGGTATATATTTCGCTGCGCTCATATCAGGATTATTTGAATATCTGACCTTTTTCTTGTTCTTTCCTTGTATTCCTATAATTCTTCCCTGAAAACTACAAAAGATGGGAGCTTGTGCAAG
The DNA here is from genome assembly GCF_963454915.1 of Gymnoscopelus microlampas. Classification (NCBI taxonomy): domain Eukaryota; kingdom Metazoa; phylum Chordata; class Actinopteri; order Myctophiformes; family Myctophidae; genus Gymnoscopelus; species Gymnoscopelus microlampas. The sequence continues at coordinate 51,867,784 of NC_139946.1, read as the reverse complement.
AAGAATTCCACTCACTGTTTTACACCTGTAAAACCTGTGATGTGACAATCAAGTTAAGTTAAGTTAAGTTAAGTTAAGTTAAGAAGTTAAGAGTTTGTTTAACTCTGAAAGTGTACTAATTTTGTACATTTGTACACTCTCAGAGTTTCAAATGGATAAATTAACACTCAGGATTTTACTATGCAGGGCTGTTCATTGTACACGCATCATTTGCAGGTTCACTGCGGGCGTACAGTGACAACAAGGTGTGATGTAAAAATATATGACATTATTTCACTTTACCTGCGTGTCCCCCTCATCTCTGTTCTTTAAAGAGTCTTGCAAGTTGCGATGTTTCTTACGCAGTCTTTCTCCAATGTCCCTGGAACAACAAAGGTGAGAGGAGGGCATGTAGAATATCTTTTTAAATGTGAGGATGCAAGCCATTGTGTGGAAATTATATTTTATATGATGTACCACTTTTTTACTTGTAATGTTTTTAGCTCTCTGTGTCTATGTGTGAATGCACTATAACTGTAGCAGCGGATTCCATCCGTCTATCCATCTATCTATCTATTCATCTTTCTTGATGGGTCTCATTAACTAATAGAATGGGAACACATACAATACAAAACACCAGAAAAGTGGAAATAGCGGCACTCCAAAAGATAAAAAATGCAACACTTTAGCTTAGATTGACATGTTTTTCATCTGCTACACCAGACCGCTAAAAGAGATCATCATATACCTCGAGGAGGCCATGGCAAAAGATGATGGCAAGAAGTTGAGATGAAATTGAGGTCCACTTCTACATCCACGGGTCCATGTTCATGTAACATACATGATATCCTTTCCTTCAAGCAGGTAGTTTCTCTGTAATGTGAATAATAATATACACAGTAAAATCCTGTTTTCCTTCATTTATCCATCTGTAACTCTGATAATGTGCAAATGTAACCAGTGGTGTAGTACATGTACTCAAATACTGTACTTAAGTACAATTCTGAGGTGTTTTTACTTTACTGGAGTACTTCCAAATTTCAGTACTTTTTTTTCCTACTCCGCTACATCTCAGAGGCAAATATTGTACTTTTACTCCACTACAATTATTTGAAAACTTTAGTTACTAGGGGGTCCCCAGAGTTACTACAGGGGGGCCGCCAAATCTTTGTGTGATAGGATCATGTTTTTTACATGAACCACTTGAACCCAAGCATCCCTATTCTGACTGGAACTTTAGCCAAAAATAGCAGATCTACAAGCTCTGCTTGTAGATCTGCAAAGAGGTTTGATGTAGAGGGGGAAAAAAGACTAAATATTGACCGTTCAAGTGGTTATATGTCTGAAAATACACATTAATCGATCATACACTGATGACAGTGCTCTCAAAGTCTATGAAGCTGTCTAAGAAATGTATGAAAATGTTTAATTTACAACACAATGTTATACAATATGTAGTGGGGGTCCCTGCTTCATCTCTCTCTCAGCCAAGGGGTCCTTATTGGTCTGAAAACGTTGAAGACCCCTGGTCTAAATAATAGATCTCAGTGAAACGATGTAAGAACCAAACACAAAGCTTATTATGTTGTATTAGAGCTAATATGAAGCTATAAAACACATGATCTATCTGTCTAGACCATTGGTTCTCAAAGTGGGGTCCGGGGACCCCCAGGGGTCCTTGAGGGGGTTCCAGGGGGTCCCCAGCAAAATGATAGATTAGGCACCAAATGGACCCTTATGGGTCTGTAACTCTGAGAGTGTACAAATGGAACCAAATGGACCCTAACGGGTCCATTTGGTTCCATTTGTACACTCTCAGATTTACATTAACATAGATTTTACAATATAAATTGCGGTCCAAGTGATATAAATGCCATTAAATGGGGGTCTGTAGCCCTAATGCATATCAAACTGGGGGTCCTTGAAATTAAAATGGTTGAGAATCACTGCTAGAGCCGTACAAAATCTTCTCTTATGGGGGTCCCTGGTATATCTTTTGAAATGGGGGTCCCCGCGGGCTAATAAGTGTCAATTTGGGGGACCTTGACATGAAAAAGTTTGAGAACCACTGCTGTAAATAGAGTGAATATGAAGCTATAAACACATGTGTCTGTCTAGACTCCATCATTACAGAGCTTATAGACTAACAGAGTCACATTGTTGTGGACCTGTTTGAAACGGGACCCTATAATAACACAGTGTAACATTAGAGACAGTAATTGTATTGTAAAGAGCTTACCGTTATTATGATCTGCCTGCTGCCTAGTAACGCTTATAAACAACTCGTGTGTGTGGATGCAACCAAACATGGTGTCTCTTCTCTGGATTATCATTGGTCTGAAGGACTGTCAATCATCTGCCAACATCATGACGTCATAGGCTCGCTGAGTACGGTGGCCGAGGAGCTTCATAAGACAATACTGCGCTTATTTTGGAATTGTACCCATACACACTAACAAGTTTTGGAAGGATGTCTCTCTGTATATTGTTGATAATGTTGACTCTGACTTTGGTCTTTACTGGTAAAATGTACTGTTTGGCTTCACTAATAATAGTAATGAGAAGATGAGGAGGTATTCATAATTAATTTGATCATTATTCTAGCTAAATTTCATATACAGTACATATACTGTACATAAATCCAAATGTAGTCATTCCAAACCCTCATTCATTGTATTTTAGATTGAAAAAAGTGGAGCTTCATAAGTTGCACGCAAATGCAAACCTTTTTTATACGGGCTAACTTCAATCAATCTTTATTTTAGCCCCTAATAGGTTGATATAAAAGACAACAAAGTTAAAATTAAAACAACAACAAAATGGTACTAAATGTCAAAAAGGTTGCATACACATTCTTTATAATACTTGTTTGTTTATCATTTTATGGTACTTAATTTGTATTCACTGACAAGTAACATTGTATTTGTGAGCATTGTGAATCCATCTAATCAATGACCCTTAGGGTCTAGTGGGCACATTAACCCTGTATGTGTTTTGTTTATTCCAGACATACACCCTCAATACTTGGTCAATTTGACCTTTGGCTTTGTACTTGGTCTGCTCCTTTTTCCCTTTACACCCAACCTCTTTGATTAAAAAAAAAATATATAGAAATATAAAATGGTTGGCTCAAATGATGTAAAGTAGCTTTACATCATTTTTTTTAACATGCACAGCAGACATCATTATCAACTAAATTTACCCTTCAACTTCTTGTGTATCCCCAAAATCACTGGCTATCATAGTTTTGTAGCAATTAAGTAGCATTTGTAGAAATATTAGGCCTTGAATGTAATAACGTAATTATTATATGTATGTGGCCCCTCGTTTGTAAAATAAATGTATAAAAAAATGAATGGTGCCCTGTGTTCTCAGGGTCACCGTGTTAATGTTGCCTATTACTGGTTCTATTCATAAAACTTGGCTTCCTAATTAAAATGAACTTCTGTGTCTGAGTTGTTGTAATAGTATTTCATAATCACTTAACAATGTAATGTCTTTTGGCTGCAGAATATCAGTTTAAAATCAATCTTATAAAAATAATCATTTGTCATCTGCTGACACTTGGCATTGCAACCATGAAAAGTCCCCACTCGAAGTTCCAAGAAGCACATTTCTAGAAAAAGACTCAACAGATTTATTCCGCTCGATTTATTTTTCTTGCAACACCTTCGTGAGGGGCACACACACACACACACACACACACACACACACACACACACACACACACACACACACACACACACACACACACACACACACACACACACACACACAAAAGTGAAAAAACCTAGAAGGGTATTTACATAAAATATATTTTAAATCACACATACAGTATGTATACATTAAAGGGATATTTCACTTTCAAATAAAATAAACGTGAAAAAATATATGAAAAATAAATGAAAAAAGTAATGGAAAAAGCACGGCCCCCTCACGCATTAGAATGTCCCTCTAATGCATGAGGGGGCCGTGATTTTCCCTTTAGGCTACTTTTTTCATTTATTTTTTATTTCTTTAATGTTTATTGCAGGGGTCTTCAATGTTTTCAGGCCAAGGACCACCTAGCTGAGAAAGAGATGAAGCAGGGACCCCCTACTCTATATTGTATAAAATTGTGTTTCAGATTACTTTTTTTTTTACTTAGTCTGCTCTTTTTCCCCTCTACACCTATAGCCTCTTTGCCAAAAATAGCAGATCTGCTATTTTCGGCTAATGTTACCCTCAGAAAAGGAATTCTAGGGTTCAAGTGGTTAATGTAAAAAAACGAAATCCTATCACACAAAGATTTGGTGGACCCCCTATAGTAGCTCTGAGGACCCTCTAGGGGTCCCGGACCCCCTGTTGAAGACCCCTGGTTTATTGTATTTGAAAGTGAAATATCCCTTTAACTATTTAAAAAAATGCAATTTTACAATAGAGCTACCGTTAGTGTAACACAGTTAAAGTCGCTTGCTATGCGTAGTCCTCTGCTAGCGAGTCCAGATAGTTGGTATCGGCGTAGAGCAGGAAGCCATTGAACAGGCTGTCGGCCCAGCCCGGGTCGGCGAACAGGCCGTTCTGGTCCTGGAAGAAGATCTCCAGCCACACCTCGTCCTCGGGGTTCAGGTACATGGCGGTGGAGCCCGACGCCACGTCGTGGTTCCCCGTGTTGGCGTCGAAGGTCTTGATGCGGTACTGGCCGTTATGCACCAGGCCGATGGCCAGGTGCTTGTTGGCCAGCGTGATGTCGTAGGAGAAGTAGTAGATGCCCGGGTAGGCACAGATGAACTTGCCCGTCAGCGGGTTGTAGTGGCCGCCCTCGTTGAGCAGCACCTTGTTGAACCGGATGGGGACCTTCTCCTGCGGGTAGCTGCTGGTGATGCCCACGGAGAAGGCCGCCTTGGGCACCAGGCTGCCGCATCGGCAGACGCCCGCCGTGCCCGGTGGGCCTCGTCCGCCCTTGTCGCCCTTCTCGCCGTGCTGCCCCGGGGCACCGGACGGACCCACGTCTCCGTTCTCTCCGGAGGGGCCCAGCTTGCCCCCGGGGCCGCGGGTGCCTCGCAGGCCAATCTTACCGGTCGGGCCCACCTTCCCCTTGAGCCCTGAAAGAGGGAGAGAGAGATTGAGAGAGAGAGGGTGCTGAAATGGCAGCCTTTTTAGCTTTTTTACCCCTTTTTTCTCCCCAATTTAGTCGTTATGCCAACTGATTCCTCCCCACACACATTTCTGTGTCGTATCCTACTGACTCACCTGCCAGCGAGGAGCCCCCACCAGGAGGACGTAGAGCCTTCGTTCTACTCCTCCCGACCAACACTCCCTCCTGACAGGTGCCGCCTCAGCCCGTAGTATCACATGCAGTGACAAATATCACCCTCCCCTGAACACGGGCCAATTGTTTTCGTGTGTAGACGCTCGACCATGCCGGATGTACCATCACTGTGGATTCGAACCCACAACCTCCGCGGTGGTGGGCAGGCACTTTACCCCTGTGCCACCCGAGCGTCCCTGGCTGACACGCTTTAAGTGGTAGTTGATACAGTCAGATACCTGTTATTAAAGTTACTGTATGTCCTCTGTGAACCTTTGTGCAGGTCAGTTATTCTTGACTGCCTTTGTGTATCCTGCAGGCTTTGTTTGGCCTTTGTGCAACCCTACCATTTAAGGATTAGGATTAACAGACACTGAGCACTTAAACCCTCTAGATTTACTGAAGTAAACTGGACCTGAGTCGGCCCTGTACCTTTCTCCGTCTACACCAAATCTCGCCAACAATAACCGATCTACAAGCTCACAAGCCGTCGTGTTGTGAGCTATAGATCATCTATTTTTAGCTAATGTTTGCCCCCAGAATATGGACGCGGGGGTTCAAGTGGTTAAAGTTGCCATGATAACTTGTATTTTTTACCTGGGATTGGAATCCAGGTGTACCGCTCAATCCAAGAGTCAGTCCCTAGTTGGTCAGGGGAGCTATTGCGCTTTTGAGCTTAAGGCAGTACTACTTGTCAACCTACTGGTTGACAAGTAGAGTAGGATGCAAGAGTAGGAGGAGACCACCTACCACTGCAGATGTATTGTATTAACATACTCTACCACACAGATGTACTTGTTAACATACTCTACCATATGGATGGTAGTTAAAATAATGTTTCATTCAATAAAATAAGTTGCGGATCGCAGCTTTAGACCAGATGTCAGGCATTATGTCACTCTTGGAGCAGGGCGTCAGTCATTTAGGCCAACAGGCCCTATTAGTATGAAATCAAACTACCTACATTCCGCCAAACGCATTCAACCAAGCAACAAACGTAGCCTCAGGCGATGAAACAGTAATCACGCCTGCATGCTGATAAAGAACAGTTTGTCTAGAAGTGTGTGTGTGTGTGTGTGTGTGTGTGTGTGTGTGTGTGTGTGTGTGTGTGTGTGTGTGTGTGTGTGTGTGTGTGTGTGTGTGTGTGTGTGTGTGTGTGTGTGTGTGTGCGTGTGTGTGTGTGTGTGCGTGCAGGCGTGCATGCATGTGTGCGTGTGCATGGTGCGTGCGTGTGTCATAGAGTAAAAGCACGTTGCTGCATGTCGGGTCGAATGTGAAATTCCGATTTCCACACATCATGGAAAACACAGGTACTGTTGTACATGACGTTTATCGGGTGACTGCGAGACATGTATTCAACTTGAGACGGTGATGATAGATGGGACTGTCTCTCTTGGCTAAGAGCAACACAGCCAGTGATTTACCCTTTGTTCTGCTGAAGAGTTCAGGACCTTCATGGCAGCTTTGCCCATGTGAAATATCTAGGCCATGATTCAACTCAAAAAGCAATCAGATCCTCAGAACCAGCACCAAACCCTGAACCTTTGATCAATTTCGTCACTGTCGGCAGAAACCTCTTATCTACAGTTTACGGTTTAGGCATTTAGCAGACGCTCTGAATCCAGAGTGATTTACAGTAAGCAAGGACACAAGATAATACATCATAATACATCATAATACATCATAATACATCATAATACATCATAATACATCAAATGCATAAAAATAAAACCAAGAACCTATCATCAGTCTACATTGAAACTATAGGATGCCAGGTCAACAATGACCTATCTGTCTACATAACACATGCTATCTACTGTAAGTTACATTTTAGTCTTTGCATAATCCTGCAAAGGCTAAAATGTAACTTAGATAGCACGTTAGACAAGTCCATATATTTTCTCCATATTCTTTTTGCAAATGAATGCCCTACTTTATCATACAAGAGAGTCGCACAAACATTGTGAAAATAGCAGATCTACAAGCTCAGAACTGAACTTGTAGATCGGCTAGTTTCACTATTTTAAAATGTAAAATTGTGTAAAAGTGTATAAATTGTTGCCGTCGGGGGAAACCTTGTACGTCCCTTTTTATAACAATTTAAAAAACATTTTAAAATAGTGCAAGCCTATAGCTGCATGTGTCTCAATCAAAATCCATGCTTTCAGTCGTTTTCCAAACATAAAAATGTATAAATTGTTGCTGACGTCCCTTTTTTATGATGTGTTTGGAAGGCATGACTGAAAGCATGGATTTGGACTGAGACACATGCAGGTATACAGGCCTGATAAGACGTCATACTTTCACTATGTGGCAGGATGGCTATGTTGCAGATGGTAGGATATGACCTTTAAAAGATCTGGGAACCGTTTCAAGTTTATGCAAGGCTCCGCTTTATGGTGGCTGGCACAGTCCAACCTTTCCACTTAACACAAACAATATGCTGCAGCACTATTTTGAAGGTTGAACGTGATTATATGGGTCGTGTGGTCCAGGCCCAGGGACCCCCAGGGGTCCTTGGACCACACGACTCGTTCCAAAGGGTCTCCTGCAAAATGTGTTAATACAGCATCACAATAATTTTAGCCACTTTATCCATTCATACGTTTGCTATTGAAAGCTCACAGTGTGTACATCTGCTATTTTGGAAGAACATCTTAAAAATCACAAAAATGATTGGGAAATTCTGAATAATTTTGATTTTTTTAAAATGTCCCTGGCACAAAAAAAAATCAGACGAGGGTCCATGGTCAAATATTTCAATTTGGGGGTGCTTGACATGAAATAGTTCAAGAACCCACTGGTTTATCTGATACCTGTTTCTCCCCTTTCTCCCTTTTCGCCCTTCCTGCCGTCTCTCCCGTCTCTCCCCGGGATGCCCACGTTCCCGTCGCCCCCCGGGGTGCCGCTGGGTCCCGTTTTGCCCGGCGTGCCGGGGGTCCCCGGGACGCTGCAGATCAGACGCGGGATGGCGGCGGATCCTTTATTCCCCCTGGCCTCCAACAGCTGTCCAAAGACGCAGTGGCATAGACACACCGCTCCCATCAGGGTCCACATCCTCAGGTCTGCTGCATGAGGCCAAGAGAGAACAAGACCTTAGAGAACCATTTAAACCCTATCCACAAGTTTCCTAGGGCATTGTGGGCATCACTTCCCGTCGATTTGATCCCTGATAGGGTGCATCCACACAAGGAAACCGTTACTTAAGGAAAACCGGAACCCGGATATGCTTTTCAGACGCGCATCGGGGCGGTATTTCCGTTTGTTCTTATAACATGGGAGTGGATGGGACTTCCGACTTCCGAGCGTCAACTTGCATCTCATGTGTGGATGCACCCATACCTGATCAAATCGACAGGAAGTGATGCCCGCACAACGCCCCAGGAAACTTGTGGATAGTTGATTGAGGGGAGTCCCTCATGGCTCTATACTAGTGGCTTTTTTTTTCTCTGCTCCACATTAAATATCTTTGCTAAAATTAGCCGATCTACAAGTAGATCTGCTATTTTCTGCGAAGGTTTTCCCCATAATATGAGTGCTGGGGTTTAAGTGCTTAAACCTACCTTCCTTATTTTAGGCCTGTCATTATACTGTAGGCAAACATTTTCAGATTTTTCACGATTTTTACAATTGCCAGCCGATCTACAAGCTCACAATGCCTCTCGCGGCACGAAAGCGTTGTGAGCTTGTAGATCGTCTATTTTCGAATACAGCCCAAAGGATAAATGAGGGCTTAAGAAGTGGTTGACAACGACTGACATGCTTTTAAGAAGATCCATGATGTGTTTAGACACATAGGTTACACAGACCAGGAAGTTTTCCTCACAATAAGAAAAGTTTGATTTGAGCGAGAGCCCAGTTTATAATCCTGAAATCAGATTAGAAAGGAAGACTAAACCATGTCCTCCAGAGTCAGACAAACTCTCTGCAGAGCCAGAAAGTGAGGAATGAGTTCAGATAAACAGGAACTTAAAGCTGCAATTCATAACCTTTTTTTTGGTGAATAAAATGTTAGGAAGGCCAACAGGTCAGGGGGCCTATGGATAATTCCTTTTCTACTCCAAGTTCAAAAAACAAAAAAGCCATATCCGTTTTTCATTCTATCCAGGCCCCCTGACCCCAACAGGCCGAAACGTGAATCAAATAAATCACTACATATGGAGCCGTAGAGAGTGTGTGACTGCTTTTCCTTCTTTTTAACTTTGTTTCCGGACGGTCAGCAGTGCATTACCGTTCCTGCTATAGCTCAACAGTTAACATTTCTAAGCTTTTGCACGGAGGACCAGGGTTCAAACTCCGGATAGTAGGCCTATATGGGGCGGCCATAGCTGAATGAATTGGTTCTCAAAGTGGGGTCCAGGGGGTCCCCAGCAAAAGTAGTTAATATTGCATCACAATCATATGAACAACTTTATCCATTTATATGTTGGCTATTCAAAAATAGCAGATTTACAAGCTCACAGCGTGTCACTTCGTATAATCATAATTCATATAATGTTTGAATAATTTTTCCTTGTCAGAAAAAAGTTTGAGAACCATTGGTGTTGAGAGGTGGACTTGTAAACAGAAGGGCCCCCGGTTCATCCCCCGGCCCCCAGTCTATGTGTCGAGGTGTCCCTAAGATAGAAACTTAGCCTGTAACTGTTCCCTGGGGGTGATGTATTAATGATACTTCCCCACTGCTCCTATGGGTTCAATGTAGGACAAATGATGTACGAAATGTATTATAGTTACAAAACAATAACCCAAAGGAGTTACCATATTAAGGGACAGACTGCAGCTTTAATAGGATTTTTCATTGGCCCACAAAACACGGTTCTTATCTCAAACAGAAAAGTGTGAATCCCGTTGAGCCTGACTTGTGATCATAGAATGTAGAACGAAACAAGATGTGCCTCTTAATCATGAGACGATCATAATCTAGTTTATGTCCCTCATACGCAAAGACACGCACGCACACACACACACACACACACACACACACACACACACACACACACACACACACACACACACACACACACACACACACACACACACACACACACACACACACACACACACACACACACACACACACACACACACACACACACACACACACACGCTGATGCTCTGTCGTCCCACAGAATGGCCTGTCAAGAGGCCCTCAGATGAAACACTTGGCTCCTCTTCCAAGTCTCATTTTGCCAACGCATTCCTGAGCCGTGACATCACAGCCAGCACAGTCATGTCAGGGGAACTTTAATCAGGAACCAGCGGAGCGTTCGGCAGACAGACATAGATAAACACAGAGACCAGCTCACGTTCACTACTGTATCTGACCCATAAAAACCTTCTCCATGGGGCTGTGTTTTAATTCAATACTCGCCAAAGATCGGCCAGAGATCCGAGATTGAGGATAAAGGTTTGCCTGTGAAGGGACAAGCCAACTCCCTAAGCCTGGTTTAAACTTAGATGGACATTCATCTTAGATCGCTCATTGAAAACAGCCGATCTACAAGCTCACAGTGTGTCTCAGTGTGAAAATACTCAGTTTAATGATAATATAACATTTATATAAAGAAAAACGATAATTATGTATAAAGAAATGTCATCCTATTTCTTGCGTAAAACCTTGAAAAAAGTGAGTTTTCATTATGATACTGCTAATTAGAACCTTAGAAACCTACTGTGTTGGTTAGACTGATCCAAGCTGGAACACAATTGATTGATTGATCATAACATGGCTGTGAAGGGACAAGCCACCTCCCTAAGCCTGGTTCAAACTATAGATAATTGTTGCTAATTGAAAATAGCCGATCTACAAGCTCACAGTGTGTCGCAGTGCAACGTGTTGTGAGCTTCTAGATCTGCTATTTTGGGTGCGTGACCCCTGCATGCACCTTTAGGTATAATAGGCTTTATAGAAGCTGGAGATAATGACCTGGAGACCACCAGGTCAACCTCTAGACAGTGATAAAATCTATCAACGAAAGGGAAAGTCTTATTTCCCTCAGATATCATGCAGAACGGTTAGTTCAATAACTAATTACAGCACCATCGATATGCATTCATAATTACTGTGTGAGGGTGCTGAAAACCCCTATGTGTAATGGTTCCTTATGAAGGTAATCTCTTAAAGACAAAATAATACAGAGAAAAATGATCACTAAGTTGTCAAGCATGTTTAAATGGCCGTTAACATAACACCAAGCACTGTAACTATAAAGATCTAGTTTTAAAAATCATTCTGACTGAAGTGGAGGGCAGAGTTCACACCACAACTATAACAAATACAAGGGTGAAAGATACAGTATATAGATATAGATATAGATATAATTATCGTTATAGTTATAGTTACAGTTATAGTTATAGTCATAGTTATAGTTATTGTTATAGTACTTGTGTGAGCGGCTCTTAATACATGTTCAAAGCTCGGGTCTCAAGGCTCAGCGAGAGTTTTTTCCTTGAGGCTGTTAGATATTTGAAGGACTAAACAATTAACAAAAACAAAACTGCACTCAATCTGTAAATGCCCCCTTGTAGATTTGCTCACAGTTTACTGCCCTAATGTACATTATAATAATGACGATCACTATTATCATCTTGTTATAATGTATTGTTGTTGTTAGCACCTCTTGAACGTTTATTTGCACGTTTGCTCTTGCATAGTCAAACGGGTCAATGTTGGGGTAATCTCTCAACACAGATTCCGCTGTGCAGCAAAGAAAACACAGATCCTCATTTCTTCTTTTGTGAATGGATTCCCAGATTGAAGCTGAGTGGTCGATATGAAGCAGAAATGCCCAAAAAAATATCTTGGAAGTAAGTCAATTTATGCTCTAAGAGTTAAATAAAATGTCCCTGTGTGATTTTGTACATACGTGGGCGTGTGAATGTTGGCTTTAAACATCTGTTCGTACATCTGCCCTTAGTGAGGGGGTGTAGGAATATGTGTGTCAGTGTGAAGGGGGCCGTGCATTTCTCTTCCTAAACATGAGGTCGTACTTATGTTATTCTGCTATACGTTATATGAACCCCTTATACTGACACAGACATCGTTCATTCAGCTCTGCTCCATTAAAGGGAGTCGGTGCTCATCAAATAGTATGTTTGCACTCAGATAACAAACATAAGCTATACACAGACTAGAGAGGTTCATGCACTCAGAGGATTGCATGCTGAATCTCCCCCAACTAATGTCTTTGATGTCAGTCATCTATCACATACCTCCAGTATGACATATTACTCCATATTTGGGCAGAACTTTTCAGCCCCGTCCCACTGCCATTGACTGAATTAAACAATATGAAAACATTTAGGTGCATCCCGGCGGGTCTACTGGCAGTTTACACAAGACATTTGGCGCTGAGCGGTTGGTGAAATAATCTCCCTCTTGAAATACTAGAGATTCTGTAATAAGTAGGCAGGACAAATATGAGCTTGAGGCAATACACAGACATGAAGACACACGCACACGGCCGCACGGCCGCACGCACGCACGCACGCACGCACACACACACACACACACACACACACACACACACACACACACACACACACGCACACACACTATGCTGTTGGGAACAAGCGGAGGCCTCGGGCTGAAACAGACGTTGTCAGTGAGGAGGCTATAGAAGGACAAGTGTTCATATGGTGGAACATGTTTTCCATGTGAGGGTGATGACCTGACCATGGAGACTGACAGAGAGAGAGAGAGAGAGAGAGAGAGAGAGAGAGAGAGAGAGAGAGAGAGAGAGAGAGAGAGAGAGCGAATCCCCGCCCGCCCTTTCCCTTACAGGCATGATGTCATCATGGGTAAAGAGCTATCATCAAACATCTCACCATGGAGGAGACACACGCACACGCACGCACACGCACACACACACACACACACACACACACACACACACACACACACACACACACACACACACACACACACACACACACAATGTAACTGCATGTTGCTGTAGTTTGGACGCAGGTTTGCATTTGCTTAAAGTTTGCATTAGATTAAAGTTGTTAATAAAACTAAAAACTAAATAAGGGCTTTAGAGATTCATATTTGCTTCTTTCCTTTTGTTTCATCATGCCATTTCATCCATTTCTTCTGTATATTAGTTTGTTCACTAAAAGCAGTACTTAGAAACATGCACACATACACACACATAATGCACAGTAAAATCCTGAGGGTTAATCTAACTCTGGGAGTGTACAAATGTAACCAAATGGACCCGTATAACCACATGTAGAATTACAAACAGATAAATAAACACTAAGAATTCTACTGTGTATACAAGCCATTCACCTGCTAAACTATGTGGGTATATAGATTAGAGCACTTATCACAACAATTATTCTTCATATTAAACAAACTAATAATGCACTTATTACATCAAAAAGACTGATGCACATGCACAGTGAGTGGCTCATAATGTTCTTACCCAACACTAGTCTTGGCAGAGAGCTTGATGTGAGTTATGCCCCACAGCTGTCAGAGCAGAAGGTGTTCAGGTCTTCAGTCCTGCTGGTGAGTCCAGGTCCTTGGCTAACATGCTCTTTGTCTTGTGTTCTTCTAATTCTCCTTCTTCTGGTCTCCTCGCTGTGTGTGCGTCCTCCACAAACATCTGTGTGTGTGTGTGTGTGTGTGTGTGTGTGTGTGTGTGTGTGTGTGTGTGTGTGTGTGTGTGTGTGTGTGTGTGTGTGTGTGTGTGTGTATGTGTGTGTGTGTGTGTGTGTGTGTGTGTGCTCTCACTGCCTGCAGAGCTCTCAGCTGCTGTGTCGCTGTCAGCGGTCTTGTAATGTAACAGCAGTTTCTCTGGAGTCCCTCCATCTATCCATCCCTCCCTCCCTCCCTCCCTCCCTCTCTCTCTCTCCCTCCCTCCATCCATTCACCTCTCCTTCCCTCCCTCCAGTGGTGGAAGAAGTATTCAGATTTTTTACGTGATTACACTGCCCCTACAAAGACAAAGTGCAGTATAAAGGCTTAAGTTTAAAATTATTCAACGGGCCAGCCAAATGGGTTATCGGTGTATAAATTATATAACGCCCGACTTGCTGTTGGAGTTAGTACAGAGGCCTTGATAGGGTGCAACAAAAAAGGTGTATTTATTCTGATTGTTTCACCGACAAGACAACAAATACATGAACACAGGCAGCTCTCCACACAGGTGACATGGTGGTGTGTGGCTGGCAGCTTTTATACTCAGCTGGAGGCAATTAGTTTGAACTCAACCATGTCAAGGGGTAGATTACCGAATAATACACATACATAAATACAGATAACATTAACTCTCATAACATCAATTAAAACTCCATGAACTACACCAATAATGATTCTACTACAACATAAATATTAGCAATTGCAAACACACATCACATCATAACCCCCCCTCTGTTATCCTGATATGGTCCAGCCCAATCATGCTGGCAACAAACAGGTACCGTTGAGCATTCAATCAACCTCAACAATAAAACCTCACACTACAAACATATTGCACTCTCTCCATATTGCACTGCAAGGTGAACTGTGCAAATATCATTCAATACATGAGGGTTATCTCAAACATAAGTAACAGAGGACCTCTCTCTGTTACAGTTATATTCTATTCATGAGGTAAATGTTTATCAACATCAACATCAACATCCCCAAAATCATGGAGGCTGATTTGACCTTTGAGACAAATAAATCAATCAACGTCTCCAAAACTGTAGTTACTGCACTTTGACTTTGCAGGGCATGTATAGGCTAAGTAGCAATACCACAATGCAGAAGTCCTGAATTCAACATTTAGTTTGTGTTAAAGTGCGAAAGTATTGGCTTCAAAACATAATTAACAATAATTACAATACCAATACTATAGAGTACTCATTATGCGGAATGTCCCATTTCACAATCTCATGATTGGATTGTAATTTGTAATGCATTCATGTGTTCACCATTTTAATGTTACAGCTGGTAAAGGTGGGGATGGTTTTGTTGTGCTGCTGGATCTCTTAACCTATATGTCACCTAATACATCATTGTTTATGTTTTGTATTAATAATCATCTAAATCTGCACAGCAACCAATGCTGTCAAAACACAATATTTGCCCCTAAGATGAAGTGGAGTATAAGTATAAAGTAAAAAAAAAGAAAAAAAGGAGGAAATACTCAAATAAAGGTCCCTCTGAACTGTGCTTAACTACAGTACTTAAGTAAATGTATTTAGTTACTTTCCACCATTGCCTCCGTCCCTCCCTCTCTCTTCTTCTCCCCCAAATCCACTCCCTCGTCTCCGCCTGCCTCATAAACTTCTCCAGAAGCAAAGTAGCGATGTAATTTCCCCTCGGGGGCCACTGCAAAACCTCCTTTATTTATATGGCTCCATCTGTACACTCTCAGAGTTACATTTAACACTGAGGGTCAGTGTGACCAGCTGATGGGTGAAGAATGGACTCTGGACCATAATATTATTACATCAAGATGCTCACTGTGTGAGTCACCCGCTGAGAGACTGAACAACTCTAACAGTCAGTCAGTGGCTGTAATATCATGTATTCACGTTAAAATAATTTAATTAGATTAGCAATCTAATTGGCAATTCAATGACATCAAAGCTGCCATCCATAGCTTTTATGTCCTAGCTGGCATTGGAACCCCAGTCTCCCATGAGAGAGAGATCACATTTCCACCGACTCAGACAAGATGCGATCCTGCTTGACCAGGCCAGGGGAGATATTGCACTTAACCACTTAAACCCTATATGGTTGACCCGCCGGTGTCCCTCAGGGCTCTATACTAGTGTATTTTCTGTTTTCTGTTATTGTGGGGAAAGCTTTCGTTGAAAATAGCAGATCGACAAGCTCACAACGCGTCGCAGCGCGTTGCGTCGATCGGCTATTTTCTGCAAAAGCCTTCCCCATAATAAGGATGCTGGGGAACATAGAGTATGTTAATACAATATAACTTCTACAATGGGGGTGGTTGTATTTTATCTCCCTGTTCTTCTAGACATTTAGATCGTGTCAAAGGTCATGTCTCACTTGTCCTAGACACAGGATCTGACACAAATGTTTGATGGTCAATATTGAATTTATCCCCTGAGCAAGCAGGCAGGCTCTATTAGCTCAATGGTAAACATTTCAGCACTTAGAAACCAGGTTCGAATCCGGGGTAGAAGAGGAAAGTTACATAGTGTTGCTTTAAGAACTTCAGGCTAGCTATATAGATAATAAATATTAATCATACAGATTGTTTAAAATAGCGTTTTATTGATTAAAATAAGTCCCAGATTGCAGCTAGTATATATATTTTAATACTTGCTGGTTTCACATTCAAAAGGACTGATTGTAGTGGTTATATCAAACTGATTTCAGTTGTAATTCTGACAATTGTTCCCTAGATGGGGACAAACCTAACATTATGTTTGGTTGTGAGGTTAGGAGGACAGATCTAATTGTTTTGCTTACACACACACAACTCTAAGTGAAAAAAAGAGAGCATTTGGTTTGTCTCTGGGTGGTCTGTTTATCGTCATGACGTCTGCTTTTAGAAATAATCGCACAGGTCAGCAGCCCTGACTTCCTCCTCTCTACACACACTCAGTTCTTGGCCAGACATTTGAGAAGGATTAGTTGCGACCTTTGGCCTTAATTATCTAAAGCACAAAACATCACCTCCTTATTAGGAAGTGACACAATCTATTGGATGGTAATACGTAATACATTCATGTTTTCATCACTTTCATGTTTTAGCTGGTGAAGGTGAGGCTGATTTAACGAATTCATGTTCTGCTGGGTAGCTTAATGTATAATAATAATATATGTTTTTTTAAAACACAGCCCCCTCACGCACAATATCAGTCACCAGAAACAGGGATGTGTGTTTTTCAATGAGTCTTTGACGTTGTAATGGTCTGATGAAATGAATATCAGATATCTACATATTGAATCAAGTAACTTAAAAACTGTCTGGGGTGCTCACAAAAGCCAGAGTAGAAGTTTAAATGACCCCAGAAGTGTCCTAAAGCGCTTTGACCCTTTAAGACCTGGAACGCATAGTGTCATTTTTAGATTTGATCTAAAAAGCATTATTTTACACTTTGGCTATTCAAAAATAGCAGATCTACAAGCTCATAGCACGGCACCGAGTGCCACGCTACGAGCTTGTAGATCTGCTATTTTTTTTAAATCGAGAAAATGTGTGCAAATCTTTGAATATGTATATTTTTAAAGCGAACATTCTTCGCTCTCAAACTCAGACTCAAATCTTCGCTTGTGGGGGTCCCTGGAACAACATATTTTGAGATCCGCGGTCAAATACATTTTGGGGTCCTTGACATGAATAAGTTTGATAACTCATATAGCAACATAGGTTTTTTCAAAAAAACTGTTGGAATTTAGAAGACATTATGTAGAATCTGAACTTCAGGTCTTCATGAGCACATGAGTAAACGTAAGCCGCTAACTCTAACAGCACCAGAACAGGAAAGCCAGGCGTCAGCCATGTTGTGTCCAAACAGAATGGGTCTTTATTCAGGAAGTGAAAGGAAAAACAAAAAGTTTGTAATCAACACCCCATTTAAATACAAAACCAACAAAAATAAAAATCAACAATGATATTAATTTTGCATATCAAAGAACCATTCAGTAATAATTACAATCTGAACACCTCATAAACCGCTTTTGTGAATCTATACACAAACTCTGATTTAGAAATTAGTTACTTTAACAATAATATTACAAATATTTAGCTTTAAAAATAATTCCAACTCAAAATAATATCTTAGCAATTAGCATCTTAAAACTATATATACTGTATTTCCACATAAAAATACAAAATAATACCAATGACATTTAATATGAAAAAAATATTCCAAGAACTCTGCTACTAGTAAACGAAATAAAAATACAGGATAAAACAAAGTGAAATGAAATAGAAATATGCATGAAAAAGTCTCTCCTTTTGTTAGCAAAACACTATTCAAAATAACTACAATCATTTACATCAGTACAAAGATATCTGGATTTAAAAATAGTTGCAATGAAAAAAAGGGGTTTCTTTTTTCTGACAGTAAAAAATGACACCGTGGGATCAGAAATCTGCAAAATATGCAATGAAAAAAATAAAATCTGCATTTAAAAAGGTTTACACTGTAATTCTTAACTTCTTTTTTTTAATTATTATACAAACATTAGAAACAGTATTGCACGTCACAACACAGATTCGAGGTTAGACAGCCTTTCAAAATGTGTTATTATATTCAAGTTTTCAGAGCATCGTTGAGGACCGGCCAGCGAGGGCCTTTGATGCGACTGGGGGGGGAAATCTCAAGTGTCTTCCATGAAAAATACTAGAACCTTCAATGCTTTTCCTTCCTTCAAATTAACCACTTTCATCCTGGCGTCCCTATTTTTGGGGCGAGCCGTTTAGGCAAAGAAATGGTCAAAACAAGCTAAAATAGCTCATATACAAGCACACAACGCGTCGCATATTAGTGACGTGTCGTGTGTGTACATGGGGCTATTTTTTAGCTTGTTTCGAAATAGGGCTTAAGTGGTTAAACGTGTAATTGTACTAAAACCAAAACTGTTTGACCAAATTGTACAGCTAAATAAAATGTTTCCATATATTATTAAAATATGAATGATATGATTCTTTGTTTTTGAACAGAACCATTAGCTTTTTGGACATAATGTAGCGTGGAGCTGGGTTAGGGGTTGGGTGGGTCGGGAGAAACATATAATATTTAAATAGAAAAATACAATCAAAATCAAATAGTTATTTGTCTACAAAAATAGTGAAATAAATATGATTATTTTTTTGTTTGTTTTTTACAAAAACAAAGACACAGCACAGTACAAAGTAACAGTGTTCAAACATATAAAACGGAACACAACCCTCACAAAAAAAACAGCACGAGTCAAGTGTTAACAGGTGACGATAATATTCAAAACGAGTTCTCTTCTGAGCACAGGACATGGGGAGGCGGGGCCTCAGGGGAGGCGGGGCCTCAGGGGGGGGGAGGGGACACACGTCACATGAACGTTAGTCACTAGCTTGCTTTCGTTTAGTGGCGTCGCGCTGCGGAATCGACCACGACGCGTCACAGAACCCCGTGACACAGCCTGACAAACTAAACATGTATACTCCGTCGTACGACGGTGTCGCACACCGAAGATTTTGAGCTTGTAGGTCGGCTATTTTTAGCGCACAACACCGTCACACGGCAGAGTATAAACCAGGCTTCAGTCCCTACAACGCCTCGACTACCTCCGAACAATATATTAGAAAACACTGGACAAGTGCGCCATTCACAGAGAACACGGACAACTTAAGACCACTGCTTCACGCTACATATCTTAAATAAAGAAATCATGGAAAAATAAAAAAAATCAATAAATCATCTGTAGAATTATATAAATACATAGAAGTATAACTTATAGGTAGGAGTCCGTGATTTTCTTCACGGAGGAAAAAGTGGGTCACGACACAACTCGGCATTGAACTCAACAAACCGCTGGGGTGGAAGTGAACAGCAATTAAAAACGAACAAATCAAGGGGGGAATATAAATTATTATATAGGAAACGTAGTGCATAACGTGTCATTAAAATATCATTAGAGACACTGGTGATAGTGAAGGGCCAGTGATGGGTATAAATGTTGACAGAAAATGTTTTATAAATAAATTAAATAGGTGAATAAATAAATAAAAGTCTTATCTCCACTAAGGTTCTCTTTCGTAGCATTAGTTTTATAGTGAGATACTTAGCCTACTCATGCTACTTAGAGAACCGGGGTTACGCTAGTAACCTAAGGTTTTTGTAACAGTATATATACGCTTGATGATGCCTGGACCGAGTTGGACCACGAGGCAGGGCTTGGGACTCACCGTCACAAATGGTTCTTTTCGACTACAAAAGGACATACAACCCGGAACCTTCAATAAGCTGGAACTTTCCAGAACCCCGTGAGGTTCTGTGTTTTGGTTTACTTTTCCATTATAGCCATTATGGAAGGGGGAGGTATTGTACGAACACCTCGTGAAAGACAAAAGTTCTGCTTTTTTTCGCTTTGTTTGAAAAAGGTCTTCTCCAGAATTCAGGCTTAGTACTCCTGCCTGAGCAGGGCTCAAATTAGGTTCTGATAACCTCCTCTGAAACCGAGCCTTAACGTGTGGAAACACGTCTAGAACCCGTGAAGCGCGTTGCACGACACGGTTGACTTATTGTTGTAGTGGAAAAGAGCCAAAAGACACTAGGAATATACTGCAGAGATACACACGTGTACAGTACCGAAACGGAGCGCCGGGGCCAACCAGCAGCGTCCATTACTCAAAGAGAGAGATTGTCCCCAAGGAGGAGTACTTATTTAAGAGCGACAACTTCACAGGGGCCACGCGGCCCCAAGAACAAACCAACACAGTCAAACCTGGAGTGCCTATTTAACTGCCAAAAGTGTAGAAATGGACCCTTTGTGAGTCTATCTTTACACTCTCAGAGTTAAATTAACTGTGTATAAAAAGAAAGAAAAAGAGAAGCGTTATTCATATCGAGCATACCGATAGATCTAATCGACATTATGAGGGGGTTTTCCTTTTCCCTCTCACCTTCACGCTCTCTGGGCGTTAGAACCGAGACCAGAACGTCTCTGGATTCCTGGGAGCCGCTATATCACACAGGGCTAACGCCTGATTGTTCTGACATGTAACTGAAAAGAAGTGAACCGTTTGGAGACAAGTGGAACATCGTGCTACGAAGGTCCATCACATGTCCGTCTCCACAACAGTATTGGAATAGCTCTCTGTTTGATTGGCCAACTAGCGTCACTCGTTACACTATACTACATTGCACATATTAAGCCTGATTCAGACTTCGTCGCATGGCGGCGTCTGTCCCCGAAAACAGCTGATCTATATAGATCTAGCTGGAATATTTTCGGCGACCGATGCCGTCATATGATATAGTATAAATCAAGCGTTAGTGTCTCCCAGTCCTGATCTTTTTAAGCCAATCAAGTCTTTCGCTGTTTGAATTTGGTCTGCTACAGGCTACGCTACATTAGAACAAACACCATCAACAATACAGGAGAAGGGATAGGGAAGGATGAAGGCAAGGTGAAGGAATATTTTGACGTTTAATTTTTTTCCCCGTTTCGTTTAATTTCTCCTCTAGACGATCTGTTTGTAACTAAACTAGAACCTCGGTCCACGATAACAAGGGTTCACACGGCACAGAGACGACACAAGACACAGAACCACTCCACACCACTCCACTTCTCCACACAATTCCACTTTTGTTTTTTTTCTCCCCGCCATACGAGCCACGAAACGGTGGTGGCCTTCCACTAGTCTACAGTAGAACCAGTTATCGCTTGTTGTTGTAAACGACAGATAAACATCAATGCATGCAAGTTTAAATAAGTTTGTTTTTACTTATTATTCGCTTCACTTATTCAGTAATTATTTTTTTTCTCTCTTAGGCATCTGTTAATGTTCAGTCATGCGACTCGGTAGGATTTATAATGTGTTTGTCTTATAAATAAATGACTTCAGTGGTTTTTTTCTCCTTTCTTTTTTTTTCTTATTATTCTCAAAGTGATTTAGTCAACATTTACCCTACGTCATGCAAATGGTGTAACTAAGTCTATGGATGTAACTAACATGCACTTTAAACTTTTTCACATTTTAACTCTTTCATGGCATTGGGGGGCCACAAGTTATCGAGTGCAGACTGCAATTCATTTTTCACAATCCTGGTTTATAGATGGCATTTAATAGAACACCTATATACGTCTACTCATATATACTCAGATATTCATATTATATATCTATATGTCATTACTGTCGGGTGGGAAACTCGTACGTCCCAAAAAAACGCAATCTTTCCAGGAAATGGAAAAAAGGGAACTTGTGTTTCAATGGATCCAACGGAGTTAAATTATTTAGTCACAAGCTCTTGACAATGGTTTTCATTGGTTAAATATTTATAAAACCTACAGACAGTGTGCCAGATCTGCTTATTATAATTTCCCAGCAAGATTCTATTTGAAAATAGCAGATCTACAAGCTCACAACGCGTCGCATCGCGACGCGTTGTGAGCTTGTAGATCGGCTATTTTCAAATAGCTGATGTACATGTTAAAGTACTCAGGTGGCCCATAGTCGCTTCTTTTGGGCTGGTTTTCCTTGACCTGGTTGCTTGTTTCTCTCACAGAATCTGGCAACACCGCCTACGGACAGTCTTATCCCACTTTCAACCTGGCATCTTAGGCATTACAGGTGAAAAGCTGTGTTGTGAGCTTGTAGATAGATGGGCTATTTTCACTAACTTTAAATATAAATACAAAAATACAACGAGGAAAAAAATAGGTCTCTAATTTATGAAGAAACACAAAAACATGAAATATGGAGATACAAGGTTTCCGCCCGACAACAACGACACACGACAATACAGCAGCAAAGCTTTTCTAATATAGCTTGGAATTATAAATGTACAGTTAATACAAACCAGATTCTATATTTTGAGGTAACATTTTATGGGTCAGTATGAGCGCAGAAGTAACCCTATAGCATCTTATTTTATTTTTTTCTCTCAATAAACTCCCTAACCAGGAGAAAAGAGCACAGAGCAACGTTAGAAAATAAGAGTTTGTTTTTTGCGGCAGAAGAGTTTATCGGTTTAAAACGCTTCCTACCACCTTTTTGCTACCTTTGGTTAATGACCTGGAGCAGGCGAGATTAGAGAATCAAGATTTTCCCAGACATGAGTGAGTGAGTGCGCGCTTCACACACTGCGGGGCGGCTAGCAGCAGACAGACAGATAGACGGACGGACGGACAGACAGACAGACAGACAGACAGACAGACAGGCTGCCCCCATGCAAAAAAACATTCTCGTATCTACCTTTAAATCTCACTTACAAAAATAATAATAATTAAAAAAACCTACAAAAATCAATCTCTTCGTATTTTTTGTTTTTTTTAGATTCGTTCTTCCGTTGTTTTTCTTCAAATCTCCTCTTTTACAAAACATTAAAGTACCACAAAAAAGAGTCGTCGAGTTGTCAGAGCCTGAGATGTGATAGGGGAGGTTTTGGTGAAAAAACTGAGGCTTGTGGTGTTTTGGCTGCTACAAAAGATATAGAGATATACGTATATACATACTGTTTAGGGTTACATACTCAATTATACTGATAGCTTAGGGTAAGAGGCAGAGCCAGGCTCTTTTTCCTGTTAACCAGGGTTTCTTTTTTTCTTTTTTTTCCTTCCTTCCTTCCCGTCTGACCGTGTGTGTATCCATCCAATGGGGAGGCGTGGCTAATTCCAGCGGAAGTGAATCTGGCGGGGCCGGTCGGCGCCCTCTTTGACCAGCGGCTTGTGGAACTCCCTGCCGGCGCGGGAGTGGATGTTGGCCCAGCAGAACTCGCAGTAGTACTGCAGGCAGGTGACGTTGGCGCAGAAGAAGGGCGCAAACTTGCCGCCGCAGCGCGCGCCCTGGCACTCGTCACACAGCTGGTCGTCCAGGACGTACGGCTTGACCTCCACCTGCAGGAGAACGGCGTGAGACACGTGGGCGTGAGTATAGGGCTTGGCCAACCGTCTCCTTGAAATAAGGAATCGTCCCTTATTTGGGACACTAAAAGACGTATCCCTACTCCCTTATTTAACTGATAAGTACACACTTTGTAGCTTATTTTTGGGGATTCAATCAATGACACACATCTTACAAGTTCAAACCGCTCATATACATATACTATAATACAGTTTGTTCACCCTCTAGACTTAATAAACTGGACCTGACTTGTCTCTGTACTTGGACCGCTTTTGTCTTTCTACACCAAATCTCTTTGCCAAAAGTCACGTTGTGAGCTTGTAGATCAGCTATTTTAGGCTAAGGTTCCCCCCAGAATATGGATGCTGGGGTTCAAGTGGTTGATATAATATACAAAAACTGTACATATATAGAGTGAGATCTTATCATTTTCTGGGCGTCCTTTGTTTTTCTTGGATATAGCAGGACAGGGAGGCCTAACATAACACTGAGAGAGCTGTGGAGGTTTCAGGCAATCCCGGTGCCAGTGTAATCTGTAATGGGGAGCAGGGCTGAACTGCATGGAGCTTTTGGAAGCACAACAACCACAGCAGCACATCACCTCACTGCCTCTACCCGGCTATGAGTGCTCAACTTGGGCATGCCAGCTACCAGGACAGGACCCAGCCTGGAGGTCATACCCCAGACCACAACGTAAGAACTATCAAACCTGGCGGTGCTTATTCAAATAATGAATCAAGATTGTTTTACTGCATTGCCTTTTTCTCTCCTCAAATGTTTCAAATTTTAGTGTACTGTACACTTTAGTTGTATAATTAATAGTTTGCAACACGGCCACCATCTTGAATATGACACTGTCTGCATCCAGCATCCAGCAGTGCCCTCTAGTGTCTGTAGCATAATGAATCTTAGCTCTGTGTGTGGAACACTGGATTATGGCTGGATGTTATGATATTAGCCTTTTGGTTGAAAAGGTTTGGTTCTCTGTGATGTAAACACACATGTTTCATTTTACAATAATGAAACATAGTGATATATAAGCATATGTTAACCGAGCATTGTGTGTCTAAAAGGGTTCAAAACATGTTTTTCATTTCAGCTCGACTTGAACCACTATTATTGTCTCTGTCGAGTGGAAACCTCAAATGTCCAAAAGTGTTACTTTTCAGGTTTCAAAAACTAAAAGTATCAAAAGTAGCAGATCTACAAGCTCACCGAGCTTCTGGAACTTTGTGTGTAGTGTGATCAAGTAGGGCATTCATTTACAACAACAATATACTTAGTTGACCGGGGTCCGCCTCGACTTTATACTAGGTCCACTAGTATTTCCTTATACACCAAATCTTATACAGAAAATAGTCGATCTACAAGCTCACAACGCGTCCGCATTGCGAGGAGGGCGGAGGGGGAAACGTACCCTCTTGTCGATGTCTCCATGCTGCAGTTGGACAAATCTGGCGCTGATGGCAGCGATGTAACTCTGCTGATTGGAGAAGGCCACGCGGCCCGCCCCCTTGGGGTACTTGAGCTCCGGGTCGGTGTCGATTCCGGCGTAGCACACGCCTCCGTAGAGACGGTCCATTATCATGGCCAGCTCAACTAGAGAGAGAGAGAGACAGAGAGAGAGAGAGAGAGAGACAGAGAGAGAGAGAGAGAGAGAGAACCATAGAGGAGGAGAAAGAAGGAAGAGGAGCGGGGGAGGTGAGGTAGAGAAACAAGAGGAGACTGTCAATATAATTGCATTGGTGGAAGGAATCGCGCCGCATTTCACAATTCATGCTGTGAAAGAACAGAGGGCAACACAATCATAGAATCCATGCTGTACAAACATAATAGCTCAAACATAAAAATATCATCTATAGATTTAAAAAAAACAATTGCGGGGTAGTGACAGAGCTGTAGACTTGAGATTTTTAGTTAGATTTAAAGCTCCTTACACACTGGGAACATTTATTTTGTGCGATTCATTCACACTAATTTGACCTGCTGTATTGACATGATGATGAGGACATCTCGCGGTTATAATGAGATGCTGAAGCGACGTCATTCCTTTTCAAAACGAGGTACATTTTTACAGCGAACACCCAGGATCAATAGCATATTCAAAGAACGACGCAACTTCAAACATATCAATATGACAGGCCCAGTGTACTGCTTTGTGTAGTACCAGTTCTGTCTTTCTGTAGCGTTAGCTTAGCGTAGCGTTGGTAACTGGCTGGGCACTGGGCTGGCTGCTAAACTGTCGTGGACATTCGATTATGGCGATCGGTAGAGATGGAGACCTGAGACTTTAGAGTCCTGAACGTGAGTCAGGTGTTAGGTCAGGACCAATCAGGACTTGAGACTAGAAATACTCAGAGTAATGATGTGTGAGTCAGCATCTCCAGCTGATATGGTGAAAACATTTTTATGTATCACACAGACACCCACATTCACATGAACCCACATTTAAACCACAAGAATATATGCTAATGCTAAGTTAGTTTTTCAACTGTTAACATTGTTAGGATATTCTCTACCTCAGTGGTTCTCAAAGTGGGGTCCGGGGACCCCCAGGAGTCCTTATGGGTCTGTAACTCTGGGAGTGTACAAATGGAGACCAAATGGACCCTCACGGGTCCATTTGGTCTCCATTTGTACACTCCCAGAGTTAGGATTTCATAGCGTAGACTGGGGTCCCACCAGAGTTAGAAAATGGTACAGTATCAACTTTGCATATCAAACTGAGGGTCCTTTGAGAACCACTGCTCTTCCTGTTCTCACCCACAATTATTCATAAAGTCTTATTTTGTATAAGTTTTTTTTTAAACCAGGTGTATTTACTTGCTCTCAGGGGGCGGGGCACGCCTCCCACAAAGATGGTCTTGCGGGGGTCGAGGGGCTGGGAGCCGTCCATCACAAAGTCACTGTCACTCAGGTTCCAGGGTCGAATCTGGACCTGCAGACATACAGTAGAAATGATACTCAGTTACCACTCTCTGCAAAACAACACTATGAATGAATCAATCAATGAATCAATCAATGAATCAATCAATGAATCAATCAATCAATCAATCAATCAATAACCACTAGTTCTGTCACCCTCATGACATTTTAGTTGAACCATTATTTGTCATACAAATCATTTGTGACTAACAATTTCATTGTGTATTTGGCATTGAACATTGGCACATATACAGTATAACAAATAATTGTGATTATTTCAAATAATTACGATCAGGTAAATGTAATAATTGTGTTTGATTAAAATTATGTTTAATTCCTTGCATTCGATTGGTTATTTTTAGATTAGCGTTATTCTATTTAGAAAAGCCTCCTGTGGACAGGTGTTGAAAATTAGCACTTGTGCTAGAATACTCAAACAACGCATTTGGTCCAATGTAATCTCTCAAGACAGATTCAGACTGGGTGTAATTGTGATGCCATCGCAAATAAAAAAGAACATGGGAAGATCAGTGAGTTTTTATTCCTCCATATGCCTTAAAAGAACAAACGTTTCGGCTATCCAGCCTTTATCAGTGTATGACACTGTTAAAAACCCCTTTGGGGCTAGGGATAGGAGTTTGTAACATGTAACTGGCTGGATAGCTGAAATGTTTGTTCTTTAAGGCATATAGAGAAATAAAAACTCACTGATCTTGCCACTCTAAGTGCGACCCATCACTTGCCAAATGTCATTGTTTTGAGAGGACAACGCACCAGAGGAGTCAGAGCGCCGTGGTAACAAAAGGTTTAAATAAAATAAACATACACATAAACATAAGGTCCTAATCAGCACAGGGGGGGAACTCACAGGTTTGTCCTTGATGGTGGGGCTGGAGACACACAGGTAGAGCTTGCCGTCCTCCTCCATGCAGGCCTCGATCAGAGCCTGCACTGAGCTCTCCTCCTGGAACAGTAGGAAGGCGTAGCCTGGGCAAACACATGGACACACACACACACACACACAGCCTTTACAACCCACGCAGTTACATGGATTACAGCTAAATACAATCTCACCGCTGAAATAATGTGTATGACCAAGTCCTATTATGTGATTTGTGAAACAAGTGGGACAGGAGCCACGCCCCCACACTAGCGCTGATTCTTAAACCCCCCCAGACCAACCTACGTACCATGGGCGACCGGGCCTTCTGCCCGGCCGCCCCCGAACCGCGGAGCCCCCTCCCTGCCCACCTGAGAACACCACAGTCGGTTGACTCTTTTAAGAGCAGACTAAAGACCTACCTTTTTAACAAAGCATTTTTTTAGCTACACTGGTTTTACCTCTAGGCTTTATGGCCTCATGTTTTAAATGTTTTGTTTCAGTTTGTTAGGTGCTTTTTCTAATGGTGTTTTTTATGCGATTGCAATTGCCTATTATAGCACCTGGAGATTTTCACAAATGTAAAGTGCATTATAAATAAAATCCATTATTATGATGTTTTAGTAAAAGTGTGCCTGCTGTTCTACATACTGCCAACAAGGTGAAGAAATCACAGATAGAGGTTTCAACCTTTGCTTTAGTCACATTTAGTCTCTTTTCAAAAGACTTTTCATTGCTTAAATATTTATAAAACGCACACATAGACGCATTCATTTCTGAAAAATCACAAAAAGTTGAAATATGGCAATAGGGTTAAGGTTAGGTTTCTGCCTGACTGCCACGATATGCTCTGTAAACATACACGTATGTAATTTAGTTTGGTATGTATTTTGGTGCCAGAAATATATCCAAAATACCTGGTTCCTATATACTGTACTGTGTCCAATGTACTGTATCACACATGTCTGGAGTATATCCAGAGTACATTTTCTTAGGCATATGTTTTCAACATCACAGGAGCAGGTGCAACGAGACAATACATTTAATATGTAATTTATTATTACAGGAGGCGAGCAGCTGCAACATCATAGTGCTAGGTGATTATTTATTTATTCATAAAATAATAACTGAACAATACTCGTTCCATTTCTTCATGTCTACAAAAGTTAATTATTTCAAATCCAGTTGGTTTCAGTCTGCACAATGTTGTACGATATGTACAACATTCAGCTGACAGAGACGATATGTGTCGATATGTAGGTGGACATGTAGGTGGAAATCTCATATGCCCAAAACCGTTACTTTTCAGGATTCAAATTCAAAAACAGAATATATGGAGAAACTAGATGTCTGGCTGACAATGATACAACAGTTACTGAACATATCTAGAGCAGAATTTGTCCTAGTTATGACTACAAAGACCACGATCCCTAGATGTGCCATATTTGCTCAGAATTGTTTTTTTGTAGAGACAAAAAACACCAGCTGTCTACCTTTTTGCCTGGCATAGAGTGAAATAATCGAAACTGAAACATCAACTATTTCAATAACTCAACTGAAACCAAACCGAACACTCAGATGCAGATTCCATGCATCAGCCTCAATGTTACATGTTCTGGCCAATTCTTTTTATATTTTGAAATATATATTTGCCATGAGTTGGTGATATAATGACACATAATTGAGGCCAACAGTGTTAGCCCATTTTCAGCATCACAAAGGCTCTCTCAACAAATGTACCTTTAGGGGGAAAGTAGGACTTGCTCTCTGCTTTGTGAGGCCAGTCCACCACCAGGTGACCAAAACGACGGAAACTTGAGGTGATTTCATCTTAATGACGATGGAAGACAGGAACAACACACAGAGAGAGAGAGAGAGAGAGAGAGAGAGAGAGAGAGAGAGAGAGAGAGAGAGAGTCAGACAAGCTAATAAGAGTATCTAAATTGAGAATCTCATTACATTGCCATCAGAATCAGGGCTGCAACCAAAAAATATTAGTATTTTAATTATCAATCTACAAGGTGAATTAATTTACACATTAAAGTAGAAAATTATAGCAAATGCTCATCAAAAGTTATCTGAACCCAGACATCTTGAAAAGTAATATGTTTATCCAGTGGAAAAAAACATAATATTTCATGGCAAAGACAAGCCTTCGATTACTGACATTTTATTTAATTTCAATAATCAGAATCAGAATCATCATAATCAGAATGCCTCCTCTCACCTTCATCTATGTCCGGGGGCAGGCCGCCCACAAACACCTTGCGCGAGAAGCGCTCGATGCGCTCGCCGTTCTGGTGCGGGTAGCAGTTGGGGGAGCCCAGCACCCCAGGAACACCCTGGTTGCCGTGGCCGTCGTCAAGGAGATTGTCATCGATAGGGAAGAGAGAGGAGCGTCCTGATTGGATGGAAAAGGAGACACACGGTGAGACCGGCAACAAGGATCAAACATCACACATTGTTGCTGTCTGGCAGAAACCTTGTATCTCCATTATTTCCGTTTCCCCCCCGTAAATTAAT
The DNA here is from genome assembly GCF_963454915.1 of Gymnoscopelus microlampas. NCBI lineage: Eukaryota > Metazoa > Chordata > Actinopteri > Myctophiformes > Myctophidae > Gymnoscopelus > Gymnoscopelus microlampas. The sequence goes on along the minus strand of NC_139946.1, from coordinate 51,837,666 downwards.
GCCCTACTTGTGTGACACTGTGACACAAGAGTAAACAAAATAGTCGATCTACTACAGTAGCTCAAGACGCGTCACGATGTAACGCATTATGAGCTTGTAGATCTGCTATTCTCGCCATTTTGGAAAGAAAGTGAAACTGGTTAAAGTCTGGGTTTTATAAATATTGAACCATTGAAAAGCATTAAACACAAGCTTGTGACTAAATAAAGACGGATCCACTAGACCACAGGTTCTTTTTTCCATTTCCCGAAAAGCAATGGTTTTAGACATACTGTAACAAGGTTTCCAGCCTGCATGAAGGAGGTGTTAAAACAGAACAAGTCCTGCTGTTAACCCGTTCAAACCGGGAACGCATCCGTGTCACCACTTAGACCATATCTTATACTTTGGATATTCAAAAATAGCAGATCTACAATCTATAATATTTGAAAAATCTTGAACATTTGTGTAAATATTTGAATATATACTTTTTTTTTTTACTCAAATCTTTGCTTCTGGGGGGTCCCTGGAACAAAATATTTTGAGATGGGGGTCTGCGGCCAAATACATATAATTCTGGGTGGTCCTTGACATTAAAAAGTTGGAGCAACACTGCGATATTATGATTTAGAAGACATTAGTAGAATCCCCCAGAAGCAAAGATTTGAGTTAATGTTCGCTTTCAAAAATATATATATTGAAAAATTTGCACACATTTTCACGATTTTTCAAAAATAGCAGATCTACCAGCTCATAGCGCGGCACTCGGTGCCGCGCTATGAGCTTGTATATCTGCTATTTTTGAATAGCCCAAAGAAATCTAGAATGACACAGATGCGTTCCCGGTCTTAATGGGCTAAAGGGAGGCAGGAGCGGCGGTGCAGAGGACAGGACGTGCATATAAGATCACGTGCGCGCGGTGCCTTCACTGCGGCACTGCATGTGTTGGGTAGGCGGTGAGATAAAAGCAACGAGCTTAAAAAAGTGATGGAAGGATTATAGGGTCCAATCTCGTATTTAACGGTCCGAGTCTGCGGCACGCAATCATGTAGCCTATGCACCAAGGACAGTGTATAACACATAGATAGATAGAGAGCAGGTGCACGCAGGATAAAATCCTCAGTGTTTATTTTTTTTTATCCATTTATAACTCTGAGAGTGTAAAAATGTAAAAAAAAAAAAAAATGACTGAGTATTTACAATCGATTGATCTGACCACTTAACACGGCAGCCAAACGGCCGCCGTGTTAAGTGGTCAGATGGGTGGGCCGCGTGCATTTTCAGAGCATGATTATTTTAATCATCAATCAATCGATTGTGTTCAGGGCAGGAACCCGTTTTTGTAACTATACCTTTCAGGACGGGAACCCCTTTTGGGGTTGTTGTTGTTGCTATGTACAGTATCCATAGCAACATACTTTTCTTTATATTTTTGAGTTTAAGTTTTTCAGAAAACTTCAAAAAGGTCAGGATTTAGGCGTTATTAGAATCAAACACAGTGAAAAAACAATATTCAGCGAATTAAGGAAAAGATACCATGTCATTTTTTCTTTTATGTTCTTATATTTTTCTGTATATTAATGTTATTTCATCATAAAAATGTTTAGGGTTTTGCCGATAACGAGGGGCCCACTTGCAATAAGGCTGTGGCCCCACCGGTTGGTAATGTCTTCTGTAGAGACACAAATAAATGCTGTTAATGCTGTTGAGACGACAGGGGGGCTGAGGTGTGCTTGCATAGAGCCGAGGTGTGGTTGGCATGGCGACCATGAGGTAAACCGAAGCCTTAAGCACGGCTGCACATGATCATGGGTGGAAAAAGAGTACTAGAGTATCCCACTCCAGTAGATGTACTGTTAAGTATTACTCGGGTAGAAGTAAAGATTACTTGCACTCAAGTAAAAGTACAAATGTATAGCTAAGTGGAAGACTATTGTGAGTAACAGTTATTTAGTTACATATCGTCCCATATGTCCTAAATTGTTACTTTTTAGGATTCAATTAAAAAAATACTAAAATAGCAGATCTACAAGCTCAAAACACGTCGCTTGGCGCATCGTTTCGAGCTTGTAGATCTGCTACTTTTGATGCTCTTGTGTGACGCTGTAGTATGATCAAGTAGGGCCTTCATTTATGAAAAAACACAAAAAGTTAGAATATGGAGATGCCCATGTATCTGCCCGACAGCAACGATATGGTCTATATTATGATGAATACATCCTGCCAACCAGTCTCTCTCTCCAGTTCACTGATGCTCTCTAAAGCGGTGAGCATCTTTTCTTTATAACGCTGAATTCACACCAGCAATGGCCTTGTTTCGTTTCCGCGTTCTGAGAAAGCAGCGAGGATCTATGGAGAGGAGCGCCCGCTGTTTTCCCCACCATGAGGAATAAGACCACCGCGAGGAGGTGGACCCAAGAAAAACGTGCGGCAAAGTTGAGAAAATTTCAATATTGCCTCTGCCGCAGGGCGGCACGTCAGAGAGCGGCAGCCAACCAGAAGAGCGCTAGTGCTCTTAAGTAGGCGTGGTATAGGCGTACACACTTGACGTCACTTGAGATGGACAGAAACGGACTACTGTATAACAAATTTGTAAGTTTTAAACTAGCAGTTGTAGATGTGAAATTAATCAGGATTGAGCAACAACTCAGGCTATTTCTTACCTAAAATGTCATATATCATTTACAAACAAGCTGCCAGAGATGAGCAACTAGCGTCTATACCAGTGGTTCTCAGGGTGTGGTCCAGGGACCCCCAGGGGGTTCCCCAGCGAAATTATTGATAATTAGAAACTAAATGAACCCTTACAGTTCTGTAACTCTGACAGTGTACAAATGGAACCAAATGGACCCTTACGGGTCCATTTGGTTCCATTTGTACACTGTCAGAGTTATGAGGGTCTGTGGCCTAATGCACACAAAACTGGGGGCCGGGGGGGTCCTTGAAATGAAAAGGTTTGAGACCCACTGGCCTGTGCCTCTCCTCCCTGCCTGTGCGCTCTGAGCATGCAGAGCCCTCGCTGGACCACAGCTCCCTTATTTACGAGGGTGTCACTCATAGCTCGGACACGCCTATTCAGACAGATTTATCGGGGCTGCGGACATTTGCTCGCCTCTGCTGGCGTGTGGATTCAGTGTAAGAATGCTTTCTCAAAGACTGACTTACGAGAGAAAACAGGTTAAAAGCACATTTCCATAGAACGTTCTCCTGACATGACAGCATAACTGCACGCTGCTCCGTCATTCTTAAGCCTGATTTATGCTCTGTCGCACGATGGTTTTCGATGGTGTCGGAAATACTGTAGCAGACCTACAAGCTCACAATGCATCGCATCCATAACACGTTGTGAGCTTGTAGGTCTGCCATTTTCTATGCGTGACACCATCGTACGACGAATCAGGCTATGGAGTCGGCACACTGTTTTTAGCTCCCGCTGTTTATTGCAGATCACCTTTGGATCCCTAAAGGATGTAAATCAGGATAAATATACACCAGCGTATCCTGATGAAAATCCTTTAGGGATGGAAACACTGATCTGCACTAAACAGCGGGAGCTAACAACACAACGGTGTGTGGATTCTATTTTTATCTTTATGCTGATGCTATGTTTGTCCTGCACCTGATCACCAGAGAGGATGAGCATTAGGGGTGCAAAGGTTAATGATCGATTATAAATGATCAATTATCGACAATAATTGATAAATTAATCAAATGATCTATAAATAATCTATCCCTATTTTAGGCATTTCATTATCGGCAAAAGGTTTCAAAAACGTTCAAAAATATTGAAAAGAGCAGATCTACAAGCTGACAAGTAGAACGGCTATTTTCAGTATGGTGTCATTGTGCGATGAGGTGTGAAATATAAAAAAAATACTCAAGTAAAAGTAGAATGACTGATTTAGAAGTACATCAACAAGCTCAACAGAGACTTTGCATGGAAAGATTGTACAGTTTAGTTCTCTTTCTCTAGCATGGCTGAGCAGGTAAAGCATCGGTAAAGCATGACTTTTACTTTATGACATTATTGTTCCACCGTGACTTGATTACAAGACGCAGTAATTAGACACCAAATGATTACATTTATGTTGTTGATATATGTTATATACATACCATAGCAATATTGATACATGGGCATTCTAAGCATTCCATGAAAGGCCTCTATTACAGTAAAGTGTAATTACTTTCCACTTCAGACACAGTAGAATGTAATGATTATGTTCACCAATTTTGAGATTTCCCATTGGGTGCATAAGATTAGTATATATACCATAATGCAACAGTCCCATAAGCTGTGTAATTACAGAGCAGAAGAGGGTAGTTTGCAGTTGGGTAGCAGTCGATGCACTAGCATAGCATGGAATCAGTGGTGGACAAAGTGTATACTCAAGTAAATACTCAAGTATTCCAAAGTACATATTACAAAGTACATTTTCGTTTTAATATCAATGTATTGCTGTAATGCAAAATGACCTAAAAAGGTTTTAAGTTTGCGTCCTAAGAGTCTTTCCTAAGAAATGTAGTGGAGTCAAAAGTTTAATACTTCTATTTGAGATGTAGCAGAGTGAAAGTCATAAGTTTGTTGTAATAAATAAAGAATACTCCAAAAAATGCACAGTAAATGTACTTATAGTTACTGTCCACCACTGCATGGGAGATAAGCGAAGCCACGGTAACACAACACAACACATAAAGAGCTGCATTTACCTCTGCGTCGCCCATAGCTCCTGGCTGCATGTAAACAAAACAACACAAGTTTAAGCTGTGGAGATTGTTTGTTGTCATTACAGTGTTAAATTAACTCTGAGAGAGTGTACAAATGGAACCAAATGGACCCTTTATGGGTCCATTTGGTTCCATTTGTACACTCTCTCAGAGTTAATTTACAACACAGAACTTATTTTGATGAATAACACGTTATTTTATCCATCCAACAGTAGGTTGGAGGTTGTCTCCCTCCCTATACTCTTCCATTGTGACATTAAGACCCCTGGTGTACTGGTAGGGTAGGACACACAACGTACTGGTTGACATGTAGTACTGCCCGAAGCTCATAATCCTAATATCTCCCTTGACTGCCCTGTTGGACGAGTGGTAGAAATGTGGTCTATTTCATGCGGGACACCTGGGTTCGAATCCCGGGTAGGATCATAAACGTTACGGATTACAGCTTTAAATGAACACTCAGATACGCAGATATACTGTAACTGTATGTACTACACAGGTAGCCCTGAACCTGCCACCATGTTGACAACCACATCATCACAATGTTATGTCACACAGAAATTGTACCTTAAATTGCCTAAACTGTATGTTAACCACTTAAACCCCAGGCCAGTATCTGTATTGTGGGTAAAGCTTTTGCAGGAAAATAGCAGATCGACAAGCTCACAACGCGTCACAAGCTTGTCGATCAGCTATTTTCAGTGAAAGCTTTCCCCCGAAATAACAGAAAACTGAAAATACACTAATATAGAACCCTGAGGGACTCCGGTCAACCATATAGGGTTTAAGTGGTTAAATTGACATTATGGTCTAAACCAGTGTTCCTCACATGAGGGTAGGGAGGTACTACTGTACGTGAGAGAAGGTGTCAAATGGAAAATGTTATTCTATTCCTATGTTTAATGATAACACCTTGATACACTTTGCATGAAACTGCTGATCTGCAAAGTGTTAAACCAAACGTAATAAAAAACATGACTAGCAAAGCTGTTATCGAACAGAAATAAATACTTATTTGCCTTTATGCTGTTTTATTTTGAACACGTGGACATCAAAACTGGACTTACTGAAATGTTACGGCCACAGTTTAAAATACTTCTGCTCAGGAGGCACCATTTCTTACAGTATGTGTAATGTTATATTCTTCTAACGGTGGGTTATCATTCACAGCATGAATGCTACGTAGCATCATGTTAGCTGCTAAAGGCTGTACTTGGATTCAGAAATCAGGGAAATGGGGCATTGGAGCAAAAAACATTATGAGAGCCGCCGGTCTAAACAATAATAAACTAAACCCATAATAACTCGTCTTGTACGCTGAATACCACCTGGATGTCACAAACGCTCCACTCCAATCATCTCAAATCAAACGCTAAGAATCATTTCCAAATATGATTTCATCCCCTGCCCTTGTGAAATTGTTACATAACGTGATTATTGTCGCCGACGTGACGGTGACGTGTGGGAAAAAGAGGGGTCTACAGCGTACTACAGAGGAATTCTAAACGGGCTGTTAGGCTACAGCCCCTGTGAAGGTGAGCTGGAGGACAATGACAATCTGCTTTTCACAGGCGGCAAATAACATCCTGCATGTGACATAATGCAGCTTCTGAGGATTCAGAACAACGGGCCGCTCAAAGTCAAACAGTGATGATTTTGTCGACTAAAACTATTCAGAAAAAAATTCTGTTGACTACCTTTTTTCACTGACGAAAACTAAATAAAAACTAAGCTATGATGACTAAAACTATGACTACATATACTGACAATTTTGTCAACAAATAGAGATTAGACTAAAATGTTTGTGAGGGACTAGTGGAGAAGAGATCCAGTAGAACTAAGACAAGTCATCATGGTTGCGCGCGGGTGTCACAGACCGAAAATAGCCGATCTACAAGCTCACTGTAGATCAGCTATTTTCGGCATGCATGCAAGTGAAAATCATTTCGATGCCATCACGGCCCGCCAGAAATGAATTTTAGTTGACTAAATCAACTGTAAAGTCAAACATGAAACAAA